>NC_092499.1:183872622-184172622 GCF_047511675.1 Marmota flaviventris | reverse complement strand
GCAGAGTGAGAGATAAGGGTCTAGTTTCATTTTTCTACATATGGATAACCAGTTGTTCCAGCACCATTTGTTAAAAGGCTGTCTTTTATTCATGTATGTTTTTAGATGAGTTCCTTTACCTCTCTGAATGTTGATCTTTTCTATAAAATAAAAATAATAGAAATCCCTGCCTCACGGGGTTAAAAGGCGTTGACACACAAGCACAGAGCTCAGCCTAGCGCTTGGCACCTAGTTGAGTTCTCCACAAATGTCAGCTGCAGTTGTTGTGCCTGTCTGTCCCCTAAATCTCTGGTTTCAGGGGCTTAATCTAAACAACCAAGCCTATACTCAGTGTCAGTTCACCAGGGCCCCCTGACTCCAAACCCTCATATGAGCAGATGTCAGAAACCACAGCCCAGGATTGGTTATTTCATCTTCCTGAAGCACAACATCTGGTGTGGAAGCTTTCCCTGAAACGACCTCCTCTCCCAGATGTTTTCATGGACCCCTGTGGCCCCTCAGCAGCAGAGAAGCTCCGAAGGACTGTGGGCCTATGGGCGCAGGGCCCTTCCACCCTCCTCCATCTGTCAAGCCTGTTAGGACTCCCACAACAGCCTGCAGATGCTCCACCCTCAGGCAGCTGTGGAGGGAGCTGGCCTCTTTCTGCCCCAGCACACAGCCGCTGAGCCATCTGCTCACACCAGGGGACAGAGCAGTTCATCTGGGGGGCAGCCTCCTCAGTGCCCAGATTCATTCACTCATTCCAAGAGCAGTTATCAGCACCTACAAAGTGGAAGACCCTGGACTAGACTGTAGGAATACAGATTTTGCCCTAAAGAGGCTCATCGCCTAGTGAGGGAGACAGATGGTGAAGTGGGAGGGTGGATTATGAGCTAGTATAACTGGTGATAGAAGGAAGGCAGGCATAGTGGGCTTTGGAAATGAAAGGAAGAGATGCCTAAAGCATCCCTGGCAATCAAGGAAGAGAAGACTTCCTGGAGTAGGTGAGCGAACAGGATGGAAAGAAGGATGAAATTTGCTCTGGGCAGAAGACACAGCATGACAAATGCGTGGAGGTGCCTGGTGGTGACATTGGGGCTGTATATGAGTCCTTTGTTTTATTGTCTGCCTGGTACCATTCTCATCCCCACACCTGCCACACCCACCCACATGAGGAAGCTGCCCGGTCTCTAGAGGATGCCACTCCCGCATTCAGAATTCATGGAATCCAGGGATCCCTACAAGAGGGTTTTAACTTAAGATCAAGTGATGAGCTCAAGAATTGTCACAGGTCAGGTTTTCAGTAGAAAAGCAAGGTAACTTTCAAACCCGTACTCCCTCCCATCAAGAGATGGACTTGCGGTCCCTCCCCTTAAGCCTAGGTAGTCCTCTTTTACTAACTAGATAGACTGGCAGAAATGGGGTCCAAGATTCTGTTAGAAAAGACCACACACCTTCAACCACTTTCTCTCTAGACACCAGCCTTTGGAGTCCTTAGCCACCATGTAAGAATTCTGGCTACCCTGAAATTTCAGTGCTAGGGAGCTCACATGGAGACAGCACACAGAGAGACACGGAAGAAACCCTAGTTATCCCATTCACCAGCCCAGAGACCAAATGCATCTCCTGCAGCCAACATCAGCACAATCGCAACCACATAAAAGGCCAAGAATGAACCAACTAGTTATGCCACGTTAGCCCATGTCACCATGAGAGAGAATAACAAATGGTTGTTGCTTTATGCCAGTAAGTTTGAGGTGGTCAGTTAGGCACCAATAGATAAACGGCACAGAGAACGGTCTGCAGTGAAAAAGACTGGAGCTGACACATGGAAATAGATGGCGGGACAGAGCTGCTGCTTGAATCCTGGGTCTAGTTGTTCCTGGAAACTCTTCCTCCTGCCCTCCCTGGGGCAGTTTCCCTAGATTCTGTGAGCCAATGAGTTCTTCTTATTTCCTAAGTAAGCTCAAGTGGGATTTCTGTCACTTCAACCAAATTAATACAGGTGATTTGGGATCAATCCAAGATCTTGACATATTTAGGGAAGGTGGAAGTAATGAGAAATGAAGGAAAAGATGTAAGCCCAAGACAGATCATTGAGGAGCTGGATGCCCCAGCAAGGGAATTGTCTAATTTATATCACTCACATCCCTCTCCACAAATGATTCAGGGAGACAACTGAGGACATGGGCTTTCTTATAAGGACAATGAGGGGTTAGTGAACAATTTTTATCCAAAGAATAATAGGCTCAGACCTGCAGTGTGGGAAGGTCAATTCATCAGTTTGGATGATGAGTTGGAAAAAACTGAACTGGTCAGGAGCTGAATATGTGATTCAGGGAAGAAATGATAAGATCCAGAACCAAGGGTGGGGGAATGGGAAGCAGATGGAATGAGAGAGAGAATGGACAGGACTTGTGGTCTTCTATAGGAGTGGGAAGGAGAGTGGGAAAAGATGAACATGATTTCCAATTTTTTTGTTTGAGCAACTGAAAAACTAATGGGGACTTTGCTAAGATTCAAGAGGAGGACCTAGTCAGGAGACAAAGCCAGTGGCTTGAACTTGTGTATGCAGATACTGAGGTGTCTGTGGAGCATTTGGGGGAAAATGTCATTCATAATTTTTTTTATTGAACACATTTATTAAGCACATATTAGATTCCACATTCTGGTAGGGTGGTGAGAAAGATGGGTATGGTGTTTACCCTCATAAATTGTATAGTCCGGTGGAACAGACAGAAATTAATTGAACACCCAAATATGTAATTATAATCTTTTGAAGAAGAATACTATGAAGAAAACATATTGGAAGCTATGACAGCACATTATAAGGAAACCTGATGGATTCTGGAAATATATCAGTTACTGTGGTAGCATAACAGATGACTCCAAAATTCAATGTCATAAAACAACTGGAGTCATTAATTATTGCTCACAATTCCTTATTCAGGAATTCTAAAGATGCACTATAGGAACTACTTATATCTGCTCTATGAAAACTGGAGCCTCCACTGGAAGACTCAAAGATTTGGAGGCTGAAATTACCTGAAAGTTCATTCATGCACATGTTTGATAGACAATGATGGCTTTTAGCAGGAGCCTAAATCCTTCTCCAAGTGACCCCACTTCTTGGGTTAGTTGGGCTTCCTCACAATATGGTGGTGAGTACTTGAACAAGGCGGGAGAGAGGCACACCGCATCATTTTTGCTGCATTCTATTGATGGAGGAAGTTACAAAGGTCCACCCAAGTTCTAGATGAGGGAACCTGGACTTACCTCTTGATGAAACAATGTCAACATCACATCATAAAAGGAACATGAGGGATGGGCGATATAACATGACCTCCTTTATAAAATACAACCTGTGAGAGAAGAGGTCAGTGAAGACTGTTTGGAGAAAGTTATATTTGAGCTGAGATCTCAGCAATGAACTCGAATCAACCAGTGATAGGATGGAGACGACAAGTTAGGACAGTATTCCTAACAGGGAACAACATGTATGAGAAGGTGTGATGCATTCAAGAAGCTGAAAGAAGGCCAGAATAAAGTTGAAGTGAGTTGAAAATATGAACCTGGAGAGCTCAAGAAGCTGGAAATAAAACTGAAGAATTCTGGGAGTGGAGGAGTAAACAAAGAGAATGAATCTTGTAGAAGCATGAGTTTTCTTGGACTTAATGCTTGCCACCAACTTGCTGCTGCTAAAATACATCCAACTTCAGGACTTGTCTTCATTCTCTCAACCAAGAGAAGCTGGGCGCCTTGGTGGGCTGATTACGCAGGTGTAGCTGCCAGCTTCCAAGATGGCCCCAGGAATCCTGGACTCCTCACATTCACACCCTCGCATAGTTCTTTCCCACACCGACTCAGGTAACCTCTGTGACCAGGAGAAAACTGCAGAAGTGACAGTGTATGACTTTCAAGGGTTGCTCATAAAAGATATTTCAACTTCTTTTGTGGATCGTTCACTCTCAAAAGACCAGCCATTAAGCCATGAGGACTCGAGTAGCTTTCTGGAGAGATTCATGTGGAGGACGAACTGAGCCTCCTGCCAACACTAGCATGCCAGCCGTGGACCTGGGCCACTTGGGAAGTGGATCCTCAGCCCCAGGCAAGCCTGCAGGTGATTTTAGCTTCAAGTCGTCAAGCCAAAGCCTCAGACATCTTGAAGCGAAGGCAAGATCTCCCTGTTTTTCCCTGACCAATAAAACTCATGTGATAAAATAAACAATTATTGTTGTTTTATGTCACTGAAGTGCTTGTGGTTTGTTGCATAGCAATAGATAACTATTCTACTAGCCCTGAGCCTTCGGTCATCCACCATGCACACACACACACACACACACACATGCTCGCTCTCTCTCTCTCTCTCTCTCTCTCTCTCTCTCTCTCTCTCTCTTCATATTTTCCCTGAGTATAACTGGTTCCAGGAGACTCCCTGAGCTAGAAGAGATCACCCTTTCAAAGTCTGACTCCATTTAAGGCTCTCCAAGCAGGTAAAAAATCATTTCAAACTTCTAGTGACAGTGTGTTCACTACTTCCCATTTCACTACCTTGGAGGTAGTAAATTCTCTGCCATTTCGTTGAGTACCAGGCTCCCTGTAACTGATGGTCTGATGATCTCAGAAGTCTTCCACCCTGGTCCCCTGTGGTGAGGGTTTCCCCTCTTTGCTGGGAGCTGTCCCTGACCCAGTGCTGAAACGTGACCCCTCCGTCACCCTTCCCCATGCAAAAGATCAAATTACAATTCCAAAAGGCAGCTTGACTTGGAAACATCAGCAAGAAAGTTCCATTTCCCTGTATCTCTAAATGGAAAAAGCCTCCTTGTCAGTTTGGAGCAATTAGCTGTGGGAGATGATGACGGAGCAGTGAGAGTCGCTGCGAGGGGGCAGAGTGGCAGCGGAAGCCCCGGCTCAGACAGACACGCCGCAGATGGCACGACGAGATAACGCCTTTCACGTTTCAGAAATCACATTGTCAACAATGTTTCCAGACTCAGAAATTAGCTGAAGTCATCAGGAGTGCCTGGCAGCAAGCAGCAGGCGCCGTGGTGGGGGCCCCTCGTTTGACTTTATGCATTGGTGCAAAGAGAAACCAGCAAGATTCACAGAAAACGATGCAGGGACTCCTGTCTTCTGAAGCTGGAGGAAGGGCTAGCCTGGAGCATGTCCAGGCATTTAGTTGGGGTCAACATTCAAAAGCCTCAATCTGCTAACTTCTGCTGTCTCAATAGTAAGTGTTTAAGTCCAGGTCTCAGAAAGTCCTCCTCTTCTACTCCATGCCCTGTGAATGGACCTCTCCAGAGGGTTGCAGAAGGCAAAAGTGAAGATTAAATTACCTTCCTGTTGAACAAGAATTATGTTATTTTCTTAAAGTAAAAAAATATATATATTATATTATGTTCTTATTAAAGTAAAAAAAAATACTCTTTGCAAAAGGTACAACCCTATCTGAGTCAGTCAATATCAGGTGTCTGGCCTTTCCATTACAAGGATTTGCCTCTGGCATCCTCCAGACCAGGAAAAGGAATTGGAGGCTAGAACCCAGCTGCCAGGGACACTCAGAATTCCAGTCAATTGCAGTGATTTGGGAGGACCAAACATTAGCTATTTTTGCAGTCCTGGCTGGTGCCACAAGGAAGCACAGGATACAGGAGGGATTTACGATTACACATACCTGCATAAGAACATTCTAGAAGAAAATGTATTCTTACCTTTTCTGCAGAAGCACCTTCTTGAAGGAAAGCAGGGCTACTTCCCTAATTTACTAGGGCACAGGAAAGGAGCACATGATTCCCCTTGGGAATTCAAAAGGACAAAAACCAAGCTTGAACATGTATCTAGATGTACATAGTCTTGGAAACTAGGCTTGCAGATGGTAACAGGTGGTCAGTAGAGGGAAGAACACTCTCTGGTGGTTATAGTTATACAGACCATGGAATTCAGCTTGAACCTCCAATCAAATACACTTATCATCATCCAGTGAGTTTAAGCCCCAGCAGGTATCTGAGGCCCTTGTCTCCCCCCTCTCAGGGCTCTGGAAAATTTGTGCACCCCTTTGCCATTGTGAGAAACCAACAGCTAATAGGCAGCTCATAAAACCCTCACAAGGGAAAATGAGAGCAAATATCTGGGGACCTTGCTTCGATAAAGTGATGTGAGCAGGCTTCAGCTTCTATGAAGATCCATCAGCTGGGACTCACCACCAGGCCAGCTCCTAACACTGGAAAGATTTGAAAGGAGAAAGTCTTTTACCCTCAGCCAGTGGCCAGTGGCGGGCTGCAACAGAAAAATGCTGTAATTGGGGTGTTGAGTATCCCCCAAGTATCCGTGTATTATACTCTTGGTCCCCGGGGTGATGCTATTGGGAGGTGGTGAAACTTTTAAACACATAGGGCCTACTCTGAGGTCTTTAGGGCACAGGGCATGCCCTTGAAGGGGACTGTGGGACTCTGCCCCTTTCTCATCCTGTCTTTGCTTCCTGACTGATAAGGTGAGTGGTTTTGCTCTACCATGCACCACCACCACAATGTGCTTGCCTTGTCACAGGCAAAAAAAGCAATGGGGTAAATCAATCATGGACTCCAAACTATGATCCATGAACCTCCAAAACTATGAGCCAAAATAAACCTTTTCTCTTTATAAGTTGATTGTCTCAGGTATTTTTATTACAGTAACAGAAAGCTGACTAACACAAGAGGGATGCTGCTGTTATTCCCAAGACACTGCTGTCTGAATAGCTTCTTCTGGGACTTAACTGCAGCCAAACCTGCTGGAACTGGTTGGTCAAAGATGAACAAGGAGATAACTAACCCCTATTAGTCACACTCCATGAGCCAAATCTTTGGAATATATTATCTCAAATTATTCTCCCAAAGGAATTAGCCAAAGGACAATTAAAACAATAGGTATTGTAATGGAATTACAGACGTTTATATTGCTGTCATAGAAACCCTGGTTCAATCACACCTTAAAGGAGTTCTATCAGTCACAGGAAGGTACTGAACTTTTCCCTGATTTTAAATCTAGGACTGCCCAGCCAGGCTAAGGAAACAGTGAGATAATTAAGCAGGAACTAATATATCAAGGAAACCAGGAGAACCTAGATTTCTGCAAATTCCAGAGGGGCCCAAGAAGAGCACTGACCTTTCTCTAAACCAAAGTGTAGTCCCTGGACCAGTAGCATTGAAATCACTTGGCAACATGTTAGAAACGTACATTCTGGGACTCTACCCTAAGCCTAATGAATCAGAAACTTTGGGACTGGGGCCTAGCAATTCCCATTTTTAAAAGTCATTCTGATACATGATCAAGTTTGAGAACCACAGTCTAAACCTAGAAGTTTGAATTAATCCAGCCTAGATCTGGGGAGGGACTGGTCCCAGAGCAGGAACAGTGAGAGTCCTTAGGACACAGGTGAGCCTTCTTTCATCTGTCCTTCCATACGAAGTCCCACAGTGGTCTGGCTGGACCACACCCCCACCCTGCCAGGCCCTCCTAACCTCATCTCTGATGAGAATGTAGGGGACACTACAGTCTCTGTGGAAATTTGGGGGAATGCTGAAGACGTTGCATTTTGGGGGGTTCCTAACCATTTGGGGGTACTGACATGGGAAAAGAGGGGCTGTGTTCAAGAGGCTCCCCTCCCTCCCTGGAAGGACCTGCACCTCAGTCTCAGGTCTTCTCCACCCGCCCCCAAAGTACTCCAGAGGCAGACAGCGGGCCCAGACCTCAGGCTCTGAGTGGGGGTCCTGTCACACCTGAGGAGGCCCAGAGGTGTCAGCTCAGCAGCTGGGCCTGGATGGCAGTGCCACTGCTGCCTGATGAATCACTTTCCAATGAGGGTGCTGTTCAGGCTGCCAGCTGTTCTGGTACAGGCTCCCGATCAGCCTGGCTGCACCCTCCCCACCACTCCCACATGGGCCGGAACAGGGAGAGGAAACATCACACCCCGGGCAAGCAGCAATTAATCTGTGTGGAAGACAAGCCAAAGACGGGAGAGGGAGACCGCCAGCCAGCCCAGGGGCCTTGGCTGCCTTCACCAAAGGGCTGGCGGGGCTCTCTAGGCACTCACCTCACCCAGCGTCAGATGCATAAGCCCACCTTCCCCTGCAGCCCCGGGAAGAGATGACCTAGGGACTCAGGAGCACAGCAGAGAGCAGTGGACTGAGAGTCAGTAGCTGCAGGTTCAAATCCCAGCTCCCGCTTACATACTGTGAGGCCTCAGGTTTTGAGTGAGCTTCATCTTCCACATTGGGAAGCCCAATAGCGACTACTCAGGGGAATGGTGAGGAGTGAATGAAATGTTTTGTGCAAAGTGCCTGGAAAACAACAGATGTGCAAAAATATAGTGATTTCACTCCCCTGAACTCAGCTGCCAACCTACACCCAGAGAACCACACATGATCATGAAGCAGACAGAGCACCTCTCCCAGCAAAGCCCCAAAGGTAAAGGAGAAAGCATGAGGAAGCAAATATCTTTCCTTAGATCATCCAATCAAAGAAGAGCCTGATGATGGAAAGAAAGAGGACGTGGCCCAGGCAGGAACCCTGTGTCCAGCTGGTCTCCAGGCCCAAGCCTTACCGGGTCCACCTCATAAGCCCCAGCACCCCAGACCTTTAACATAGATCTTACCATGCTATTGTGAAAGCCCCAGGTGGCTCCTGAATTGCCCACAGAGCAAAGGAAAAAATGCCTCAGCCTGGCATTCAATATCAGCTCCACATCTGCTAAATCTCCCCCCTCCCCACGAATCTTACTCCTCCAGGCACCCAGAGCAGCTCATCATTCCCAGAATGTACCAGTATCCCCATCAGCTGATATGTCCTTTGCAAAGGCATCTTACCAGTGTCCCATCTGGCAATCAACTGTCTCCACACCTGCTCAGCCTCACATTCCAAAAGTTGAGCCGAGATGCAAAGCGATGCCTCTCCTTTGAATAACTTCATCAAAAACACAACTCTGTGTTTGCAGATCCAGAACAGCTGCAGACCTAGAATGTGTAAGGGTTTGGGGAAACTCAAGTTATGAGTATTTGTCACAGGCCAGCTTGTGGGATCTAAGCAACCAAAGCCACTAAACAGGCATCTGAGAACAGAACTAGGAGCCGGGAACCTGACTCTCCAAGTTCACACCACTTGATTCTTCACTTATCTGTGTGACCTTGGGACAATTTACCTACCTGCTCCAAGTCTTGGTCTCTTCAGGTAACAGAGATAGTGATCACCAAGTTGTCATGATGATTCAACTAGGAAATACATCTAAAGCCATTAGCATATAGTAATCTCCAAAATGTCTGCAGCTGTAACAATCATCACCATCATCATTAAAAATAATCATTAATATTCTGCATCCATCTGCCTTATAGGTTTCAAACAAAGAAATATATACTCAGAAGGTATGTGGGGAAAGGCAGTGGGTTCAAACTGGATATATTTATTTTATTGAGAATTTTTGACAAAATAAAACATTTCTCTTATCCCTCCTAGTCTAAATGCTGAATGATGATTCCTTTCAGGGCTTTCCTTCTAAAACTAAGCTATTTCCAATTATTGAGAAGGCCTACAGTCATAAATGGGAAAAAATCTATCACGACTTATAGTGGGATTTTACAGTTCCTATAGTCTCTTCCAGTTAGGATCAAGTTCTAATAGAGCTTAAGATCCTTTGTTCTGATTTTATTAAAGGTCCTAAGTGTTAAATATACTGCTTGATACCTATGGCATACATTCTACAAATCCGGGCTGGGGATGTGACTCAAGCGGTAGCGCGCTCGCCTGGCATGCGTGCGGCCCGGGTTCGATCCTCAGCACCACATACAAACAAAGATGTTGTGTCCGCCGAAAACTAAAAAATAAATATTAAAACTCTCTCTCTCTCTCTCTCTCTCTCTCTCTCTCTCTCTCTCTCTCTCTCTCTCTCTCTCCCTCCCTCAAAAAAAAATTTTAAAAAAAATTCTACAAATCCACTTGGAGAATCCTAGGCCACCAGAACAAGTCACTGAAGTGTTTTCTATTCTTGGAGAGAGAGAGAGAGAGAGAGAGAGAATCAGATTTGAAGGTTGGGGATTGAAACTCCCAACTTCCAACTATGCCTGACCATCCATGTCCTGGGTTTGAAATGAACTGAGTTAAATTCTGAGTTAAAAGGAGATTTTTGGTTTAATGGACATGTTTAAGCACTACGCAGAAAGAGTCATTCCTCACTGAGCAAGCTAAAAATAAGAGAATCAGCCTCCTTAAATGGCTTTTAGTTTAAGAACAGTTTCAAGCACACAAGCAAGGATGCAGAGCCCACTGACAGGGTGCCAAGGAGGAGCTGGGAACCTGACTCAATGCAAACTCAATGGCTGCTAAGAATGTGTGTCCCTGCATTTTCCAAAGAAATAAAATTATGAGACTTGAAATCCTGAGGTTGCTACTGGGAGGGAGACTACTGGTATAATGTACACTCTGTTTATCTGTGTACATTTACCCACCCACTAATCCCCTACCATCTATACTCTGTTCATCTCTGCAGACACTGCATTCTACACATCCCCAAACCGCTGTAGCCTGGAGAAGCTAAATACATTGTGTTTGGTGCTTTCAGACAAATCCATTTCATTGAGGAAGTTCTCTACAATTGCCAGTGACAGAACCCTGACCCATCTAGTATAAGCCCAAAGGGAATTTACTATAAAAATTCTGAGTGATCCCATGGAATCTAAGAACCAAAATAAAGTTGAGCCTCAATAAAAACAGAAACTGAGGATATCAGCGCCTCTGAAACACTCTTTTTCTTCTCTGTTTCTTCCATGTTTTGCTCTCATTAGGCTCTAATGGACAATAAGCTCCTCCACTCTGGAGTCCCCCTGTGACCATAAGATTCCCTTTTCTGACCATCTCCTTTCCAACCATGACCCCGATGATCCTGTGTGGTTTGGAGAACTGTAAATCAAGCCCTGCAAGTTCAAAGAGTCTACACCAACCAAAAGCCAAGGTTAAATGAAGCACAGCATGATGGGGTTTTATAACAGTCCCAGGGGAGTCTTCCTTCCGGATTGCTTCTCCTTTATTTACGCTGCCCTCTGGCCAGCCACACTGACGCCCTCACATTGGCCCTGCCACCAGCGCTTCCCATCAGAGCCACCGCACGGCTCTTCCTTCATTCAAGACAAATGCCTTGGAACCCTGCTGGGCTCCGTGGTTTCTCTCATTTCCCACATTTAATCCCCCATCAAATCCCAAATGTATCCTGTCACTGACCACATCTTCCCGCCTTCTCCCCTGTACCTACACCAAGCTGCCACCCCAACCTGGGCCCGCAGTGGCCTCGTCACAGCTTGCTCTGTCTTCTCTTCCCCCTTCCTATCTTGTTCTCTGCACAGCGGACAGAGTGACCCTCTCCTGCTTCAAACCTGCCCAATGCCTCCCCGACACACATAGAACAGAGTCAAGGTCTTTATTGTGCCCAGCAGGACTATCTATGCTCTGGTCGCCCTCTGACTTGATTTTCTATGCCTCTCGGCCAGTTTCCCTGAAACTCCCCACGTGCTCCTTCCCCCAGACCTTTCACATGCTGCTTCCTCTGCTTAGAGAGTCTTTTCCCACACATAGTCACTTGGCTCATTCCCTCCCTCCCTGCCTGGATTCAAGTCTCCAGTCAAATGTTACTTCCTCAGCAGTCCACCAAAGTACCACCAAACCTACCATTCCAATCTCTGCCTCTGTCTTCACATCACCTCTCCTCCTCTGTATGACGCAAATCTCCCTCCACCTCTCCCATGGGGGCATCTGTACTTGGATTTAGACCCACCCAAAACTCCAAGATCACCACTTCATCTAAAGAGTCTTAACTTAATCAACTATGGAAAAAAAAAAAAAAAAACTTCTTCTAAAATGGTAACACACACAGGTTCTGAGAATTAGAACATGGACATCTCTTTGGGAGCCAACATTAGCCTCTCTCAGTTCCATTGTGAAGTTATTTTTATTCTCCCTTATTACAACTTGATCATTTTAACCATACAGTTGTGGAGGGATCCTACATACACAGGCCCCTCCTCTCCTCTCCCAGGGATACCCCCTTTTTCCAGAGAAGCTGTAGTTTTATCCCAGCATTTTTTTTTCCTATCAGAAAAGCACCTGGGAGACTGTCATGCTCAGAAAGTAATGAAGTGGACTTGGGGTTGGGGTTATGGGGCTACCATTTAGTAGCTGCTGAATGCAGACAAGTCATTTACCCTTCATGGGCCTCAGAGGTGAGGACTCGGTTGGTGCCAATCTCTCTTCATAGACCGGCTCCTTACTCCTTCCAATGATCCAGTGAGTTGGGTACCATTTTTAAATCATTCATTCATTTATGTTTTCTTTCAGTGATTAGCTATTCCAGGCACAATTCCAGCACTGTGCATACAGAAATAAACAGGATAGGTGAGAAATTATGGAAATTATTTTCTAAGAAGTGAAGAAACATATTGAGAAAACAAAGTGATAATGGCTATGAAGTCAATTATTTAATGTAATAATATGAAGACACAGAGTGGTAAAGGGCTCCTTCCGGTAGGGTTGCCTGAAAAAAACCTCTTCAAGGAAATGCCATTTGACCTGAGATGTGGATGATAAGAAAGCATCCTGAAATGATCTAGAAGAACAACCTTCTGAGTGAAAATAAATTAATATATTCATGGAACATAAGTGACTAGCAAATCAGGAAACCCAAGTACTGAGGTACAGATCACCTTGCCTAAGATCACTGTGCTGGTAAAAGCTGAAGTTGGAACTTAAATGCGGAAGCCCTAAACCAAGAGTCTGTGTTCTTCACCACACAAGATGGCGTTCTCTTACCTCCCATAGACATTGACAAGGAAATGAGGGGACCGATAGCAATGCTATCAGTTGGTGTTAGTTGTCTCCATTGTCCATTCCCAAGTGAAATAGGGGCTTCCAGAAGAGCCTCCAGGTCAGACCCTGGAGAATAAGAGAAGATGCCAGTCTCCAAGGGAGGATGCCAAGAGGTCCCATCTGGCCCTTCTGGTACAGCCATCCACCTGCACAGGCCTGCACTAGAGTGAGGCACTATGGACACAGACTTTAAAGAAGCACTGACTCTTGATATTGCTCCTGAACTTACACAAGCCTGAAAGGATCACCACCTCAAATTCAGCACACTGGGAACCTCATTTGCTTGCACTAGTCTCAGCTCTACCCCTGGGCCAGAAGCAGGCCCCTAACCAGAGCTCTTCAACAGGGTGTTGTCATTCTGTGACCTTCTACTACCTTTCCTCTCCATCTCTCAGCTCTGTTAAGTCTAGGTAACCTGGGGTCCGTCCAGGTCCAAACTCTGGGACTGAAGTCCCAGCATACCCAGTGCCTGGCTCACCCCACCAGGACCCAGTGCTGGCTCAGCCATTCCTCCATCCAGGTGGCCTCACCTGGTCATGAGCTCACAAGTGGGGGTGGGTGTCACAGCATGAGTCAGGGAAGGAAGCAGGTGATAAGATTGTAAAGTCATGTTTCCAGAAATGCCAACCAGCTTTCTACGACACCACACCTGGACTGGCAGCCCCTTTGCCAACGTGTCCATTGTTTTATGATAATGAGCAACATGCTCATTAATAACTCTTCCCCTCCCCCCTTCATGAGTCACAGTCACAAGGGGAACCAGCAGGTGCAGGGGGCTCACAATTATCCTTCATAATGCATGGCTGGCAATAAACCCACTCTGAAGCTGGAGCAACCCAGATCCAGCTCTGTGCACTGTCTGCAATCACTGGAGTAATTAATGGCAAAGCCATTGGATGGAGAGAGAGCGTGTTAACCCTTGTGAAACCACTGAGCCCAGAATTCTCAGGAAGTTGGAAATTTCAAGGAGATGTACTTCTCATGCACTGGAGGAAAATGGCCAACGTCCAGTCTCAGTCCTCCTGCCTGTCTCTCTAGTGTTTCTCCTCAGAAGACCATGCTGCCATTGCAGCATGTCTATGAAGTCTCTGCGCTGTACCCTGTCCTCTCATCCTTGCCTTTCCACCTGGTTTCTGGATTCCACTGGCATCCCAAATCAGTACAGAACTGAGCTCATCTGAATATAGGTACCAGAACCTTTCCCCAATAGGATCAACCTGGGTTCAAGAGATCATGAGGTTAGAAGTAGTGGCTGTGGAGGAAAAGAAGTTCTCAAACTAAAACTGAGCAGAGGGAACCATCCCAGGCCAGTAAACAGGTATGGATATCATAAGTGTGTAATGAGCTTGATCTTCACTGCTGATTAGGACTGGCAAGGGGATGTCCATGGAGCAGGGCATGACCATGACATGGTTGGGCACAGAAGAATGTAGATCCAGGAAGAGGTGATGGACTGGAAAGAACAAGTACATAAATACTTGAGGTCAGAGTGAGGTCAAAAAGACAAGTCAAGGAGAGTTATGGACATCAGAAGGAAGAAGAGCAGAGCAGGAGCTCTTAGAACCTCAGACTTCAAAGGCCAAGAGTTCAGAGGTAATGACCAGGTCCACACTATGGCCATAGACAGGAGGCTATCCACAGGGACATCAGATTGCATACCTCCAGGAACATCATTCATAAAGAATTCAATGCCTCTGAGCAATATGGTGGCCCTGGTGGCTGAAGAAGAGTAAATAGAAGGCAGTGGTGCTGAGGCAGACAAGCAACTGTAAAGCAAGGGCATGGAAGGGTGACCCGCAGGAGCACTGACGGCGGCTGGATGATGGGGAGATCCGGGATAGACAGGAAGCCTGCAGTGGGTGGGGGGAGTATGACCTTGGTCCCAAGCAAGGCCGACCTCAAGTCCAACTGCACCTATTACCTACTTAGTGTGTGTCCTTAAAGCACACACTCATATTTCAAATGGTATCAAGAATACTTAATTTCAGGGTGGTAATGGACATTTTAAAAGATGGTCTCTGTGCAGTCGAGGGCTGTTCTGTGATTTGTTTGCTATCACATCTGTTTCTACCTCTGACCCTACTCTGCTCACCAATGTAGAAAGAGCTGATCTCTGATTTACCTCCAAAGTCAGCGAGCTTCCAGAAAGGGTAGGCCAAGGGGAGGCCCTGGTTAGAGGTTAAAAGGCAGGAAGAAGGAAAACTCTGGGTGCTCTTCCATTTCCTCCTTGTCCCCCACTGTACCTCCCCCAACCTCCAAGGCGACATCTCCATCAAGAGCAGACTCCCCTTCATGGCTTTAGTTCCTGTGGAACAGGCCAGTCAAGGCTCAACTTCTGACCCTAACTCTGATAACTCCATCTCTTCCCTTTGTCCACCCCTGGGGACCGTAGTGGCTTCCCACTGTTATATAAACGTACTGCCCTGCCATTTCTGGCTAACCTCTCAACTATTCCTTCACCTGTGTAATTAAAGCCTCTCTGTTTTAAATATGTAGAATGGTTTCTGTGTCTTCATTGGGCGTCCATGTGACAAGAGCCAAGTGTCCTGCTTCACAAAGAGGGGGATTTAAATAGGTTGTAATTATTATAATTATGTTTAGATTAACAATATTAGAATTTAGTTTACCAAGACCTCTGAGAATGTGGTACTCATCCCACCCAAGATGTGAACAGGATGTGTACAAGCTTGTGTAATGACCCACCTGTGCTTCTAAGGACAGAGGTGATGGGTGAACAATGGCAGGGGGGGTTTATTTCCTTGGATCTCTGAATCTAAGCTCCAGAACAGCATCTGGGTGCTTGAGTATCTTCCTGGTGCCCGACCTAGGGCCTGGCACAGAGCAAGTCCTTAAATAATGGTTATTTGACTGATCTGCAATTTTTCTGATTGGATTCAGAATAGTATTAAGTCTGTAGACCCTGAACTCAGGTTGCAGGATCTTACCTGTGTAGACACAGAAATTTTAGAAATTAGGAATGTATCAGAAGGGGCAGGATTAGGTCAGAATAAGTGAGGGACTCACCTCAGGCACAAAATTAAAAGGGATGCCAAGAAAACTCAGCAATCAGAATAAATAATACAATAAGGCAATATTTTTAAAACTGTAATTAATGCAAAAATCCATAATGAACAAAATATCAAAATTTGAATAAAGATAGGATTAGTGTTACTGATTTTTCCCTTGCCTCAGGCTCCAATACAGCTTGGCCCATGTTGACTAATACTGTGTCGCTGCTTCCGATTATTCCTTCCTGCTACTTGGAGAGCTCCTGTCCCTGGGGTGAACATCCAAGTCCCAACCCCCCACACACACAAGCTGCTGTCTGAGGTCTGCAACAGAGATTGTGTCTGTCTTATTCCCTGTTACCAATTTAGCACTAAAACTATTTTTACAAGAAAAAATTTTTTTCAAATAAATGAACGAATGAACAAAAGACCTCTTCTGTATTCTGGGGATCCCAATAGAGTCAACAAAAAGATATTTCAACAATACACTTTTCTTTTTTAAAAAAATGTTTCACACTCTAGGAATCAGAGATATAAATTGAAACAAGACAGTGTAATTTTTCACCACTAGAATTAACCAAGATTTAAGAGATTGACAATACCCTGTATTGATGTGGAAATCAAGAAAAGGACATTCCTAGGCATTATTACTAGGACTGAAAATTAATACAGTGTTTCTGGACAGCGATTTGGCTATATGTAACAAAAGACCTTGAAAAGTACATTTCTTTTGATGAGCGATCCCACTTCAAAGAATTATTCTAAGGAAATAATTAGGCAAGTGCCAGAAGATGTATCTTCCAACGTGTTTCATCACAGTATTGTTTAGAACTACAAGTGCTTGAAAATAGTCTAAAGGTCCAAAAATATTGGGCTTATTATTAAGAAATATTAATAAAAAAAAATAGGGGCATTACATGGTGGAACACCATATAACCACTCAAAATAATGATGTAGACCTCTATTTATTTTAAACAGAAGAATATCCAAAAGGTTATAAATGGGACAAAATATCATGAGACAATATGTATGTAATGGAATCATCAATTTTAAAGTATGATACAGAGAGCATCCAAAAGGCTGATTGTAAATGGTGATGATCCCTAGGTGGACAAATGTTAGATGATTTTAATTTTTTGGTCTTTCATTTCTGTGAATTCTCTGAATTTTACACAATGATCCCATAAAACTTATATACTTCTAAAAACTGAAAAGTGAACCTGTTTTTTGTTCTGCATCTTGAATTTCCCAGCAGGAGTAAGTTTAGTTTTCCATTATTACCTTTAGCTATATTGGGGCTTCCTTTGTTATATAAATCAGGTCATAAAATACTGTGCCTGGCTCTTCTCAACACAGGAGAATTTGTTTGCTTTCCCTCACCTAATACCTCTAACACTCTCCAGAAATATCTCTGAGACTGACTCACCATCCTTGACGATCACTCTTGTAGCAAAGGTCCCCAAATGTCACTCTTTTTCAACCCAAAGGCTGATCTTATTTACTTACTAAAGACAAACTTTCCAAGTCCCAAGACTATTTTGTTATTTGTGGAATGAAGATAGGCATTTCCCTCACAGGTGAACTAAAAAGACAAAAATTAGTGAAAGAACCCAGCACTAAGTGTATCAGACAGGGTAAGTCAAGTAATGCTACAGTAACAAACAACCCCAAAATCCCTGGGCCAAACAACAAGGTTATATTTCATACTGTACAACAGTCCTCTGGGGCCTCTGCACCACAGGCTCATCCCTCAAGGACCCAGGCTGAAGGAGACTCCATTTCCATGATTTCCTTTTGCCAAGCAGAGGAAAGAAAACACGGCACCTAGTACCCCTGCTTTTAAAGCTTCCACCCAGGAGTGATCAATGTCACTTTGCTCTCATCTTATGGGCCAAAACAAGTCACATAGCCACAGACCAATTCAAAGAGAAATTTCATCATACCATATGTCTAAGGGTCCAAAAACCAGAAATACTGGCTAATAGTAAAATCGACTCTCATAGTAGGCATTCAACAATGCTTTGTGATACATGAAACCCAGCTCAATTGCAAAGGCCTCTGATGTGTGTCAGGCACTGTGCTAGGCAAAACTTTCAGTGGGAAATCAAATTAAATAATTTTTAGCAAAGCCACACTGCTAGTAAGAACAAGAGCCGGGACTTGATCCCACAACTTGTACCCTACCCATATGTCTATGCCTGGTGACACTACTCCATGCAGCCTCACTTTTGTAAGTCTGTTTCCTCCCCATCTTCCAGGAGCAGATAATGATGACTGATTGACCGGAAGGAGGGGACTGGTATGTCCCTGCAGTGGGTGTAAGGCCTGTGTGAGATGCACAGAAAGTTTGGTCCAAGGCCTAGGAAGAGATTGCACCTGGAAGGGCCCTGGAGCAGCCTTCTCCCGTGTGCAGAAGATGGAGCCGGGGAGGATAAGCATATTCTGCAGGATACACCTGCCCCCTGGGCTAAAGTAGAGGCCACTCCATTAGAGTCCATGTCCCCTTACTCTGCTATTGGAAGACCATGTCTTTTGGCCCAGTTACTGGAGAGCATGTGTCGTTATCCAAGTGTAACAGACAAGTCCTGACACACTCATCAGGCTCTTCTCACTATCCCACCCTGCACACCCATGCACACAGTGCACAGTCACCTGTGCAAGCCTGTACTTGCTTTGCATTGCACATCACTAATACACCATATGAGTCTGAGCCACACGCAGCATCCACGATGCAGTATCCACATGCACCTAACCCGCTGACGTGACGACATCCACGGTGCCTGTGTTTTGTCAACCCCTATGAAATCTCTCTTTCGATGGCAATTTCATTTGACTCAAACCCATGCACACACAGCTACTTAAAACCACAGCCATTTCATATATGTACACTCAACCACACATACGCATGCACACACACTCTCACACACTCACTCACACAGAGCATGCACCATCACACATTCAACTTGCTGTTCACCCTCCACCTATTGCCTGACCCAGGCCCTTGGCTCCTTGGCAGTGAGTTCCATCATTGTCACCACCAAGGCTGCCATTAAACCTCCGCTCTTACCCTCCAAAAAATCAGTCCCTGGGGATGGGCCTCTGTGGCCCTGGCTTCACCCCAGCAGTTGCGTTCAACTTCTGCCCCCACTCATGGCCTGTCCACTTAGCCTCATCCTTAATCCCAGACACCCCACTTTCCCTGCAGGCAGGGGCTGCCGAGATGGCAGGGAGCCTCATTCTCTGTCTTGGAATTCCAGCCCCATCCTGAAACTCTACACAATCAAGGGACACTGCTGAAGGAGAGCGGTGAGATTCACTGGCAGAGAAGGCCTCAGGACTTACAGCTGCCATGGTGTCTACAAAAATACTTATTGAGCACTAATTCTATGTATCTTAGTCCATTTTCTGCTGCTATCATAAAATATCTAACATTGGGAAATTTATAAACAAAAGAAATCTATTTCTCACAGTTCTGGAGTCTGGGAAATCTAAGAACAGGACGAGCATGGGGTGAGGGACTTTGTACTGCATCACAACCTGGCAGAAGGGCAAGTGAACACACACACAAGAGAGCAGGAGAGAGGGGCCAAAGCAAGGCCCAATCAGGACCCCACTCCCTCAATAACAACCAATTCCTCTATAACGGCATTAATCCTGTCATGAGGGCAGAGCCCCCGTGGTGATCTCATGACCTTGTCTCTTAAACTTTTCACCCTTTCATACTGTTACATTGGCAATGAGTTGTCAATATGAGTTTTGGAGGAAAGGTACAAACCACAGCACCGTGACAGGACCTGAACTGGGCACTAAAGATAAACAAAAACAGACACAGGTTCTGGCTATGTGGTTCCCACATTCAATGCAGGGAGGCAAACATTTTTTTCTAAAGTACAAATAAACATAATATTCCAATTCTTGAGAAATAATATGGAGAAGAGGTACATAGTGCTGGAACTTGCCTCAGACTCTTAAAATACTTTAAAATAAAATAAATAAAATTATAGCGCCAACCTCATACATTTGTAGTGAACATTAGTCAAACAGTGTGTAAAATACTCATGAGAGGACAAGACACAAAATAAGTATTATGCATTGTTAGTTCTTTCTTTGTTGTTAGGTTATTCCATAAAAGAAGGATTAACCTAATCAGAGAGATGAGTAAGGGTTTCCATATGAAAATGGCAGCTGTGGATACCTGAAGGTGGGTAGGAGTTGACAAGGTAAAGGAAAAAGAGCAATGGAACACGTGCAAAGTCCCTGTGGCAGAGGTGTGGGCCATGCCAACCACAGCTAGAGGCACCCATTATTTCAGCATATACAGTGACAAGGTGGGCATCCAGCATGAGACTGGAGGGGTTGGCAGTCACCAAATCAGGCAGCGTTTTGAAAGCCACCATAAGAAGTTAGAATTTATAGAACATAAGCTAAGCACAGTGAAGAAGAAGAACTCTGAAGCCAAGTTTAGGCTTAATGAGAAAGAATGTTGTGACTCTCGTGGGCACAGAAGGTAGAAACCAGTGCCACATGCTTCGTGGATTCACCAACACTGAACTATGAATGTATTCATCCAAAATCTTATGGTTGGAAGTGACAGAGACCCAATTCAAAGGAGCTAAAGGAAAAAAAAAAGAAAAAGAACACATCAGGTAATACAATTGGGAAGTCAAAGGTGTGTATAAATGTCTAAGGCACAGTCAGACTCAAATGATAATCTTGTCAGAACTCCATCCCTCCCCTGGTCATTTGAATTTTCTCACCACTTCTTGATTGTATCATGAAGTGAGCTGCCACCTCCAAAGGGTGACTATAATGACCCATGGCAGCCCTGGCTCTGTTCTGTCATTAAAGCTCACATTGCTGAGATGTCAATACCACCTTTCCTGATATAGCTGGCAAAAGTCCCAGAAAAGACTCTGATTGGTCCATCCAGGGTCACATGCCCACCTAAGTGAGAGTGAGAGTCAGTTTCCCAAAAGCCATAAGGGCTGAGCAGTATATTAGTAGACAAGGGGTTAGGAGTTCCTACATGAATAGCAACTAGGCAAACAAAAAGAAAATAAATGTCCATTCAGGGATTACGTGGCCAGTCCACTATGTCTCCCGCAGCAATGAGGCTAAGTCTAGGCTCGCCCATTGAGCATGTCCACATGTTCCTCCCCACAGATCCTGCTCAGCCAGTGGAAGCTTTGCAGGGCTTGGAATGATGGAGACAGAAACTCTCCCCAAAGCTTCCGGCATGCCATGGTTGAAGGATAGAGAGCTCCAAGAACTGGTAGGAAGAGACCCTTCCTTCAAAGGTCAGAAAAGGCAATGCTAGCATGTCTGCAAACCAAGGGGATCAGAAGCAGAAGAGCAAGTCCAGCTTGGAATAGGGACAGGGTCGGAGAAAGCAGAGGCTGGCCTGGAGGGAGGTGGGCAGTTTGGGTGACCTCCTGGGAGAGGCACTGCTCTCCTAGCTGGGTGCACCTCCGTAGAGCTCTCCCTGGCTCAGGCCAACCTCATTCCTCTCCTCAACTAACTAACTCAAATGTCTTCATTTCTTTCTAAAAAAAAAAAAAAAAATAAAGTCTTTCCCTGACTCTGCATTTCCTCTTATCTGCAGTAGCACTTGGTAAGTTATGTGAGGCACACTCTATAGCAATGCTACTCAAAATGTGGTCCACAGACAGATGCTCTCTACAAACTGGTTATAATCTATAACAGTGAAGGGCAGAAATTGAGCACAAACTGTTAGAAACTTAATAACAACTTGACAGACTGATGATATATATATATATATATATATATATATATATATATATATATATATATATATATATATATATATCCCTTGAATCTAATAACAAAAACTAAGTCTGCGTTTTGCATGTCTTTTTATTTCATTTTTCCAGTAATTCATTTTTAATACCACATGATAACTATAATATTTATGGGTAGAGTGTGGTCATTTGATTCATGTATACAATGTATAATGATATAATCAGGGTAATTAGCATGTCCAGAAGTACATTTTCACTCTGTGTTACAAAAGCACCAGTCTGTGGTAGGATGAAAACTTTTAAATACACATACCCATATATACACAGTATTCTTCTTATATCAGTGATTGGAGAATTACTAGTCTATAGAATTATTCTTCTGTGATATGATTAATGTAAAAATAAAATTAGAATGGGTTACTTAAGTAGGGGAATGGAAGTGGATACAAGTAAAAAAAAAAAAATTTAAGTTCCATAATCTAAAAGAATTTGTGTATTTCTCTCTAATGATGAGAAACCACATTGATTTATTAAAGGCTTTGTCTATAACCTTATTTTAGAACTCAAAGGTGTGAAAATAACTAAGCTCTACCTCAAGATCAACTTGCTTATTTGCCCAACATAGTTCCGGCAAATTCAGTCAGAATTCAGTAAATACTGGTTGGATAAACATGCTATCCAGATTGGCTTCTGTTTCAGTTATGTTTCTGAATAACAAACCACCTCGAGACTTAGCTTAAAATAACAATTCACCATTCTCTCTCATGTTTCCCTGGGTCAACTGGGCTCAGTTGGGTGGTTATCACACAGGTCTCTCATGCAGTTGCTGTTACTTAGTACCTGGGACTGTACTC
This sequence comes from Marmota flaviventris, assembly GCF_047511675.1. Lineage (NCBI taxonomy): Eukaryota > Metazoa > Chordata > Mammalia > Rodentia > Sciuridae > Marmota > Marmota flaviventris. The sequence continues at coordinate 184,150,140 of NC_092499.1, read as the reverse complement.
TTCACCAAGATGAGCATCCAAGATGACCTCTTCATGCTCATGTTTAGCCCTTCAGCCAGAATGGCTGGAATGGATGGAGACTGGCTGGACATCTCTCTCCACATGGCCTCTCCAGGTAACCATCTTGGGCTTCCTCACAGCATGGCAGTCTCAGGGTAGTAGAACTTCTTGCATATTAGCTGTATATGAGTTGTACATTCCCTCAATTCAAGTGTTCCCCCAAAATAGAAGGAACCAGTTTTCTGAAGGGCTAGCTAGGCCCTAACTGATACAGCACCATTTCTTCTACACTCTATTAGCTGAGGCAATCATGAGGCTAGTCATTCCATCTCTCAGTGGAAGAGTAACATCGTTATCCACCACCATCTCTCTGCAACCCCTAAGTGGTAGAGATCAGGGAAAACAAGCTGACATTTTTAATAATCATCGTCATTATTATTATCATTACTTACTACATTCCTGGTCTGCTGTGCTCAGTGCTTTTAATCTATTGTCCCATTTAATCCTCTCAACAATTATTCTCATCGTATAGAAAGAGAAGCTGAGGTTCAGAGAGGTGAAATGAGATGCCGAAGGTCACGCAAAGAGTAAGTGACAGAAATAGGACACAAAGCTAAGTCTTCATGACTTCAGAGCTCAGTCTTAACTACTGGCTTGTCCACTGACATGGTAGCTATGATTCACCTCAATCATCACTCACCCCAAATGTTGTTTGGCCACCCTTCACTCATCCCCTGAAGATTCACCTGGCCTGCCTAGATTTCCACCACGAAGCAAATCAGCCAATATCTACTGCCTGGATTTTTTTTCTTAAAAAATAATGCCCTGTTCATCAGCAGTGAGTAGGGAATGACTTGGCAGCACAAGAACTGCAAGTCATATTTCTGCAGGAAGCCCAAGAGGGACTGCCAAAGTACCTCTCCGCCCTGGCTAGGGTGGACAGGTAATTAGATTGAATCCACTCTTTGGCTCAGTTTCCTTCCTAAGCAGATCATCCACTGAGCAATCTATTCTCCGGGCACTAATCCATCACCCGGGAGCACTGGGCCATGATGGACGAGCTGGGCCATCAGCAGGGCCCTCGATGGATGGGTGTCATTCATCAATGTGGGGAGCCAATAGTCATGAGTTACTCAGGCTGTGGCACTTCCACCCCCTTTGGGGCCAGAGCCAGGAGGACAGAGGCTGGGGGGCAGGGTGCAGAGCTAAAAGGACTTCTCTGGGAGATGTGCCAGCTACCAGGGGAACATTCTGTCTGAGCCACTCCAAGTAGCAAGATGTTTAATGGGGTTTGTTGTCTGGACAAGGAGCTTATAAGAGAATGAGAATGTCATAGATAAGATCACAGGCTCTGGAAAAAATCACACTTGCCTGATACATTTCTGTTCTGCCTTTCTCTTGCTGTGAAGGTCAAGCATGGTATTCACCTCTCATCTCATTCCACGTGTTTTTTCACATTGTATTTAGGGCCACGTGAGGAGATATGGTTAATGAAATATATGTGCAAGTAACAAGTGTCACATCTGATTGAGGCAACTAAAAAGCTCCTGTGAGATTCAACAGCCTCTCCTTTCTCCTACCAAAACAGCCCAGAGACCTCATGTTACCATATTTGAGCTACAGAATCCAAACAGTCGGGATGTCTGATCACCTGGAAGACAGATATCCTGGGGGTTTGCACAGAACCACAGCTGATGTTACCTCAGCAAGAGATAAACCTTTGCTAGACTCAGCCATTGAGGCGGAGGATTGTTTGTTACTGAAGCACAACCCAGCCTACCCTGACAAATACTCTATATCAGGGGTCGGCCAAGAGCCAGACAGTAAATATTTTAGGCTTGGTGAGCCAGATATTCTCTGTCTCATATTCTCCACGGTTTTGTTTTGCTTTCCTTTGCTTATAACTCTTCAACATGTGAGAAAACACTGTTAGCTTACAGACCTTACAAAATAATCCATGGGCTGAATTTGGCCCATGGACCATAGTTTTCCAGCTCCTGCCCTAAATAACAAAGTTTTTGTAAAAACTAAATTAGATGATGAGCATGAGCAATTTTTAAAACATGTTCACTTAAGAGTGGTGATAGCAGTTGTCTATGTGGTGACAGCAGATAGTAAGTATTCTGGGCACTGTTCTGGGCATTGGTGACGTCACAATGAACAAAAAAACATCAAGGAGCTTCCATTTGTGTTTGTGGCTGCTGCTGCTTGTGTTATAGTGATGTCATTGATGGTGGAGACAGTAATAACAGATGAGGGAGTATAAAAGTTCAACCCAAGCTGCAGGGCCTACAAATGCTTGTTTCTGCTATTATTTGACACAGTTATCACAGCTGAGACCTGAAAGACACCTCCCCACTTCCCAAATCCCATGACTTCTAGAGACAAAGTCATCTGGTCATTCCACGTAGCTCATGTATTATCAATAATCATTGGTTAACCCAAGTGCTCACTGAGTCCTGCCTAGTGTCCATGTCCTCTCTGCCACATACAACCCCAAAGCTGTGCTCCCAAAGATGCTTTTAGCTGCAGACACCTCAAAGCTGCCTCATTCATCTGGGTGTAGACACCCGGTCTGGATAATGTACATGCCCAGGGTTTGCTGGGATCAGGATAAAGAAGCTGCCCCTTGGAGGGAGAACTGTTCTCTTCTATTTTTAAAAATGCCATGAGGAATTTGATGAGGATAGCAGTGAATCTGCACATCTCTTCAAGTAGAATGAACATTTAAACCAACAGTAAATTTTTCAACCCATGAACATAGGATGTCTTTCCATTTTCATTTATTTATGTTTTCTTTAATTTCCTTCACTAATGTTTTGTAAGTTTTAGTGTACAAATCTTTCACTTACTTGGTTAAACTTATCCTTTCACATCTTATTCTTTTTGATGCTATCATAAGTGAAATTTGCTTTCAGAACTTTATTTCAGTACATAGAAATGCTAGTATATAGAAATATTGCTAAAGTACAGAAATGCAACTGGTTTTTGTATGCTGATTTTGCACCCTGCCACTTTATCAAATCTATTAGAACAGAATATTTATGCAACCTTTGGGGGCTTCTACATATAAGATCATTGCATCTGCAAACAGAGATGATTTTACTACTTCCTTTCTTATTTTGATATCTTTTATATATTTTTTCTTATCTAATTTCTCTGGCTAGACTTTCTAGTACTATCTTAAATGGAAGTTGTGACAGTGGGCATCTTTGTCTTGTTCCTGATCTGGGAGGAAAAGCTTTCATTTTTCACCATTGCAAATGATGCCTTATAATATATGAACTTTACTATTAGAATATAAACAAGAAAAATAGAGAAAAGAAAAAAATCAACAAAGCTAAGAATTGGTTTTTGAAAAGATAAACTTAATTGACAAACCTCTATCTAGAGTAATAAAAAGAGAAGACTTAAACAAATAAAATCAGAAACGAAAAGGGACATTACAATTAATGCAACAGATAAAAAAAAATCATAAAAACTTCTATGAGCAATTATGCACCAACAAATTTAAATAACCTAGAAGAAAATTATAAATTCCTAGAAACAAACAACCTACCAAACTTGCATCATGAAGAAACAGAAAACTTTGCATATCAATAACAAATAAGGACACTGAGTTGGTAATCAAAAACTTCCCAACAAATAAGTCCAGGACCAGATGGTTTCACTGGTAAATTCTGTGAAACATTTAAAGAAGACCTAATATCAATTCCTCTCAAGCTCTTCAAAAAATTTTAAGAAGAGGGGACACTTAAATTTCATTTTACAAAGCCAGTATTAACCTGATACCAAAACCAGATAAGGGGCTGGGGATATAGCTCAATTGGTAGAGTGCTTGCCTTGCATGCACAAGGCCCTGGGTTCAATCCCCAGCATCAAAAAAAAAAAAAAAAAAAAAAAAAAAAAAAAAACACCAGATAAGGATACCACAAGAAAATAAAACTATAGGCCAATATTCCTGATGAACATGAATGCAAAAATCTTCAACAAAATACTTGTTAACTGAATTTAGGGACACATTAGAAAGATCATATGCCATAACCAGGTGGGATTTATCCTGGAATGGTTCAGCATAAGGAAATCTAATCACAAGATACAACACATTAATAAAATGAAGAATTAAAAGCACATGATTATCTCAATAGATAAAGAAAAGGCAGTTAACAAAATTCACTCTTTCATGATAAAAACTCTCAACAAACAAGGAATAGAAAGAATTTAACTCAACCTAATAAAGGTCATATATGACAAATTCACAATGGCTTCATTCACAGTGGTGATTCTGGAAAAAGACAAGGGTGCCCACTGTCACCACTTCTATTGGACATAGTACCGGAAGTTCTAATCCAAACAATTAGGTAAGAAAAAATAAATAGAAAGCACCCAAATTGGAAATGATGAAGTGAAAGTATCTCTGCTTGCAAAGGACACAATCTTATATGTAGAAAAATCTAAATACTGAAATCCTTGAAAGTAAGGATATTTGACCCATTTCTGAATCTACTACTATCTGTGTAAAGCCTAGGAATGAAAGATGCTCGCCCAGCACAGGGTCTGACAGACCCTAGGTACTTTCTTTTTTTTTTTTAAGAGAGAGAGAGAGAGAATTTTTAATATTTATTTTTTAGTTTTCGGCAGACACAACATCTTTGTTTGTATGTGGTACTGAGGATCGAACCCGGGCTGCACGCATGCCAGGCGAGCGCGCTACCGCTTGAGACACATCCCCAGCCCCCTTAGGTACTTTCTGACTGCAGGCTAAAGACACACAGTCTTCTCCTTGAGAATCCAGTGATGAGGAGAATATGGTTAGACCTGCAATGAATTGAAAAGTTGGGAACTTATCACTCACATCCAAGTGCATCGGGATAATCACGTTCCTCCTATACAGGGCACTACAATCCATCCAGGTGCTTGAACCGGAAACTGTTGACCAAAATCTCAAACACACCTGAGATTCAGCCACTTCTCTCTGTCTCATCCACCTCCACCAAGCCCCAGCCACCCCTGTCTCTTCCAGAACAACTGCATAAGCCTCCTCACCATTCTCTTGCATTTTCTTGTTCCTTTCCAATATCTTTCCATGTTGTAGCCCTAGAGATCTTTGTAAAATGGGAAAAAAAAAAACATGCTATTCTTGCAAAATTCTTCCCACTGCTCTTAACAGAAATGCTGATGCCTTCTTACTACCTACAGGGCCTTGTATGGTCTGAGCCCTGCCTACCCCACTCCACCCACCTCACCTGGTGCCTCTCTTCTTCCCACTCACTTAACTCTCGGTTTCTATGACATTCCAAGTCCCTTACATCTTAGGACTTGTTCTGGTGCCTGGACTGACCTTTCTTTGTTCGCCATGGCTAACTCCTTTGAGGTCCTTGGAGAGGCCTTCTCTGGCCCCTCATCTAAGTGGTTCTCTTCACCCCATCTGGAATCCAATCACCACATTTATTTCCTTCTCAGCGCTTACCATTTTAATTTGTTTACATTTGCTTATTACCTCTACTGGACTAGGAGCTCCATGAGGGACAGGATCTTTGTCCGAGTCACAGTAGTGTCCCCAGTGCTCAGCACAGTATCTGGCACATAGTAGAATCTCAATAATTATGTGTTAAATACATGATCCGTAGCAAGAAAACCTTCCAAGAGGGACCATGAGCTCCCCATGCCCACCCTGACAGAGCCTCCCCTCACCATGGTCACTGTCCACCTCGTGACCCAATCTCACCACTCCCAGCTTCACTGAGCCATTGTCACCTTAGCAACAGCTCCTCCCCACTCCACACTGACTCCCCCGAGAACTCCGAAGCAAAGAAATGGTCTGCTCCGCCTTGGTGTCCTCGGGCCTAGGACAGTCTGTGCACCTGGCAGGTGCAATCGGGAAGGTTGATGAGGAAGCAAAAACTCCACTTTGAAACATCAGACAAGTCAGGAGGTACCAGCAGAAGCTGGCTCCTGTCACCTGAAAGTCACAGGAAGGATCTTTGATAAATCAAGGAGAGAGTGCGAGAGTACAGAAGATAAATAACGTATTGATTTCCCAAGCAAAGGAAACAGTCAGATTCAATCCCAAGAAAAATTCTAGACCTTCTTATTAACCGGTCAGTTGGCAACTAATTTAGAAAGAATGAGGCAATTACCGAGATCTAATATCCATCCCCTGAGGATGTCAGATGAAATTATTCTAATTTTCTTTTTGATGAGGTGCCCATGTTTGGAACTGATAATATCTATATTTCAGATAAGTATTCATTCAACAAATATTTATAGCAGGCTCTCCCTCTGCAGGCCCTGAGCTTGCACTGTGGCTGTAGTGTGAGTAAAACCCACGTCCGCAGGGAGGCTGCGTGAGGTGTGAGGCACAGAAGGCACACAACTGTGTGGTAGGAGCCATGGTGACAAGAGCTAGGGAGAAATCCAAGGCACGGCAATGGGATGGACGGCCACGCAGTGAGTTTGGAGCACTAAATTGGATGGCCCTGGGGGCCTCAAGAAGAGGCTATCTTGACCAAGACTAAAGGTCAGGGGGAGAGCCATACAGATTCCTGGGGCCAGAGCTGCCCAGGCAGAGGAAGCAGCATGAGCTGAGATTCTGTGAGGACACGGCCACGTGAGGGACACAGGCCCCGTGGCTGGAGCAGACACAGGGAAGAGGAAAGAGCAGTAGATAGAGGTCAGGGAGGGGACATACAGGACAAGTGGGCCTGTGAGGAATTGGCTCTAACTGTGAATACTCAGGCACGTAGCTGGGTCCACCTTAGTGTGACACCTCAGAGGTAAGCAAGACACGAGAACGTGCCCTTTACATCATTCTTGAAAACATCCATGAAGTAAATTAAGTGAGTGAGAGAATAAGGTGAAAGACGATTTTTAAATCAAGGACCTGAGTTCAGCACACAACTTCCCCAACCCAGAAATTCCACTCCTAGGTATGTATCCAACAGAAAAAATTCACTAGGTTTGCCAAAATGAAGCAGGTCCTGGATTGCTCTCAGTAGCACTGTTCACAATTTCCAAAATGTCCATCAACAGAAGAATGGATAAGTAAGGAGCACTGTCCTCACACCATGGAATACAGGGCAGGGGATGAATGCTCTGCAACCTCATGAGAAAATAGGGATGGAGTTTTAAATGAAAGAAGCCAGAATGAGAGCTGTCTACAGTATTATTCCAGTTTATATAAAGCTGAAAATTGGGCAAAACCAATCCAGGCTATTAGAAGACTTAGTAGTCTTAGTAGAAAACGGCAGCTGAGAGGGAACACAGAGGGGGTGTCTGGGATGGGTAAGACCATTTATGGAACTTGATAGTGATTATATGGAAATATTCTACTTTTGAAAAGTCATCGAACTGTGCATATGAGATTGTGAGCTTTTCAATCTGTATGCGACACTCCAAAAATTCCTAATTAAAAATAATTTAAATGAAACCAATAAAATAGTAGGACTGAGAAGAAAAAAATTTAAAAAGACCTGGGTTGGTTCGAATTCTCTTCCTTCTTAGCAGCGTGGCCTGGGCAAATCTCAGAGTCCCGGTTTCCTTGTCTTTAAAGGGGAAGGCCTAACGAAACCCACTGAGTCTACCCACAGAGATATTGTGGAATCCAATGCAAAGTGCACAGAAAAGACCTCCAGAAGACGACTCTGGGGACACACTGGTAGGTTGCTGATGGAACCTCCCCCAGGGAGCACTCGAGGTTGGAGGCACTGTCTGAGGTGGCCATGGGCCCAGCACTTGCCTTGTTCTTACAACTTCATAAACTTAGGTGTAAGCTCTCCTCTTCCAAAGGTCGAGAAGTAACTGATGTCACAGAATCAAAATGATCTCAACAAACTTGAAAGCTTGGACAAAGGCAGCAAAGGAAATTCAACAGGGGAGATTCCAGTGTCACGAGCTGGAATTCAAAGCATACAAACCTTATGCACGAGCAGCAGGTCATGGAAAAGTCTAGAATCATGAAGACTCATATAATGTAGCATTGTTTTGTGAAAGAAGTAGGGATGTGGATCATGAGAAAGGACCCCTCGTCAGTCCTCTGTGCTGGCCAGAGTATTTCTAGAGTCACTCCCACCTCAGGGATCTGTCCTGGTTTGTCCAGAGCCTGAGACCCATAAGACTTGCTGTCTCAGTCTGCTGGTAACTTGTGACATGGCCAAGGCAAAGGAACTGTGCTGTCAGTGGATCCCTGCAGAAGACCATGACCTGGTTACCCCAGGCATTGAAGTCAGGTCACCCCAGGCATGAAGCAGCAGGCTGAGGGCCAGGGAATAGTGCAAGTGCATTTGGCAGAATAGTCACAAGATGCTGGCATGAGCGTGGAGATGGTTTCCACACCTTTTATTCCAAATCTGAAGGTGAGAATGTGGCCCTCAGGCACCATTACCTACCCTCTGCATAAGAGCCCAGTAATCAATCCATCACCCTTCACCAAAGTCTAAGTGACCTCCACCAGAGGGGTTCTATGGGGAGCCGCAGGAGAGACTGAGAAGGAGGTTGGCCTTTACCAGCCTTCGGTTCCAGTCCCAAGGGAGTCAAGACAGAAGGTCTAAAGAGTCAGGGAGAGTTGGGGGCCAGGCATAGACACGGATAGCTGGCATCTGGAACAACCAGCCACAACCCAAACTTCATCCCTAACACCACTTACACTGCCAGTTTCACTTAGGACCACATTGTTAGGGAAAGGTGAGACTTTAGGTGGCTGTTGGGGACACGCCTGCTAGAGGCTACTCACACAGAGCCATACTTGGTTGTCATGGTCTGGCTTGAAGCTCCCTGAACCTCAGCAGGAGGTAGATGGGGAAGAAGAGGAAGCCAAGTCTGGCAGACCAAGGCTGACCACCTGGGGTGCCCTGGCCCCAGGGTGGAGAGGTCAACAGTCCCTTCAGCCTGGATCAAATCCGGATGTGTCTGACTGAGAGCAGGACACCAGTGACTGGAGACAGATCAACAGAGTCCAGTGGAATAAGGAAGTGTCAAGGGAGGGCCGGGCAGGGCCCTCGCCAAGCACAATGTGGTCAGAGCCTCTGACTTGCTGTCTCAGTCAATAGGTAACTATGGGGGCTACCATACTGGGAATTGAACCCAGGGGAGCTCTACCTCTAAGCTACATTTTTTAATTTTGAGACAGGGTGACCTCCAATTTGCAATCCTCCTGCCTTAGCTTCCAGAGTCTCTGGTGGTACAGGTGTGCGCCTCGGCTCCTGCCAACTGGCAATTTTGAGTGCTGCTATGTGAGCAAGTCAGAGGAACCTTGCTATCAGTGGGTTACTATAGAGGATAAGGACCTGGTGGACCTCAGGTCACCCAGGCATTGAAGCAGCAGGCTAATGCACAGGGGATAGCACCCGTGGCCCTGCCCCCAGATGACCTGTTCACACCCAGTCAGAGCCTCAATAGGACCTGCCAGGTCTAACAGAGCTTCCAGAAATGACAGTGACCACATGCCAGGAACCCGACCCTCCTCCTTCACACCTTGTCACGGGACCCTGTGCACACGGCCCTCCAGCTAGTGATGGCCACTCCCTCCAGGCAACTGCTCCTTGCAGAGAAACCCTGAGTTGCATCAGATGCCAAGGGGAGGAAATCTTACAGCGGGAACCTTGAGAAAGCCATTCTTGGAGGCAGAGGTTACATAGACCTTTCTGCCACTTTACAAAGCCACCCTCCTCTGACGCCCACCATCCTCTCCCCATGCCCGACTCCAGCTGCTCCGGCACCTCAGCACACGGTCATCTCCGCAGATCAGCCCAGCAGGAACGGAGCGCTCTACCCACCCTCCGTTTGTTCTTTACAACTCACTCCGAGTTTTGTTTTGTTTTTTTTAATCCCAACTCCAGGGCATTTCCAAAACTCAGTGACGCTTTTCCACATCCATTGCTCTTGACCCTGTTTTCCCTGTTTCCCATTCCGGAGGAAAAGCTCCAGATCCATAACTTTCCCCTGGACTTCAGGGTTTGGATTCAAGGTTACTCTCCGTGGCTGTGGATGTTGCTGTTGTTTTATTTTTATGCATGTTAAAATTTGAAAAATCATAACAAAGCTTGGCTTCTGCAGTTGCTCATGCTGGGGCCTCACAATGCTTGCTGTCGGAGAGGGGCTGATTACCCAACTCCATTTATCAAAGTGTCACTTCTCTGACAGGCCCTAATAAATATCCTGCCAGAGACCCCGCACCTGGCAGCCGTGCCACTCGGCAACACGCCGCTAACCTAATTTGCTAATTGCTGCTTTCCCCATTAATTTTAGTCCTGTCTTGTTTGGTGTTGACATGGAGGGAAAAGAAATAGGGTGGAAAAAACAGACAAGGAAGAAAATATCTCGGGGTCCCCCAGCATCCACCCCACCCACCCACCCCTTCCACACAACCACTCATTCCCACTCACACCTAAAGACCAACTTCCTTCCCCTCTCTTTCTGCACCACGTCTGGGGGAGATGCAACATTTAAAGATGCAGGGGCAAAAAACAGGACCCATGCCTGATCACAGGACATAATGTTCGAAAATGGGGCAGTCATAGAAAGACGAGGGACCTAAAGTCGCTGTATCTAAAGAACTTTGTCATTCTAGTCAATAGTATTGCGTTTTGATTAGGGAAGAGATCCACGGGCATGAAGGGGTTAACAAGTCCAGCCCACTAGTCCTTTCCCAAGGCCACTCCCAAAGCCGCTGCATCCCCAAGGGCTCCTCATTTCAGCCCTCCTTGCATCTCAGGTGAACTTGGCCTCCCTCTTGGCCTCCCTCTCAGCAATAATGTCCAAATGAATATCCCAGCTGCCCACGGAGTGGCCTTCCCAGCCAGGACTGACTTGTCCAGCTGTTTAACTCTTGACCAAAGACCCCAGTGGTGGAGGTTCCAGGACGCGTTGCTTGGTTGTACATCATTATTGTTGAAGCTGCTGGGATCAAAAGCCTGTGGAAGAAGCAAAGGCAGGAATGGAACAGGCTTCGCCAAAATCAAAGCAGGAGGAAGACACAATGTCTTTTCTGAGATGAACAAAAGTCCCCATCTTAAAAATGTGGATGGTGTCTCACTCTCCAAGGACCCAAAGAGGATCTCCTGGAACATCTTGCTACTTGGAAAGCTTGCTAGGGCGTCCAGCTGGTTGGTCCCACATTGGAGACCGTGGACCAGTCCACAGATGCTCTTTCTCTGGAGTAAGTCCTGATTGTAGATTTCGTTCTAAGTACACCAGCAACACCAAACTAGACAGTTCCGAGGCACCAAGATTTTTGCTTTTAAGTTGACAAAGATAATGCATGCCTGTTGCAGAAAACTTTACACCTTCAGAAAGGTGCAAAGAAGAAACCCCAAATCCCTCAATGCCTTGTCACTGGGAGACAGCCTCCCACCAGCATTCAGACATTATATTGTTTACAAGGCCCCACGGGACTCAATGTGATTTTGCATATAGATTACACTACTGCATCACCTTTTTTTAACTCACATATAAGGTGCTGTTTCAATGCTACTAAGCTGATCTCTCTCTCTCAACCTTTTTAACCATTTTATGAGAATTTATTTAGCTTTTCACATATGGATGGACATTTTTTTTTTCTTTCCACAATGCTGTGGTAAATAGCCTTGGGCCTACATCTTTGCACATTTGTTCAGTTATTACCCCAGGATCAATCGCTGGAGGTAGAAGCCCAAGTTTCAATCCTGTGCATGTTTACAACTTAGATAAACTTTCTCACACTGGGTCTCCAGAAAAGGTGCACAAATTTGCATGGGCACCCCATGTGAGACCTTACTTCCTACACCTTAGGGTTCATCAGTTCTTTTTAGTTTCTGATCACTGCCAATGTTAACAAAAGATCTGCTTTTCTTTGCATTTCTGGATTATTTGTGAAGTTCAGTATGTTTTTTATATTTGGAGAACAGTCGAATGTTTTTGCAAGTCACCCCTTTGCCTAGTTTTCCATTAGAGTATTTGTCTTTTTAAATTGATTTACAGGAGCTTTTTACATATTAGGGAAACAATTCTTTGCCATGCAGAATTTTTCCCATGTTCACCTTATCTTAGCCAGTTTATTATTTCAACTTTCTCTATAGTGTGTTATATATGGTAAGGGAAGATATCAAAACCTTTGCCTATAATGGAAGAAAATACTCCAGATAGCCAGGCACAGTGGTGCATGCTTGTAATCCCAGTGGCTTGGGAGGCTGAGACAGGAGGATTGCAAGTTCAAAGCCAGCCTTAGCAACTTATTGAGTCTCCAAGCAATTGAGTGAGGCCCTAAGCAACTTAGTGAATCCCTGTCTCTAAATAAAATATCAAAAGGGCTGGGGAAGTGGCTCAGTGGTACCAAAAAAAGAAGAAAATACTCAAGATAACCAGAATCTTTGGATATGTCCACTCTATCCAACTATTCATTCCTGGCTGGGAAGTCCTCTCCTTAAGCACACTGGGACTTCATCACATAGAGCGAGGCCAAACTCTATCCACCAAACACCCAGGGCTACCATGTTCCAAAATGGAGAAGGTCATCTTCAGGCCCCTGGAGAGGAGGCAGACCTAAAATCTATCATGCCCTTCTCTCTGGCCTTACCTGCACCTACTCCTTCCCTAGATGGATGACAAGTTTCCAGTGATATCCAGGAAGGAGCCACTAGAGCCAAGGGCAGAAGTCATGCTGAGGACGCGTAGGGACGAGCCACCCAGCCTTCGGGTTCTCACCTCGACAAGAGTGGGCTTTCTGAGGGTCCCATCATCCAGCTCCAGCCCCGACAGAGCCCCCAGATCTGTGTCACCAGCTCACAGCTGAAACCATGTGTCCTCACCAATAAGGGGTCTTTACCTGGAAGAGGGAAATGACACAGGGAGAAGAGAAAGCTAAGGGGAGGCTACACTATGTGAGTCTGTCAACAACCCTCCATTCCCAAGCCCCAGGGCAGGTTGCCACTGAGGGTGAAGGTGAAGGTGAAGGACGATGTCCATATGTGCAGGTGTGTGTGTGTGTGTGTGTGTGTGTATGCATGCACGTGCACTTTCCAGCCTAGAGAGTCTGCAGTCACATTCACTATGGGTTCAACTGTGATCACAAAAGCCAGGATCAGGCTCATGTGGGAATGAACAAGGTCAATGTGAGCATCCTGTGCAACTGTCTATCTGCAGACTGAGCCCGGGGAAGGGAAATGGAGAAGAACATCCTGGTACATACATGCCAGGTTGCGATATCTGTATGGCTGACCAGGAAAGGGGGCAGTAGACTCAGGGCAGTCATTCTCCTAAATGTTTTCCAGTTTCCCACACCAGGTCCCAGAGGGTCTGAGACCACAAGCTCGGAATCTCCCCACCGCTCTTCATCAACAGCCCCCCCCTCACCCGGCTTTGACTTATAAATTTTCAACTTTAGGATGGTGGGAAAGGGACACGTAGTCAGTGAAAACTACTCCACATTCTGCATTTTGCACTTCGCGGGCCTCGTGGTATGCAGTGGGACTCTCTCGTGTGATGCTTGACGGTAAGCCCAGGGCACTGTGCACGTTCGTGGTAGGCACAGTAAGCGACATGTTGGGTAGGTTGGTGGGTTAATGCTTTTCCACTCACCGTAGTGTTGAACAGGCTTATGGGGATGGAGCCCCAACATAAGTCGAGTAACAGAAAAATTCCATTCCTACTTCAAAGCTCAACTCACCCGTCTCCCTGCTGAGCCTCCATACAGGAGTCACCCTAGGGTCTCTGTTCCGTAACACATTCTGCACCATGTTCCAGTTGTCTGTGGACTCACCTTCCCCCCTTACTAACAAAAATCCTTCAGGTCAGGGCCTGAGGGCCTAGGTCTTACTTGTCCCTGTACCCACACACCTGGTTCCCGACACCCTGCAGGTGGGATAAGCATTTGTGGAATTGGTCTTGAATAACGGGGTTGGGCACTAGGATCCCCTTGGATCTGACGCTAGCTGGGACATGCAGTGGACATCTGAACACTCCCACTTCTGCTAAGCCGGTGACAGCAGGACTAGTGGCAGCTCCCACCAGGCCTGCCTGATGAAAGCAGTCACAGACAGGGCTTGAATGCACGGGCATGGCTGCCATCCAGTGAAACCCCATAGTCTGTCAACCCCTGCCCTAGAATTCTGAAATAGACAAAGGACACTCCAAGGACCTTCGTGACCTCTAGCTATAAAAAAAAAAAAAAACCCTAACCCGGCAGCACCCCTTCTGAGAACCATCAACCAGGCCTCTCACCCCAACATTCAACATCATGCTGGAGACTGAGGGAAGAGCTGCTTCGCAGGGTTGCTCGTGCTGTGCATTGCACAAATTCAAGAGATGTAGTTCACATCCACCATATGAATGGTGCTCCCCTTGATATGGGTAAAATGTCAGCCCTGCCTAAGGGGAGCCAAGAAGCTCCGTATGTGAGAAAGAGTCACTGGCTGATAGGTGTCCACATGGATACTTGGGCTGTTATTTCATTAGTTCAAGTACCTGATGAACCAGGGTGTCCTGCCCAAAAAAAAAGGACCCTGAGCCACTGCTTCTCTGGAAGTAATAGGATGGGGCTCTTCTCATTGCATAGAGAGCAGGGGAGCAGGGCTGCAGAGTCCCCGAACGGAGTGGATCAGGGACTGTGGGGGGGCCAATAGAGACTAAGAAAAAGTTGATCCTATTGAGTTTAAAGAGCACGCAGTCTGGGGACAGAGGGCTGCCCGGCCCCAGCATGTCACTGCTACATGCCTCTTGCTCTTGGCCTCTAGCTGCTTGCAGATCCAGGAGTCAGCAAGGTCCCCGTAGTCTCCCGCCCCTCACCCGACCTAAGGAGCAGAGAAGCCATCCCTCCACCCCCAGCAGCTCCAGGGCCCAGCCCTACAGAGCTGCCACCAGACCCCACCCCACTCCCAGAGGCTGCAGAGCTGACCACAGCTGGCCCCTGATCCCCCCAGGAAGAGCCTCCTACCAGATCTCAGCCATCAAACTCCGCTGAGCTTCTTTCAGATAGCTACAGTTGAACAAAATATTACCCTGTTCCCAGTTACGTTAAAAGGGCCTAGTAAAGAATAATGGCAAAGATGCTCACAGCCAAAAGCTGCTCTTGATGGCCCTTTAAGCGAGATTTACAGCCGGCATTTAGCAGTGTCCCTGGAACGCTTGCTGGCACCGATCGGTGGGAAGTGGGTGCGGAGCGCCTCCCTGGGCCAGCAGGCAGGCCATCCTTCACTCCGGCTGTGCTGCCTGCCCCCTGCGCTGGGCCGGCTCCCCCGGGCCCCGCCCAAGTCCATTAGTCCCTCTCCTGGGCTGCCCACTAATAATCCCAGCTGTCAGTGCCTCAGGACGAGGCAAGCAGAGAGCCTGGGGAGACCTTGAGGTGTGCTGAGATCTGAGAAACTGAGGCATGGGCAAAGGTGAAAGCCTAGGAGACAATAGTGGGGACCCTGCAGAAAAGAAGGCCCTGATAATCGGTTCACTCCGTGGGCACTTATTGAGCAAAAAGGGCAGAGAGGAGCTCAAAAGAAGCATAATTGCTCCCCACCCTGTGGAACTTAGAGGGGAAGAGAATTTTTAAACTACCAAAAACAATAAAACACAATATCTCTTTTCATAAGGGGAAACATAAGTGGTAGTAAGTAGGTCCAGCCTTGGGGACATCTCTAAGGATGTAGGTTTTCCTATGACATAAACCTGGGCTGTCCCATAGGGTAGCCACTGGCCACATGCAGCTATTAATTGCTCAAAGTACAGCCCATGCAAACCCAAGTGAGCTGCCAGGGTGGAATGCACGCCTAACTTCAAAACCTTGAGACAATTAAAACAAAAAGAAGGCAAATGAGCTAAGTCATTTTTACATCAATTACATGTTGAAATAAGATTTGGAATCTATTGGATTCAATAAAATGTATTACTGAAATTAATCTCACACTTCTTTTTAACTTCTTGAACACGGCCACTAGAATATTTTACGGCACATAGATGGCACGTCTGCTGCCCGGCACTGACCTGCATGATGCACACGACTTCACCAGGTGAGGCAGAAGGGAACATGGGCCCACAACTGAAGATTTAGTAATGATATCCATCTGAGCATGAGAAAGTCACGGTCAGGACCCTCGAAGAATAAGCTGGGCTCCCGTCAGAGAAACTGAGGCAGAAGCCCATCATCATGTGCTAACACATTGGATGTCCGGGACAGGCTGGAACCTCAAATAAGCTGCTGCCTGAAGCCACACTGAGACGGAAGATGTGGGGTTGTTCAGACTCCAGGTCCAGGTACGAGTTCTGCCCCAGTTTCCCTGACCTTCAGACTCCAGCACCCTGACCTTCTGGCTGCCCCCATGAGTTAGTTACGAGCTAATTCTTACTTGGAATCCCTTCACTTCTGCATAGCAAGACCCCACAGGTGTGGCTGACCCCTGTCACTTAGGACAAGCAGCTGTATTTATTGTTACCTTGGCAAACCACCAGAGATCTGAGGACTCAGCGTGAGCCTGGCACTGCGTGTCATACTTCACCTGCATTCCCGTTGATGCCTCACAAAGACCCGGTTAGACAGGGGCTCGGTGGTTAAGCACACAATAGAAACACATTTTCTGCATTAAGGTATTTAGGTTTCTGCTGCCGTTTCTCAATTCCCAAATCCAAAGAACACCTAGAACAAGAATGGTCACTATTGACCAATCTACTGCTACCTCCAGTACATTAGGAGTGACTGTCTAAAGCACTGTATTCAGAAGGATTCAGAAGTGCAGAAGAAAAATAGTAGCCAAGATTGGTTAATAAACAATATCTGCCATGGAATTATTATGCATGCTTGCTGTTTGCCAATCTTGATCTAGAAGTAGATCTCTGGTAAGACTATGTTCAAAGCTGATCTATGTTATGGAATTTAATTTATATACCCAGTAGCTCATGTGAGCATATAAGGATTTCATCAAAGAGACCTCATGATATGTCCCTCCAAAATATCCTGGGATCTCAGGCTGTATTATAAAGAGAGGTTGCAGGGAGAGATGCTACTGCTCTCTACAACCAGGCCACAGCATTGTAGAGAGACTTTACTATCTTGAGTACACTCCAAAAGGCAACCAGCAAGAAGACGGGTCACCAAACTGTGTTACGTGAAGTTTCATGGAATGAACTGGAGGGCTAGGAATGTAGCTCAGAGGTAGAGTGCTTGCCTAGCATGCACAAGGTCCTATGTTCAGTCCCCAAATCCACGGGGGCAGGGAGGATTAAACAGAATTAACTGGGAGCTGAACCTGGAGATTCAGGTGGCATGACCATGCCCTTCACTATAGAAACAGGTTTCACTAATCCAACAAACACTTCATACCTACCATGGGCCAGAACCTCAGCATACAACAGTGGATATGGAGTGTCTTCTGGCCGCCCCAGACCCACTTGAACCCTGTCCACCCTGCTCTGTACCCTAAGAGGATGACCTGGATGAAATGTCCAAGGGGACTCTCCTGGGATCTCAGGCTGTATTATAAAGAGAGGTTGCAGTTGGGACCAATCAACAGCAGATCAGAGGGCATCTGGAGAGTGAGGTGCTGGTGCTTGCCTGGTGCTGCCTGGTACTTCTGGGGGGCTTGACGGAAGGCCTCAGCTCCCGTAGGCAGCCCTCACCTCTCTGGGTTCCAGTTCTACTTTCTTCCTTCAGTTGGCCGGTTGGCCATGGTTTCATAGTGTTGCTAGCTTGGGTACTGCACCACCTGCTGTGAGTTCCCCCAAAGCAGCCCACCCCGTGCAAATTTTGCCTCTGATTAACTCAAACTATGGGATTCAAGCACAGCACCTATTTATTTCCAGGACCCTTTCTAGCTTTGTGAATACAGCAGGCTTGATCCCTGCTCTTAATAGAGCTTATAGTCTGGTGTAGGAGATAAATGACAAACAGGTAAACAAGTAAATATGATCTCAATCGTGGTGTGAGGGAGAGAACAAGCTCAGTGCAGTGAGCCTCAGAGTGTGGCGAGTACCAAATAAAATGGGGTGGTCAGGGCAGCTCCCAGGACTGTGGCATTTCACCTGAGATCTGCAGGATGAGAGTCAGCTGAGAGAAGAGCTGTTCTGCAACCAAAAGGGGTGCGGATGAATTTGGCTCCCCGAGCTTCTCAACTATGCAGGAAGCTGGCCAAGGAGATAGTGGGTTCCCATTTGTGATGCTTGTGCAGAGATGGGAAGGCTTTTTGGTGACAGCTGGGCCAGGAGTTTCCTGGAGAAGTGGGGGACCTGAGGGGTGCTGGGGCTGGCTTGTCATGAGAGGGTCTCTCTCTCCATCCCTCATGTGCTCAGCCTGAGCCTTGGTCCAACGCCATACTGCCAGCCACGTAGGTTGGAAAACCAGAGAGACAAGCCTACTAAATTGCTCAGAGCAGAAGAAAATGGAAAAAATTTTTACCATTTTATACCAGTTCCATAGAGGTGACAGGAAGAAATGAGGGCCAGGTCTGTGAGTGAAGAACAGTTTAACACACGTGGCTCTGTCTCCTACATACAAGGGCCAGTCGGGTTTCATAATCTGTTTCCATTAATGAGTCAAAGAAAGAAGAACAAAAAGAATTGAAATAAGAGAGGCACAGGATTCCCTTCTTCATGAACGGTGGGGTCCCAGGGCCCTCAAAACTACTGGATCCTATTGGTGGATGCCCATTCAGATAATCTAGGAGACTTTGAGAAGCACAGATGCCACAGTCTCACACCGAAAGCTCCTGTGCAATTGGTCTTGGGTCATGTACGAAGCCCAGATTGAAAAACCATGAACAAAAAAACAGGGTTGAAAGTACTGAATCCAGCAGAAAGAAACACAGGGCACCCAAGAACTGTTGAAATTAGGTTCCCTCTTAAGGAAGATGCCCAAAGCTCCTGCCAAACATCAAGTGAATCACAATTGCTTGGGTGCTTGAGGCTCATGGATTCTTAGTCTCTATTCCCAGAGAGTCTGATCCCCTGTCTTAAATGGGGCCGGGGAATCTGCACATCTAACGAGCTCTCAAGTGAGTTGTGAGCAAATACTGCTTTGGAAAAAGTGCACCAGATGCCCATGTTGCTCCCAGGGATCATCTCTTAACCTGCTAACTAACCCGGGCTTGAGAATGTGGGGGGAATCAGGACCCTGGACAGAAGCAACTGCCGCGCAACAGCATCCTGCATACCACCTTTGGTCTTGGGAGATGAGGGGATGTGGATAGGACGTCCATGGCTAGACAGAGAAACAGCCAGAAAACTGGGACAATTGGTTTGTGGTGGGTAGAAAGAGGTGATGGGGAGCATGAGAGTTCTGGGACTGGAAGAATAAGGACTTCCAAGTAATAAATCAAAAAAAGGAGGATGTGAAAAGTTATGCTGTAAGCCATTGCAGTTGTCTGAGAAATTGAGGGGAGAAAAGAAGGGCTTTGGTCACTGAAATTCAGATATGAACCAACTCTAAGGACTTATGCTTTCTGGGCATTTTAGATTCATTTAATTATGTAATCATCAGGATAATACATGAGTAATTAGTATTATTCCTGTACTTTATAAAGGATAACTGAGGCTCAGGAGAGGGGGCTGACCTGCCCAGCACCACACAGCCAGGATGCAGTAGTGCCTGGAGAATCGGGCACAGATGTGTCATGTGCACGACCAGCACTTACTCACCTGATCCCATCAGCCACCCTCAAAAGGAGCACTGAGCACTCAAAAATGAACTTCTGAAAGATGCAGTCATCATGAATTCACATCTAGATCAAGGATGGCAAATTAATGATATTTGTGCCACCTGTCCCCCTTTACGTACCCCTATCAGACATCACTAATCAACCCCAGAATCCTTTCTACTGAATCCCTGTTTGGCCTCAAAATCCTTCTCAGGTGGTAACAACCAACTGGGGGCAGCGTGTAGAATGAAACTCTGCCACCCCGAGTTGAACTTCTGGGTTTAAACAAGTGTTCTCTGAGAACCTACGACATGCAAACACCCTGAGAATTTTGAAGTGTGGTGTCCCCATGTCACAGATGAAGAGATGGAGGCCCAGGGAGCCCCAGGCTAACAGGATCTGGAATGACCCAGGTCTGCAGGAAGAGCCCTTCATCAGTGCTTAGAGTTCAGGAGCAGGATGAAAAATGGAAAAAATAAGTTTTAAGAGCACGTCAGAGACAGTTGGAGAGAATTAGTATACTTGGGGCTCAGTGGGAACCAGAGACCACTGTCCAGGCTTTCCCCTGCCCAGCCCCTCCCCTGAGTCCCTGCTTCTGTGATCCAATGCTCCTCTGAGCATCTAAGAGGCCTGGAATGAGAAGCCGAGTGCAGGCTCCATTCCTGCTGCAGACACCACCTTGGAGAAGAGAGGGGCCCCCTGGATCTTGGGCACCTCCCAGGCAAATGTTCATCCTGGGCCACTCAGCCAGGCTTCTGGTCAAGGCCCAGTGCCTTCCACTGAGCCTGCATCCCCAGAGCAGGGGTTTCAAACCGGGCTGCCCATTAAGGTGACCTGGGGAACTTTGAGGTCTCCACTGCCTGGCCCCATCCCAGACCAATAACTCAGCCTGGGCCCGAGGAGGACAGAGCAGCCAGCCAGTTGCTTAGAGTCGAGTCAGCGCCTGGAGGTGATGTCCGAGGCGGAGACAGGCGGCCACCCTGCCAGCTGCTCGGCCTCCAAACCCCATCCCCTGCCAGGCTCAGCACCGAGCCCTGCCAGGCCTGCTCCCCAAGGCGCCGGTTCCTCCAAGTGAAAGCAGGCGGCCAGAGTTCAGGGCCCGCTGGCGTTATCCCAGTAAGCACCTTTTGTTCCCGGCTCAGAGCTGTTAATTAAAGAGCCGTGATTAATGAGGAAGCACTCCTGGTCCCCATCTAGGATGAGAGGTCCTGGGGCTGCTGACTTCGCTGGAGGAATCTGCAGTCAGATTCCAACTGGAACTATTTATAGTCAGGCTCCACTAGGGCCAGGAGGAAGGGGCCCCTCCTCCTCCTCACCTTCTCTCCTGCCCCCTCCCTCCCCCTCACCACATCACCATGGAACACGGAGGTGGGAATATTTATGGAGGAAGCATTTTTAAAGGCGTAAGTCTTAACACTCATGCATTCACATTAATTCGCCCGCACATTCATTTCCACAACATATATTTATTGAGTGCCTACTAAGCGCTGGGCTCTGGGCCAGTTGTCAGGGTTTCAGCTCTGATTCAGAGCAGTATGGCCCCTGTTCTGGTGGAGTTCACCCTCCCGGGGGAGGAGTCACCACCCAAGAATCTGTAAATAGAGGCCAGCACTCTGCAGGAGAGGACCAAGGGTCCCCCAGAGCACCAAGGCTCCCTGGGGGTGCTCAAGAAAGGATTCAATAAACCTTCCCCACAATGCTGACTGCTGGCCCAGAGGTTCCCACCATCCTGCCCTTTAATGAGGAAACAGACTCAGACAGGCTAAAGGAATCAAGGTTCCATAAATTATGGGGCAGACTCCAGATTGCGGTAAATGGACGGAACTAGGGGATATCATGCTAAGTGAATAAGCCGGTCCCAAAAAACCAAAGGCCAAATGTTCTCTCTGATATGTGGATGCTAACCCACAACACAGGGAGGTGGGGAGGGGAAGAATAGAAGTTCACTGGATTAGACAAAGGGGGATGAAGGGAGGGGAGGGGGAGGGGAACAGGAAGGACAGCAGAATGAATCGGACACAACTTTCCTACCCTTACACTTGAGTACACAACTGGGGTAATTACATCGTGTACAGTCACAAGATTAGGATCCCAAATAGAACAAGTTATACTTCATGTATGTATAATAGGCCAAAATACATTCTACTGTCATGCATACCTAAAAATAACAAAAAGAAAAAATCAAAGTGTGGCAGAGACTGCTGTGGCCTTCCAAACTCATTTCCTCTTCTTCCTGTGTCCCTGATTTTCCACTCTCCTTTAAAGGTTACACGTAGCCATGGGTCTGAGTTCCACCCAGTAGGACAAGAGTGAGGCCCACAGATGGCCCACACCAACCTTCCCATGTGCTGGCTGGTGAAATCCAAGGTGACCTTGAAAACCCTGGGGTTAAAGGCAGAGTCTCTCCATCAGCCTGAATCCCTGAATGTCTCTGTGGAGCGGACCCTCTCCTGATCTGCCATCAAGTAAACATTTTGCAAGCAAGAAATCAATCTCACTGTCATGAATCCCCGAGATATCAGGGCTTACCTGTTATAGTAGCTAGCATTACCTAAACTGACATAGCAGATCTGCTTGCTCCAGGTTCATATTTTCTCTATTTCCCCTGAGAAAAAAATTGGTGAGTCCGGTTAAGCCAAAACTCTGAGGCTAAGTGCTCTCTGAAATAAAAGGGTTTGTGGAGCCATTATAGAAATTAGAGACAGAAAAAATAAAGGACTCGGTCCTGGGACCTGACTACAGATCCCAGCAGTAAAGCTAAACATCCTTTGGGATTATGTCCACTGAGCTTGCCAAGTAGTAGTATTCTTATAATAACATTTGGGAAATAAGACGTAAGTTCTTTTTTTTTTTTAATTTTTATTTTTTTTTAATTTTTTTATTGTTGGCTGTTCAAAACATTACATAGTTCTTGATATATCATATTTCACACTTTGATTCAAGTGGGTAAGACGTAAGTTCTTGACATTGAATTCACAGTGGTTATTGATGAAAGGAGTAGGATAATCCAAAGTGGGGAAAGTCCACTAAGCAGAAGAATTTGGCACTTTGGGATTGGTTGAGGTGAAGAGTCTAGAAGGTTCTTTGGTAAGTAGATAGCAGCGGCAGCTGAGAATTCAGGGCCTGGCATCTGAGTCAGGATCTCAGCATGCATTCCTATAACTTTCCCTATCCCTTCCTCTCTTCATCCTCCAATCCTTAATTTAAATTAGGACATGTAGAATTTTTCTCTCATCACTCCCTAAAGCAGCTTGTGAATAGGCACCATCGGGGGAAAGGGGTGAGGACACCTAGTGCTCCCCCCAATCACCACCTGAGTCAGGCCTTGCTCACAGTCATTGGAAATCAGCCCTAAACTGTCCCCCCAGTCCCTCTTGTGACAGGAGCCAAGGTAACCTCTCCCTGCACTAGGGCATGTGGGAAGGTGGACAGACGACATGTCTTCCGGAACCCACTCAGAATCAAGGCAGGAGTTGTCCCGTGGAGGACAGGCCCTGGAGCCAGACTGAGAGGACCTTCTCATCCTCCTCCAAAAAGTGGGGGCATGAGAGCACCATGGCACAACGTCGGCCACCTGAGTGCCAGACACACAAAAGAGCTTCTCAGAACGGGATGGGCGGAGGACCCTGAGTCTCTGCCCTGCAGAGTCAACGGGCACCAGAATCGCCTCCTGTGCGGGCATCTCGACACCCAAGCTCATAAACGGCCCTCGCTGTCTAAGACAGTTTTAATTGAGTTTTTCATTACCTGTAACAAAAAGCTTTCTGACTCACTTATAAGACCAAACAAACACGTAACATCTCTGGGATTCTTTCTCTAAACTGGAAAGTGGGAACATCCTTCGTCTTTCAGTGAAGATTTGGCTAAAGGGACAATCATGATAATCACATCTGTGTGGGGTCTAGGGAGGCATGCATTTTAAGGAGCTATTCAAACGGCTCAAAGGGGGCAATTTGCAAAGCTCCTTCTCTCTCTCTGCAGAGCTGCTGGTGTTCTCCGAGTTCATCTCCCTCAAGTGGTTCTCACATCATTTGGAGATATCAAATGCTGTTTATGTAAATGTTACTCAAAAGCCCAGAATCTCATGCAAGATGACAAGCTTTGCTATTTCCAGGCCCAGCAGGTTTCTAAGGAGGCCGGCTCCAGAGCAGCCTTGCCCAGCTTTGCTCCACTAACCTTACGGAGGTGTTGGTTATGCAAGTCTGTGGGAGCCGAACCTCTCATCCCACCGAGGGGCTGAGGGGACCTGAGATCTGAGGAAGGAGAAGAAGGAAGCTGGTGCACAGTCCAAGGCTGAGACGTGTGACCCTCTCCCTGGTGTCCCAGAATTTCTGTAAATGAACTCATCTCCTTCCTTCTTAGAGGTCATATGTGAGGGCAAATATTGAACTCAAAGCAGTCAATCTCAGAGGCTGAGGAGGTTCAGAGAGATGCAGTTACTTTCCCAAGGTCACACAGCAGAGCTGGGATTCAAACACAGTTGTGCTGATCCCAGTGCACTGCTCTCTATGCACTACTTGCTATGTGCTTAGTAAACACCTGTCACTCCACCCACCCACCCTGTTTCCCTCCTAGCTTTGCAGCCTTGTCTCCAGAGAAGCCTCTCATCCCCTTGATTGGGAATGAAGAATCCATAGAACTATAAGGCTAGGCAAAGAGGTAGCACCTTATCCCACTCAGGAGCAAGGACCCTGGAGAGCTGGAGCACTGATCCACCCATCCCCAAGGTCATTGGCTGGGGCTGCTCCCCAGGACCTTAACCCTCAGCACTTCCGGTCTGCCCTGCATGCAGTTCAAGAAAAATACCAAGCTGGATTTAGAGTAAAACTGCCGGGCAGAGGGAGGACACACGGTCAGGGTACAAAGCACCCTCTGGCTTCCCATCTCCTTCCCGTACCTGCAAACCTGGAGCTCCCAGAAAGATCGTCCACCCCTCCTCTTTCCCACCCAAGGCTCCACCTGTAAGTAACTTCATACCCAAGAGTTTAGGTCCAGAGACAGATTTCCTGGGCACAAATGTGGCACTTACAAGCAGTGTGGCCTCCAGCACCAAAGCCTCATGAAGCCTCAGCTCCCTTCTCTGCCATACAGAGTTAATGATTCCCAGGTCACATCATGGTTAAGAGGGCTGAGCTAGCTAGTGCGCACGTGCCTGCGCATGGTGAGCACTTGGAGATGTTGGCTCTTGCCCAGGGCTCTCATGCACAGCTGAATGTTGACCCTGCACCAGGCACCCAGCCAAGGGGGTGCTAGGCCTTGCACGGGTGTGGGGGGATGCCTGACCCGCCCCCCCCCCCCCCGCCATGCACCTCCATGAGGCTGCATGGCTCCAAAGGCAGAGTCTCTCCTCCTCACGGGGCACCAAGGGGACACCTTTCAGCACCCATCTGCCTTGCAATGCTGCCTTTTGGTTCTCATAATCAAAAATTTGCTATCTGAGCTACTGGTGGCCCAGAATATCATGATTGCCATTATGATTATGGCTAATTAACTCATGGAAGGTGTCTTTTAAAGTAGAAAACAGGCGAGTGTTTCGACCACTGCTCTGTCTGACCCGAAGCCTCTCTCCAGTAGGACAGGGCAACTCAAGAAGCCGTTACAGTCAAGGACCCTCCAGCCACAAGGCAGGGACCACAGCACACCCTCCTGCTTCACAGCCCAAGAGGGCTGGGGGAACAGAAGGCTCCAGGAGCACATGCGACCTATGTACCAGCCTGATTTCCTGAACTGGCATGAAGAAAACGGCTCTTTAATGAGGTTCCCAGCAGGATTGGGGGGTTAGCTCTCCTTTTCTGGTCCTTCACCCTTGGTGTCCAGGGACACTCAAGAGGCTTCAGACTCCTTGGGAAATGGTCTAAATGGTAGAGAGAAAGGAGATCACAGGTCATGATGATCCGTGTTTTCCTTGTGCCACCCTCTTTTCTCTTCCAGCTGCCCCCCAAAGGGCTTTGCCCGCCCACGGCACTCTGTGAGGACGCCCAGCCTGGGACAGTCTCCTTCCTCAGTCATGAGGGGCTCCCCAGGCTTCTCCATGACCCCAGGGCCCTGCCCAGGTCCCTGCAGTCTCTCTGTGCATATCCTGTGTTCATGGCTCAAGTGTCCCAACAGGCCCCGCTGTCTCTGAGAGCAAACAGCACACATGTCCTTGCTGCCAGCCCAAGACCCGAGCTCATCAGGGGTTTGAACTTAGGAATCCCACTTTGGAGTTAAAAGGGAACATTTCCATTTTCTTCCCCGCCCCACCTCCGAAGCGCTTTCATAAAACAATCTCCCTCAGCAACCCCAGGAGATCTGCCTGGACCCAGGAGACTACCTGAGCCCCTCTCCCTGAATACCTGGGAGGTACTGCCCCCCCTCCAGCACCCAGCCCCAACCCCCAACCCTGCGCATCAAGGAGACCAAAGCACATGGTGGAGGGGGAGATGCAGAGTGCCCCGTCCCCAGACGGCCAACTCCATCCCCATGCAACTGTCCGCCCAAGTCCAGAGCCAGCCTCCCACTCTGCCTGGACCGTCTGACCAGCACGGTCCGCACTCTCAACCCAGCACAGCCAAGGAGGGCTGAGCTCCTCACTGCCAGCCACCCCTCTCCACAGACCTCTCCCCACAGTCTCCACATTCTCCCCTCCTCTGGGCAGACCCTCCGGAAACCCAGTTCAAATACAGATGTTACCTGGAGCTGGTCCTGGAGCCATGTGTGTATGCATGCTCAAATACACTGTACACACACACACACACACACACACACTTGCACAAGAATCAGGAACACACGCAACACACATCTCCACATCATCATGAAGCTCTAGCCATAGGAAAGGACACAATCACATGAGCCTGCGCCTCTTGTGCACACCTTGGATTTATCCCCTGCTCACCTACATGCACATGACCACAGCGGCACCTGTGTGTGCGTATCTCCAGGAATCAACTACACACGCAGACATACAAGACACACAGGCGGGAACTCAGCCACACAGGCACACAGGGTTACACACATGCAGTGCATCTGCCCATGCACGTGGACACACACCCGTGCACACAGTCACACACACGCCCTGGGCACACACACTCAAGCATGCCCTGAAAGCCCGGATGAAGAGGGAGCTCTGCAGCCCGGCTGGGAGGCGGCGCACGTTCCAGTAGAGAGTCAGAGTAATTAGCTCTTTAATTAAAGTACTTCCCGCTCACTGGCCACAAGGACCTGCACACCAACACCTGGCTTGGATCCTGGGCCCCTCAGAAGCTGCAGATGGGCCAGGCCAGTGCCGCCCAAGGGCTCAGTCTGAGCCGTAATTAGGGACAGGGACTCAGTTGCAGAGCTGTAGCCAACCTGCCGTCCATTTCTCTTCCAGGAAAGAAGGTCCTGCCAGCTCCGAGCTCTGCTGCTCCTCGTCCTCATTATTCCTAGGCTCTGGCCCCCCTCCTGGCCCTGCCTCACCCCAAGTCCTCAATAGACACACACACACACACACACACACACACACACACACACACACGGAGGGCTGGGCCAGGGCCCCAGGTCAGCATCGGCCAGCAGTTTCTATCATGCCCTTACCCAGGGCCAAAAACGGGAACTAACCTAAGGGCCTCCACCCCACTCTCCAGAACTTTCCCCAGCCCCAGCCCAACCCACTCCTCACTCAAATGCAGCCCCTGCCCAGCACCTCCTTCCCCAATCCCCCAAGGCAAGCTCACTGCCTCCAACCTTCCCAGATTAGTGTCCTATGGGATGCCTTAGCAAACCCCACAAACTGGGGGTCAAACCCTTACTTTCCCACACTTCTAAACTCTAGAAATCCGAGATCAAGGTGTCTGCAGGGGTGGTTCCTCCCAAGGACAGTGAGGACAACTCCAGTCCAGGCCTCTCCCCAGCTTCCGGTGATTTGCCAGCAACACCTGATGTTCCTTGATGTGCAGACGCGTCGCCCCCAACCTCGCCTTCAACCGAACATGGCATTATTGTGTGTGTGTCTCCAAATTTAACCTTTTATAAGGATATCAGAGTATTGGACCAGGACTCACCCCAATGACCTCCTTTTAACTTGATTCCCTCTGTGAAGACTCTAAGTACCAGGGGTTGAGACATCAACCCTGCATTTTGAGTGAGGACACAGTACAGTCCCTAACACTGACCTGTCCTTAGTCACACATTTGGTGACTCAGTCTGCTTGGCCTTCCTGGCTCACGCTTGCTCAGAGTCAGGCAGGGGTGGCTCTGGCCAGCGATGGCTAAGGCTTTCTCCCTAGCACATCCTGGGGAATGCGTTCAGTATGAATTTATTGAGCATCTTCTATGTGGAGGCACCATCGTGGGGGACCCAGGTAAGCAAGGACCATCAACACATGAGCATGTAAGGAGAATGATTCTGGAGGGGGGGGGCAAATGCTGAGGAGGACACACAAGGGGTGTAGAGATGGATAATAATAGGGCCAAGGGGGGAATTTAGGATTAAGCTGTCGAGATGTTTTTTCCAAAGAGGAGATATTTCAGCTGCAGGATGGAAGGGAGTCCACCATGCACAACTGTCCCAGGAAAACCACTCCAGGCAGAGGGAATAACAAGACTGAAGATTCTAAGTCCAGAAAGCAGATGCCACATCTTGGGAAGAGAAAGGTAGCTGAGGGTTGCACTGGTCAGGGAGCTTTGTCCAGTGCAGGAAAAGCCAGTCCCAGAGGTACCCAGAGCAAGTGGGATGGGATGGGGTGAGACCAGAGGGTTGCACAAGGACCCGATCACAAGGAGCCTCACCAGCCACAGCAGAGTTTGAATTTGCTCCTAAGAGCAGACTGGAGCACAATAGCCCCCACTGTATTCCGTCTTTTCCACAAAAGTTGCATTGGAAGGGGCCAAGGCAGAAGTGAACCATTTTTCAGGACCCTGCTGAGCTCACCTGGGCAGGTGCCTGGGTCAAGGTGAGTTCATGATCCACTTTGCCCAGTCCCTTCCACACACAAATGAAAACACCGCAAATTCTGTGGTGTTGAATGCCCATCAGCTTTCAGCCCTGGGCCTGTAAGAAAAAGATCCAACATGGCATTGAGGTGACTTCCTGGTTGAGCTCAGACCATTATGAGCCGAGACTCTGGGTCCACAGAAGTTTCTAAGAGTTCCACGAGGCACCTGGGTATCGTGCAGAAATTTTTGCAAACTCCAGGCCCACCCCTGAGGAGGTGGGGTGCCCTCCCCTCCACACCTTCAGAGGTATCAAGTCTTCCCCATCGCGATGTCTCTGCACCTGCTCTTCCTGAAGCCAGGAATGCTCTTCCAGTGGCTGTCCCCTGGCTGTCCCCTTCTCCTCCTTCCGGCCTTCGCATTTGCCAGCCGCTCAGACAGGACTTGCCTGTCTCCTTTCCACAGGTGGCCCCTCTGCTGCGCTCCCTTACAGCGGCCTGCAGACCATTGATCATCAGATCTCCACACTCAGAATGGATTCCCTGAGGGCTGGCCACGTGGCTGTCTTGTTTAAGGGGGAGGGAGGGAAAGGAAGAAGTAGGGAAGAGAAAGGATGGAAAGGAAGCTGGAGGAGGAAAGAGAAGGAGAAGGGAAGGGAGGGCAGACTCTCGGTGTGGGAGACTCGCGTGGCCTAAGACAGGGACTCTCAACCCCAGCTGCGATTCACATTCTGAGCCAGATGATCCTTTGCCGTTGGGGATTTTCAGGTGCATTCTGAGATGTTGAGCAGCATCCCTGACCCCTCCTCACTAGATGCCAGCCCCCCTCTCCCCTAGTTGGTGCACCCCAAAATATCTTCAGACATTGCCAAGTGTCCCATGGTGGGGGGGGGTGAGGGGGCCACCTAGATGGAGGTTCAAAGTTTGTTTCAGCAAATCTGATTTCACACAATTTTATACAGAAGCCCAAAGTATGAAACGCATTACACTGGAGCTGCCTAGGGCTCTGTATCTGTCAGTCACAGCTACACTAATGCCACATCACAGAGGCCCCAGCTCTTAAGGACTCCTGACCCAGTGATGAGCACCTATTATGCGCCGGGTCCACAGAGTGATCAGACTTAGCTACGGGGAAGCTCTGCTCCAAACTGGAAGGAAGCAGGTTGTGACTCCAGGCGACAAACTGAATTCAGCTCTGTTCACTGCCATGCTCCTTCTAGAGCTTCTAGGGCAATGCTGTCACATGCCCATTGTGACGGCAGATCGACAGAGTACATTCAAGAGCACACGAGCCAGACCCAGGGAGTCTGTCCACAGCTTCTTCACGTCTCAAGCCTGCTAGCATTCCCTTGTCCAAAGCAAGTCACATGGGACAGCCTAGAATCAGTGGGGCAGGGAAATACGACACCCCCCTGCCAAGGGGACATGAGTGAATATTTGCTAAGGAATAATTCTTCTGTGCCAAGCCTGAGAACACACTGATGCAGACAGTTGAGGCTCGTGGGAAAGAGGGAGCTATGCATTTGCATCAACCTTTCTCCAAAGCCTGAGTCCCTTTTTTTTGTTGTTGTTGTTGCTATAACAAAATACCCAAGACTGGGAAACTTACAAATAAAAGAGGTATATTGTGTCTCAGGGTCTTGGAGGCTGGGAAGGTACCCGCATCCATTGCTCAGCTTCCACTGATGGCCTCCTTCAGCTTCAACCCATCATGGAAAAAGTAGAAAAGCAAAGTAGGCATGTGCAGGAGTATGTGTGCCACAGAGATGGAGGGGAGGTGCCAGGATTGCTCTGTAACAATCTCCTCTCTCAATACTAATGGGTTCCTTGGAGAACTAATCCAGTCACTCAAGAAGAACACTGACCCCTCCCTCTTAAAGGCCCACCTCCCAAAACTGTTACATGGGCCGTGAAATTTCAGCATGAGTTTTTATGGGGACAAAAGACATCCAGACTGTAGCCCTGCAGTATCAATGACTCACTGAGCCTCTGCTCATGTCTACACAGAGCATCACAGGGCTCTGGACCACAAATCTGGGACCCATGAGCTGTGCCCAGGCCTGTGTGCTGGCCACAGGCACTGCGGCTG
Source organism: Marmota flaviventris (assembly GCF_047511675.1). Classification (NCBI taxonomy): domain Eukaryota; kingdom Metazoa; phylum Chordata; class Mammalia; order Rodentia; family Sciuridae; genus Marmota; species Marmota flaviventris. Next base: position 184,119,578 of record NC_092499.1, on the reverse strand, counting down.
CCTCTTGAGCACGTGGAAATAGGGCTTCGTCCAGCCAATATTCTTCCATGGTCTCGTCTGTGCCGGACACTGTCCAGGGCACTAGGGATGTGATGGTGGTGAGCACAGAGCATTTGGCCAGCAGGGGTGAACGGTCCCACTCCCCACGGGTGGCCCCAACACCCATGCAGGAGAACCACAAATTTCCTCTTTCTCTGGTGGACTCCCCTGGCATGAGTGTCTCTAGAATCTGCACTGGGGACTCGGTAGGGCCGTTTCCCTGCCACAGCTCTGGCCTCTCAAAGCAGGGATCTTTGTGATGTGGGGACTTGTCTCATCAAGATATCATGTCCAAATCGAGGCTGTGTCAGCAGCCCCCATGAAAATGAATAATAGCCGCAATTATGACCCATATAACAGCCCAATAAAACCTAATTAAAATGATCCACATCCCATCTGCCAAGTGTGGGGCAAAGCAGCCAGGGAAAGTTGAAGGCCCAGTCAGTTCAAGGAGAGCAAGGAATGTGAATAATCATAATAATATTCATATTATTACAAATATGCAATATTAGCCTATAATAACGTGATAAGATTGTGATACATTATTGTCGTTATTATTATTATTGCAGTTAATATCTACCACGTGTTTCCCGTGTGCCAGCCCTGTGCTAAATGGGGTCATCCCTGACGCACTGGACCTGTGTTATCTCATTTGTTTCTCACTAGCATGCCATAAATTAAGTGCTAGCATTATCTGCATTTTACAGATGAGGAAACTGAGGCTCAGAGAGGTTAAGTAACTTGCTCAAAGTTACACTGCTAACAAGGAGTGAATCGGGAGCCAGCCTCCAGCACTGCCCAGTGAAATAGACACTCAGTGCCTATGTGTCAATTCGTGGATGAATACAACCAAGATTTTATGTCAGATAACCCAAGATACCACACAGGCAACCAAGAAATGCTTATTTAGCACCAACTAAAGTCTAGGTACTATTCTAGAGACAAAGTGGGAGAAAGATGAACCAATGGCTGGCAGGGAGTGGGCACATATAACAGCCCATGGTGGAGGTAGGGAGACCCCCTGGATACTGAGGGTGGAGGACAACTTAATTCTGCCTAGGAAATCCAGGAAGGCTCCCCAGAGGAGGCCCTAGGGCTGAGTCTGAAAAAACAGATGGAAATCCGCTGGACAGACCAGCAGAGGAAAGCCTCCGGGCAGAGGAAGCTGCTCCTGCCAAGTCATGAGAGGGCCAGAGCCCAGCATATTCAGAGTCACAAGTTACATAGAGAAGCTGCGATTTCATGGTCTGACTGGAGCATGAATTGAGAGCGGGGGAGTCCAACCAGGAAGCTGGCAAAGTCAGCAGGTCAAGATCATCAGACTCCTTTTAGGTCACGCTCAGAAATTTAAATTTTGCCCATAAGCAATAGGGAGCCATGGAAGATTTTAAAGCAGGCAGCGATATGCAGATTTGCTCATTAGAAATGTCCCTGGGGGAGCTGGGCAAGGAAGGATTTGGAGAAGGAGGGAAGCTCAGCCCTGGGACAGTCGTCTGCAGTGCCCCCTGCAGGAGGTGGAGTACCAACACTTTTAATGAGGGAGAAACTTCTGAACAGACCCCCGTACAGTCAGATGGGTGGTCCCAGCACCAAGCCTCCCTCAACCTCAGCACAACATCCAGAATCAGACTAAAGCCTCAACTTTTTGCCTAAATTGGGATGGAGCACTCAGATTGTCTCTAAGCAGTCCCCTCTGTCCCCACCCATGGGGACGTGTATTCTGGCCCCTGTTGCCAATAGAAAGTCAGGAGATGGCACACACTGTCTCCTGTCTCCAGGCCTGAAGTTCAGGAAGGAGCCACAACTCCCGCACAGGGACTGGGCTAAAGAACACCCCAGAACACTGAAGTCACAGGCACATGAGACAGATTGGTTAAAAAAAAAAAAAATCCGTCATTGTCTTTGTCATTTCAAATGGCACTGCCCTTTGACCCAGGAAGAGGTTCCAAATGCATAAATAGAGCAATAATCTCCAGCATCAATGTTTTGATAAAATGAAAGGGGGAGAATACGTATTATAAACACCACCTCCGGGAAGCACAGTCAGAAAAAGTTATTAAACATTCTGTCACAAGCTTGGCAGGCAGCAGTGTCCACCCACCCCAGCACCGAGTTCCTAATAAAGGCGGCATCTCAGAATTTGTCACTCTGGAATGCATAATTCACCAGTCAAAAAGCAGCGGTAATACACTGCATTTTCATAAGGGGCTCTGAAGCTGTCTAATTTCCCTGAGCCGCAGGACGGCAGGAGGCTGCGGCCACTGGCGGAGGCCCCTTCATGCATTATGGATAGAGATTTTGCAATTCAAAGTGACAGCTCAGCCTGCCCATCGCCCACCCCCCAAACCCCAGATCATATCCAAAGACCTAGGACTAAGGAATGGGTCTGCCCCTAAAGCCTACAGCCACTTGGTGTCTAGAAATTGTGTGTGTGCGCCCGCGCGCACGCGTGTGTGTGTGTGTGTGTGTGTGTGTGTGTGTGTGTAGGTGGAGAAGGAAGCAAAACTGTTCCCTGGGTCTCGCCAAATGTAATCAGCCTGGCCTGTCACTTGATAGCATATATTTGAGGTAGGGACACCAGCTCTGTGTCACATACATACCATCCGTGTCCTCTGCTGTCCCCAAAGTTAGACAAACACTGTTTCCCTGCAACCTGGATTAGTCTACAGGCACATAACGCTGTCCATCATGGCACCTAGCTGGGAGGGCCTTGGTGTCTTCTCCTGGCCCCGCCCCCAGAGGAGGCAGAGGTAGGAAACCAGACAGGGCTAGGCTCAGCCTTGGGCAGGGTATGGGGAGAGGGGTGCAGGCCGGCATGCAGAAGGTCTCTGCTTTAGTCAGCTTTCTCACCACGGTGACCAAAAGACCTGATGAGAATGACTTTAAGGAGGAAAACTTCACCTGGGGACTCGCCGTTTCAGAAATCTCAGTCCACAGCAGCCAGCTCCATTCCTCAGGGCTCGAGGTGAAGAACATCAAGGCAAGAGTGTGAGAGAGGGAAGTGGCTCAAGACATTCACCAGGAAGCAGAAAGAGAGATCCGCCCATCAAGGACAAAGTATAAACCCCAGAGGCACACTCGCAGGACCCACCTCCTCCAGCCATGCCCTACCTGCCTACCTACAGCACCACCCCTAATCCCTATTTGGGGATTAATGCCCTGGTTAGGTTAAGGCTCTCACAGGCCAGTCATTTCCCCTCTAAACTTTCTGGCATTGTCTCACACACCTCATATCTAAGCCTTAACAGTGTCCCTCTACCCACCCTCTCACGTTAAAAGCATGTAGCCCAAGACAAGTCACTCAACCCCCCCCACCCCCACCCCCCCCCCCACCCCCCGTCTAGTGAACTGTGCAGTGTGTGGAAGGAGCTCAGGACAGAAGTGGAGAGAGCCGGGCTTAAGTACAGTTCTGCCTCTCACTCACCTGTTGCAGTGGCCACTAGACACCTAGACTTTTCTCTACTCACACACCTTTGGCCCAGGGTGGACCACAGTGCCCTCTCCTCAGGGACAAGGGCCCAGCCTCTGCATCACACCCTGTCCTGCCTTTTATGAAGAGGATACATAGTTGAACTGGCTCGGTTCGAGTCTCAGCTCTGTGCCAACATCGCTAGGCCTCAGTTTCTCCATCTCCAAAGTGGGAGTATAAACATCACCCTGAAAGAAATGCCTGATCTAGGGCAGAGGTGCCTAAAATGTGCTTCTTATTGCTGAGAGGAAGGACAAGGGAGGGTTAAAGAGGGAAACGGTTGAGAAGGGAGGGGAGAGAGAAAATGGCGCCCAAGGATATAGCCCTAGTGATGGAGTAACCAGGAGGCAATTTCAGAAGATGATTTTTTTCCTGTGGCGTGAACCTCTCATCCCCAAAACACATCCCCACTTGATTGCTACTACACTCAACTTGCTGGCGAATGCTTGGATGGAGCAGGGGTGCTCAGGGGCCACAAGGAGGGGACTGAGCCTCCCATGGATCTGCAAGCCTTAGTCCAAGCCTGAAATTCCAAAGGCAGGACGCCCAAGGCCGAGGTGAGGCTAAAAATGTTAAGACTTGGAAGAAGAGGCAGAGAAGTTGGGAGGGTATTAGATACATTCAGACATAAAATAGGAGTTCCAGGCAATCTTATCTAGGACTCCAAGGAGCAGGAGATGTGAAGTGACGTCTGAGTGTCCTCAGATAATCTCTAGGCAAAGTGTAGTCCTACCCAAGTTTCAAGGGGGTAACAGGGAAGAGCAGATGGCTGTGCACGTGGACCTCGGCACGAGTGAAAGCTATTCAGTCTGTAAGGCCATTCACTTCCAGCAAAGGAACGTTCACACACACACACACACACGCATGCACACACTATGTTAGGGAAGGGTGGCCGTGGAGGGAGGCAGGCAGAATGTTGATCTCACGGAGGTGTTAGAACTTCGTGGGGAGTCCTCAAGAACTGTCATGGGTGGTCTGTCATAGCCAGATCTCTGTCATAGGAAGTCCTCATACAGAGACTGGAGGCAGCAATTGCAGAAGTGAGACCCGGTCGTGGCTGTAGCATCCTAACACACAAACAATAACAGAAACGAAACAAAGGACCCAGACAGCCAATGCACAACACAGAGCACACAACTGGATACCAAGCAACTCAAACACAGTCAGTGTCATCTGTCACCCCAGAAATGTGACCGCAAACCACCACCCAGCTCTGGAGGTAGAACAACAATGCCAACCTCAGGCTGGTGTTTGCTCTGGGAAGAAAGGAAGGGAAACGGCAGGGAAGGTTGGCCTCAGACGGGTCCATATTGTTTTATTGTTTAAAAGAAAACCTGGGGCACACCTGGGGCATGTTAAGATCTGATGAAGCTGACCAGGTTCTGGGTGTGGAAGCATCCGTCCTGTTGCTCTCCAATCTTTCTGAATGTTATAGTTCATAGTAAAAGCATTTCAAAAAAAAAAAAATAGTCAGGAATCACTTTTCTACTCTTTAAACTGCCAAATGTCCAAATAAAATAAATCCTAGTGGTGGGGGAGATGGAGAGAAATGGCCACATTCAAGTCTGTTTGCTGGTAAAGTATAAATTAATATACTTCCAAGAGAACTTACCTACCGCCATCCAAACGGTTGAGTGTTCTTGAACCCTTTCATCTACCAATTCCATGACTGGGGAGGTTCCCCAAGGAAGTATCCATGATGTACACCAGAACCAAAATGTATAAAAGTTAGAAGAGATATAAATGTACAGAAATACTCTAGCCACAGAAGGCGATGTAGAAAGACATTGAATGACATAGAGAGATAGACATTAAGTGTTAACGACCAAAGAAGAGCTTGACATGTCCAATTGTACATCCAATTTTCTTCTTGAAAAAAACAGATATGTGTCTATGCAGAGACGAAAGGACAAAAAGCCATACACCAAAATGTCAAGAGCCGCCCTCTGCAGGTGGGTTAATGAGAAGTGATATTCCCTTTCCTACTTCTACCTCTCATTTTTTTCTATATATTCCTAATATAACTTTAAAAAATCATGACTGTATAAATAAAATTGCATGATTCTTAAAATTCATAGATAGCATCTCTGCTCTTGCATGGGTCCGCTTGGGCTACCGTAACAAAATCCCACAGACTGAGTGGCTTAAGAAGCAGAAATTTCTTTCTCACAGTGCTGGAGGTGGGAAGTCCAAGTTCAAAGTGGCAGCTGATTTGGAGTCTGGTGAAGGCCCTTCTCTGGGCTTGGAGATGGCCAGGTCCTTAGTGGGTCCTTGTATGGCCTTCCCACAGTCCCACCTTTGTGACCCTGTCTGATTCTACTTCCTAAAAGGCTTTGACATCACTTGGAGGGTGGGGGAGTTCAATATATGAATTCTGAACACATTCATTTCAGAACAGTCCCAAACACATCACCTGAATCCAATCATGAGGAGGTAAATAAAATACAATTGAAGGACAATCTGCAAAAGTTTCTTGGGCTTTTCAAAAAACATCAATTTCAAGAAAGATAAAGAAAGTATAAGGAAATAATTTCAGGTAAATAAGGAAAAGATTCATGGCAAAGAAATACAGGATCATAGGATCCTGTGTCAGATCTTAGATTGAAAAAAATATATATATGCATTGATATAAGTGACATCATGAGGACCATCAGTGAGACTTAGATAAAGGCTGCAGATTAGATTTAAAAAACTGTATCGATATGGTTATATAACATTCAGGTTCTAGGAGACGGTGGGGAAGCACTCGGGAGGAGAGCCATGTGCCTGATATTAACATTCAAATGGGTCAGCAATGATGATGGCAACCATAACAGTACATCTTTAGAAAGATACAAAGCAAATCTGGTAAAAATGTTGATCATTGATGAATTGAGATAAAGGGAATACAGGCATCTGATTTGCTGATTTTCTGTAAGTTTGAAATTCAATAAAAAAATAGAATTTAAAAAAAAATTCCTCCTCCTTCCCAATTTAAAAAAATAAAATGAAATGAAGGACAGAACAGCGACGTGCTAGAGCTCGCTCCTGTTGGCTTGCAAGAGCTAATTGTTGAGGGGCTGCGGTTGTGGCTCAGCGGTCGAGCGCTCACCTCGCACATGCAAGGCCCTGGGTTCGATCCTCAGCACCACATACAAATAAATAAATAAAGGTATTGTGTCCAATATTTTTTTTAAAAGAGCTGATTGTTGAGTTTCAGCCAGAATGGCTATTATCCAATAAATAAATAACCAGAGCTGACAAGGAGATAGACAGAAATCAGAACTTCCGCACCATTAGTGGGAATGTAAACCAGTACTGCCACCGTGGAAAACAGCACAGAGGTTTCTCAAGAAACCAAAAAACTCCCATATGCTCCAGCTCTCCCACTCCTGGGTGTGTACCCAAAGGAAAGGAAGTCGGCATGCAAAAGGGACCCACATGCCTGCTCCCAACTGCCCAGTTATAGAACCAACTTAGGTGTCCATCAAGAGGAGAATGGATAAAGAAAATGTGGTACCTACACACAATGGAGTATTATTCAGCCATGAAGAAGAATAAGATCATATTGTTTATAAGAAAATGGATAGAAGCAGGGCATGGTGGTGCACGCCTATAATCCCAGCAATTTGGGAAGCTGAGGCAAGTTCAAAGCCAGCCTGGCAATTTAGCGAGGGCCTGAGCAACTCAGCGAAACCTGGTCTCTAAGTAAAATATTTTTTAAAAGGAGTGGGAATGTCACTCAATAGGTAAACACACTCTTAGATTCAATCCCCAGTCCCAAAAAGAAAAGAAAATGGGTAGAAAAGGTGATTGTCACCCTAAAATAAATAATCCAGATGCGTGTTTTTTCTCATACGTGGAAACAAACAAAAAAATGACCTGAAAGTAGAAGAGGAACTATTAGAAGGGGATCCAAAAAAGGGGGAGAGAAGGGAGGGCAAAAGAGGGTGGTGGGAGGGTAGATGGGTTTTGAACAAGCTATTTGCAGGTATGGGAATGCCGCGGTGAAACCCATTAACTTTTACAGTGAATGAGCCAATATCTATCATTTTAGAAGTCTCAGGAATTTTGCAAGCCAGTAGCTTGAGGTTGGCTATGGTGGGAGCATTTAGACCTCGGAACTTGGCAAATGTTACAAATCAAGATTTTTTTCTTGTTTTTCCAGAAGGCCAGCTGGTGAGCGTTTACCCAGACATCACTGGATGGTGCCGTTCTCTGTAGCTGGTGGCCATCGGGTCATTCTTCCCAGCTCTCCCAGGCTCCCTGAGTTCTGGACCCTTACGCCATGTGACATTTCTTTCTTCTACGCAGCTGTTCATTGAATACTGCTAGCATGTTCCTTGGCTTAGCTGGGTTCTCTCTTCCCCAATATCTGAAAGTCAAGTCCCTTCTTTGATAAGAGATGAGGATGGCTGTGGAGGAACGTGACATGCTGTTCTTCACACCCCACCGAGATCTCTGCTTCACTGTTTGGTCCCCAGCACCAAAACAAAACCATCAAGTTTGGGGTGTTTTGTTATAGCAGCCACAGGAAACTAACACACCCAATCAGGCCCTGGCAGCGGACCCTCTCTGGGGCATTAATTGTCTGCATTTCCAGCTTTTGCCAGAAACAGCAGCAGAAAATTCCTCTGGAAGAGTCTCACATGCTTGCAGTGGGATGCCAGTTAGCACTTCCCATGAGGACGAATTCCAAACAGAAAGGCAGGCCACAAACATAAGCAGCCTCGGTGAACGTGACCAGGGTTGGGCTGGACCACTGTGTCAACCCCTGGAGTTAGACAAGGTGGGGAGGGGGGTCTGACTGGGCTTATCTGAGTGGCTCCAAACTAGGTCCCCACCTTTCTCTGCCACGGAACAGATAAGATGCCAGGTGTTGGGAGCAAAAGCCCCAGGGAGTCCTATTTTCAAGTGTCAAATGCTCAGGAGAAAACCTGGGATGGAGAGGGCTACAGCATAGGATTCAGGTGAGAAATAACTTGTGCCTCTGAGCTGGGGATATAGCTCGGTTGGTAGAGTGCTTCCCTGGCATGCACAAGGCCCTGGGTTCAATCCCCAGCACCACACAAAAAAAAAAAAAAAAAAAAAAAAACCCTCAGTGCCACTAGCCACACCTCTGGGTTAAGGTGCTGGAGGAGAAGAGAGCACTTTCCTCTCCTGACACCCTCTTGCTTCTAAGTTTTTTTCGCCAAAAATGTCCGTGGTCAAATAAGTCTGGGTAAAAGAGGAGCAAGTAAGTTAAAACTGATTTACTCTTCAAGTAAGGAATATTATGCAATATCCTCAATTTTTGTTGTTGTTGTTGTAGGCTTTGTTTTTTTCCATTTTTTTGTTTTTATCTCATGAATTTTTTCCATGAAACACACCTGGAGAAATGCCCAGTAAGCTGATCAGGGGGGACACAGCAGGGCCCAGGAAAAAGGGGTAGCTATGCAAAGGCCATGGGCATGCTCTCTGCCTAAACTGGGGGCTTCCAATGGCTGAACACCTGGCCTAACAGAAAAGCTCAGCTCACTGCCCGTCCGGCAGTTACTGCCCTTGATCCCCGACCTCTAGCTGCCCATCCAATGACCACCCTAGCATGGGCAGTCTTGTTCCCTTTACCCTCCCCCACCCCATGAAGAAGGTGCTGTGGTCCCATTTTACAGGTGAGCAAACTGAGGCCCTGACAAAGGCTCTTACTCCCTGGGCAGAGGCTCCAGGGAGTGGGGCAGCGGGTAAGGAGGTCAGCTGCACTTGGTGAGTCACAGCCTGGCTGCCTTGGGGCTCCAGGGGCTGACTCACAGCTGGGTATTAAGGACAAGATCGCATTTGATGTCCTGGCTGAGTAGACACAAAGAGTAGAAAGTCAGGGCTTGGGTCAGCCCGACTCCTGACTCCTGCTCCCTTCATCACCATGTGCTCAAGGAGTCTGCCCATCTGGCGGGGACTGGGGGCACGTGCCTATAATCCCAGCACCTCAGGAGGCTGAGGCAGGAGGATTGCAAGTTTAAAGCCAGCCTCAGCAACCTAGCAAGGCCTTAAGCAACTAGTGAGGCCCTGTCTCAAAATAAAATAAAACATTAAAAGGACCAGGGACGGGGCTCAGGGGTTAAGCGCACCTGGGTTCAATCCCTGGTACAAAAACAAAGTCTGCCCACCTGAACGCTACTTGCTTTCCCTGAACCAAATCTGCTTGAGCCAGAGGAACTGAGATTGCAGGGGGTGGGGACCAGCATTGTGGGACTTCCTACCCTGGTCCAAAGCCTGCAGGCACCGTCACTGTCTCTGAACCTGCCACGCCCCCAGGTCACCTCACCGCAGCATCTTCCTATCCAACAATGGATTCTGTTAAAGATGCCGCCACCAGGTGAGAAGCAACCACGCATTAAATCTGCCGCCAGTGGAGGCAAGAATCTTCCAAGCCTGCTCCTGAGCGGATACGCTTGCTGGATTTGGCTGAGGTGCCTGGGAATAGTTAGACCCATAGTCTCAGCCGAGGTCAGAAAACCAGGTAACAGCCAGGCCCCAGGGCTGGTAAGAAAGGGCTTTCAGGCAAGGGCCACAGAGGAGAGGGCAGAACCTAGGTTGTTGCTGCCTCCCAGGATCCTGCTGCTCCCAGTGTGGTCCCCAGACCAGCCCCCTCAGCATGACAGGGGAGCTCATTGGAAATGATGAACTTCAACCCCCTTCTAGACCCACTGGGTGAGAATCTGGACATCAACAAGATCCCCGGTCATTGTGCACACGCTCAAGTGCAAGAAGCTGCCCTCGCACATGGAAGCTTCTCTTTCACAGACATTGGGGGCAAGAAGGGGGCAGGAGGGAGGGAATTGTTTCCATCTTCCATACCTTGGGAGCTGACTACTGATCCTGCATCCTCTGCTCACCTGGGGAAGGGTGGGGACCACGGCTGGCACCTTGAAGGGTCTCTCACCAAGGATTGGCTGAAGGTCCCTGGTCCGAGATTCTCTGGGTGGGAACTCAGCCCATGGCCACAGCCAGCCCACTCCGCCCCAGCCCAGCCCAGCCTGGGGGCTTCTAGGCCCCCTGCCTCTGTCTGGAAAGAGGATGGGGCCATCCCTCCACCCCAAACTTTTGTGTCTTTGTAAAGTGTTTAGTGAAAAACTGCCGACTATGTAAATCAGAGATCATTAGAGGTTGGGTTTTTCCTCAAAGAATGGATTCAGCAAAACGCTGTTTTCTCCCCGGCTCTGGGTCTCTATTTAGGGGATTGGAGCTGTGTTTATTTATTTATTTATTTATTCATTAGCTGGGCCCACAGTCAAGGAGAAGGGAGCAGGGCTATTAATCTTTCCTGTCATCCATTCACAGATGTGGAGTTCACACCACAGCAAATGTGAAGTCAGCAGTACACAACCACAAGGTGGAAATTTCAAGAGAAACAAGCTTAGAGGAATAAAAATAAAATAAAATAAAAGGGGAGCGGGGTGGGGGGGGCGGGGTGGGCAAGAGCAAGATGCAGAGAAGGAGCACATTTAGAACACAGCGTCTGGGCCTCCCCGGGCGCTTGTGTGTGCCGAGGGTAATCTTGTTCTCAGCAGGCAAGTGCCATTGATATGTTAATAATAATTTTCTTTCCTCTTCATCCTCAAGAAATGAAGTTTGCAAACTGATTCTGATAAAGTAGGTCTGACTTCGTGGTGTGTGTGTGTTTGTGTGTGTGTGTGCACGTGCAAGCGTGTGTGTGGTATTTACACAGTGACTGAGACACACACGCTCCCTTCTCTACCCATTTATGGCATCTACTTAGTAGATGCTGGAAATCTCCTTGGAAAGACAAGAAGTCAAAGGCATCCCCTGTAAGAAGGGAGCGACCGCCGGCTGCTGGGGCCCGGGGATGTCTGCACGCCTGGGCTGCAAGAACCGCGCCATTTTGCTACAGAGCAAACTTGGCAAAGTCACAGGTGGCTCTCGTGCTGAGTCCCAGTGTAAGGGCAGCCACTGCCCAGGGTCCCTGAACTCATGCCCGCCAGTGGAGGGTAAACCAGGAAAATCAGCCCTCTAGTTTCCGGCAGCTGCCTCCCTCCCCAGCCAGGTGAACCTGCAGGAGTCCTGACACAGGCTCATCCGCCCCATCACAGAGTCGGGCTGGCTCCTGCCCTGCCTCAGTTTCCTTCTGGTTCTACTCCTGCCTTGGAGACTGAGGCCCGGACACGTCAGCTCTTTTCTGGTCAGCTCACTGTGCCTGGAGCAGTTGGTTGGCCAGAGTCACAGAATGCACGTTCCAGAGGCCTGGTGTTGTGCCCCTTGCTCAGAACCGACTCACTGATCCCAGCCTGGTGCAAAAACGACCTGTCCCTCACCTGGAGCTGTTGCCATTCCCCTGGGAAGTCTTCATCCCCTCCCCCACTGGTCTGAGATGCTGAGGTCCTGGCCACACGGCCACCCCCAGACATGGCCCATCCCAGCTGGGGACAGCTGAATTAGGCTTAGTATGGAATGTTCCCTGCACAGCCCAGAACAGCAGCGGAGTCCCTCCTCAGAGGAGGCTGAAGTCAGTAACTTCTCTCATCAGCTGTGAGCTCCTCGGGGCTTAGAGGCCATGTTTGTTCATCTCTGCTCCTTAACACTCAGTGGACTCTCCGTGAACATCTGTTGAATTGGGCTGAACCCTGGGTCCAAAGCAGGGGTGAGAAAACTGACCTCGGGGCAGTGGTCAGGTTGGTATGGAGAGTAATGCATGAATGGACCTTTCTCTGCGTGAAGGAAAGGCTACGGAGTATGAGGCTGATACCAGGTTGAGCAGGATTCCGAGACTGCATCTAGACACAGCGGGAAAGCCTGCAGCTCCTGTGGGAGTGCCCCTGGGCTCCAGAGAGAAAGGCGGATGCTCCTGCCTCCCACTAAGCATTGCACTGAGCAGCTGCCCGGGGTCACAGAGGTTTCCCCAGGTGAGTAGGGATTTGCAGATCCTACCAAGATCAGAGGAGCTGGAGCAAAGGACGCAGATTTGATGAGTAGAAAGAGGAAGAAGGGCCAGAACCTGGAACTGAACCCACAGCCCAAAGAGCCCTGTCCTAGGTGGTGGCCCCAGTGGAAAGGCTGAAAGTGGCCACTGGGCCGTCTGGGGCTGGAACAGTCTGGAACGCACATCACGGGGGCCACGGGTTAATGAGTCCAGGCCAGGGTTCACCCAACATCCCAACCAGAACCACTGCTGGCCTTCCCAGGAGGTGGCAGACACACATGATCATCCTTCCGGAAAGCCCCCCTCCCTCTATAAATGCCAGTTCTTTACTGATGTGCCCATTTTCATATCCATAAAGTGCAAACGATAAAACGCAGCCCTAAAAGGAATAAAGAAAAAATAAAGGCATACCATTAGCATCGTGCAGAGCACAGCCCTCTGCTGACAGATGCCAGCTGCCTGAATGGCAGGCAGAACCCCATGCACCTCTGACAGCCTCCTCTGTTGCCTCCCACCTCACCCTCAGTTCCAGCCACAACAAGCCGGAATCCCGTGTCCTCTCTTACTTCTACCCCCTGTTCATGTTCTCCTGCCAATGATCTCTCCACACACCTTTGCCTAAATTACTAGACTCAGCCTTTACATCTCAGATTAGACATTGCCTCCTCCAGGAAGCCTTCCCTGACACTACCACTCCCCCATAACCATGCTCTTGCTTTCTGTCATAGTATTATCATGCTATACTGTCACTGCCTGTTTATCTGTTGTTGTTTTTTTTACTAGACAATAGATCGGCAAACTTTTTCAGTAATAATAATAATGGTGAATAACTTAGGCAACATAGGCTCTGTGGAGTAGAGCTGGATCCAATCCACTTTCTGGAGTCTAAGCTGGTCTTGGCCAAGATCAGCCAAGCCCCAGCCAACCCCCAAATCCATGAGGAGGAAGAAAAATCAATGTTTCCAGTTGTTGGCCACTAAGTTTGGTGTGTTTTGTTATGCAGCATTATTGTAACAGTAGGTAAAATAATAAATCAAGAGACTTTCTTCAAGTCTTCCAGGGTGCACCCAACATCCTAACCAGAACCACTGCTGGCCTTCCCAGGATGTGGCAGACACACATGATCATCCTTCCAGAAAGCCCCTCCCTCTATAAATGCCAGCTCTTTACTGATGTGTCCATTTTCATATCTTGGCCCCCAAGGACTGGTTTTTTAGCTCAATAGAATGCAAAGGGACCCCTGCTTCCCCATGCTCCCCAACAACAGCTCTGCCCATTTGTACCCTGCCTTTATTCAATTACTGGGAAGCCCAGAGCTTTAGAAGCTATTAGTGTTTGGTTGTCTTTGATTTTCTGAGCTCTGATGCAGGCTGTGGAGCTCTGGGGAGGCTCCCTAGTCACTGCATCTTCAGGGAAGGTCTGACTTGGTCTTGATCTTCTAAAGCTGACGGAAAAGCCAATCCCATAATGGCTCTCACTAACAGCACAGGGCCATGTGGACAGAGCTGACCTTGAGTCAAGTGCTCATGGTAAATTAACGGGGAATTAAAGTTCTTTTCATGGTTTGTGCCTCAAGGAACCATTTATTTTAAAATAGCCATGGATTTTAGGGGGAAATTCTGACTTGAAATCATTAGGCGAACAGTTTTGTCTCCATGATTCCCAGAACTATCTTGTTTTGCAGGTGTGAACCCAGAGCCTTGGAAATTCACAAATTGAGTGAACCCAACAGGGCAAATCTCAGATGCAAATTCTTGCTGTTTTATATGAAAACTTGTTGAAATGTTATGATAGATTTTTACCCAAAAAAAAAAAAAGTGGTAATTTTCACTTTCCTACATCCGTGTCTCTTTGCAGTCTGACTTCACATACCTTCCCATGAAGAAATGGAGCTTTCTCTACCCTTTAAATCTGGGCTGGGCTGGGCCAGATTGGGGACCAATTGCTTTGACCAATAGAATTCAGAGGAAGGAATGTTGTGCCCCATCAATGGCATGCCCCAGTTTGCTCTCTTGGAACCCTGCCCAAGCCTGCTGCGAGACAGACAGCCTGTAGCACCAAGAGGCATCCTAGCGGAAGTCATCCCAGGCCAACATGCAGCTAGCCCTAGATGCCTGAGCGAGTCTGGCCAAGACCAGAAGAGCCACCCGGCTGAGCTCAGCCTGTACTGCCAACTCAGAATTGCAAGCTGAGTAAATGGTAGTTGTTTTAAGTCACTGCTACTGGAGTGGGTTTCATGTAGCAAAACTGATATCATTGTCTTTATTAAAGTATGTATTAAAAATACATCAGGATCACCTCACCTCCATGGCTACTATCAAAAAAAAAGGACCAAAAATAAAAAGTGTGGGCAAGAATACGGATAAATTGGAACCCTTTGCACTGTTGGCGGGAATGTAAAATGGTACAGCTGGTGTGGAAAACAACATGGCAGTTCCTTAACAAAGTAAAAATAGAATCACCATATGATGCAGCAAGTCTTCTTCTGGGCATATACCCAAAAGTACAGAAAGCAGGGTCTCCAAGATATATTTGTGCATCCATGTTCATAGCAAAATTATTTGCAATAGCTAAAACATAGAGACAACCCACACATCTATCAGTGAACAAACATATATGCAAAATGTAGTCTATGCATACGATGGAATACTATTCAACCTTCAAAAAGGAGATTCTGACACATGTTACAACATATATGACCCTTGAGGACATTATGCTAAGTGAGATAAGACAGTCACTAAAGGAAAAATACTATATAATTCTAAACATATGAGAGGTTTCAAGTAGTTAAACTCATAGACACAGAAATAGGATGATGGTTACCAAGGGTCAGGAGGTGTAGCGGGAATGGGAAGTTTTTGTTTAGTGAGTAGAGTTTCAATTTTGCAAGCTGAAAAATTGCTGGAGACTGCGTGTGTGATGTGGCACAAATGTAGCTAACACCATTGAACCACTCAAAACATAATAAGATAGTCAATCTTGTGTGGGTTTTGCCATGATTTTTAAAAGATAAACATGTTCTGGTGGTGTAGGAAACTTCCGGAAGTAACTAGTGTTCAGAGAATCCTTAGTCACTCTGAAAAATCATGTGCTACAGCAGAGGGAAAGGGAGGCCTTAGAAAATACTGGAAGGGTCAGGGTTCAGAGAAGGTTCAGAAGGAGGGACTATGGGGTTAGGCTAGGGTTAGGGTTCTTTTGGTTGCAAGTAACAGAAAACTAACTCAAACTAGCCTGGAAAAAATAAAGCAAAATTTACTTCCTACTGTAGCTGGGAACGACACCTGCCTGGGCAGCCTGCAGAATTACAAAGACCTTGCCAACAAGACTGGGTGGTCAGGCCTCGCACCTTCCATCCGATTTCTGCTTGACTTCATTCTCCGCAGGAGTCCTGGCTTTGAGAAGTCCTTCGCCTCTTTCCTGCCTGATTTCCCCAGGGGCGGCTTCTCCAGCTCCTAACGGAAACATCCTGGGAAGGTGCCCAGTTGGTTTAGGTCCATCATCACCACTGAGGGGGACAGTCCATCTACCAAGTTCTTAATGTGGTAAAGAGCCCAAGCTGTGGGCAAGGGTTAGCAGGGCCATCGCCCGCCAGCACTGGGAGTCTGGTCAGGACATCAACCATCCCAAGTTCTGGTCTCCTCATCTAAAAACTGGGCTCAGTGTGACATGGTTGGTGTGAGGGCGAAGGTGGAAACATTTGTAATTGTTTCTCGCTGTGTCTTATAGGAACACCAAACAATGAACGTGTCCTAACAGGAATAGGAACAGGTGCCACCTGCCAGCCCGTCCCTTTGCTGCCTGTCCCGTGGGGAACCTGGAGACTGGTCTCCAGGACAGAATGGCGTTTGTTCATTTGAGCCCCTCCTGAGCCCCTCTGTGTGCAGGGGGTACCCCATAGTGTGGTCTGTGGCTACTGCCAGGACCAGAACAGAGGGGTGAGAGTGAGGAGACCAGGGGGTGACATTTAAGGAAACACTCGCTCTCAGGGTCATGCGGGTGTGAGGTCAGTGCCCAGAGTGAGCACCTCCCTAAATTTTACAGTCTAGCCTCAACCGAGTCCCAGCCTCGAGAATCACTTGGGGATCTTGTGAAAAGTACCTTCTTGGGTGAGGTCCAGTCTCTGTGAGTGACCCCAGGTGAGCCTGGGGCTTTGAGATGGCCCCACCTCCAGGGACACTTCGGGGCCAGCTAGGCACTGGCGTTTAAGGGCGGGGCTGCCCAGGTATGGATGAGGTGGTTTTCAGAGCACGTCTGATGAGCAGCAGGACTGATTCCTGCAGACAGGCCTCAGGTTGACTCAGGATGGAAGACCATGGGACAAGTGAGGCGCACTGTGCCTTACCCCCCAAGCACTCCAACTGAACTTTCACTTACTTAAGATGTCACTTGATGAAAGAGTTCTGTGGCTTTAAAAAAAAAAAAAGTTGAAAACACTTGGGCGGAAGGTTGAAGGGAGGTGGTGGGGCTGTGGCTCCCTGGGGGCACTTGCCGCATGCACAAGGCCCTGGGTTCCCAGGACCATGAAGAAATAAGTAAATAAGCAAATAAATAAGCAAATGGTGTCTCTCCAAGACGGCCCCCCACTCTCCACTTCACTCTTAGCTTTCCTTTTTTTAAAATACTTTCTTCAGTCGTTGATGGACCTTTATTTTGTTCATTTACTTATACATGTGCTGAGACTCAAACCCAGGGCGTCACACATGCCAGGCGAGTGCTCTGCCCCTGAGCCCCAGCCCCAGCCCCTCCTCCCCTCTGACCTCCCTCTCTCCTCTGTCCCTGAATAACTGCTGACTTGGATCAGGGGGCCGCCTCCGCCCAGCAATGACCGGTGGAAGGTGGGGATCATCTGAGCTTCGGAGCTTTTCCCCCAGCCCCCATGTGGCTGGAGCCAGATCTGGCTTGTCCCTCTGCAGAGCCCTCGTCCCCGCCCTCTGCTCTGCCTGCTGCCCCCATGGGACTGACTCAATTCAGCCTCCCCACTGCCCGCCTTGCTCAGCTGTGTCTCTGGGATAGGCCGGGGTCAGGGCAGGAGGAAAACTCAATTTGCCACCTCTTCCTCCTCCTCCTCCTCTTCCTCCTCCTCCTCCTGGCCCCAAAGACCCCAGGCTCCCTGTTCCTGTGGAGAGTCCTGTTTCCACCAGCTCAGGCATGCAGGAGAAGGAGGACAGATCTGGAGACTAGGGAGGTTCCTTTCTGAGCCTGAAGGAGCCCAGCCCAGCCAGGGTCCTGGCTGCAGGTCCCTTCCTCCCTGTCATAAAAAGCCAGAAAGAAGCCTGGTGCAGTGGTGCACACCTGTGATCCCAGCACTTGGGAGGCTGAGGCAGGAGGATCACAAGCTCAAAGCCAGCCTCAGCAATTTAGTGAGGCCCTAAGCAACTCAGTGAGACCCTGTCTCTAAATAAAATATTTCAAGGGGTTGGAGATGGGGCTCAGTGGTTAAGCATCCCTGGGTTCAATCCCTGGTACCAAAAAAAAAAAAAAAAAAAAGCTAGGAAGATAGTTCAATTTAACCATTCTACCCTGTATACATATTTTAAAACATTGTCTTGTATGTTATAACTTACATATGTACAATTTTTACTCATCAAGCTAAAATAACTTTAAAAATATTGATATGTAATCTTAAGAATATTCATGTTTATTTTCTCATAAAATCAAAAAATTTTCCAAATGTCCCTTTGAATTGTTCTTTTTTAAAAAAGAAAAAGTCATTAAAAATTTCACTGCTTCTAGACTATGTCTCAGAAAATCACCTATCACGTGTTCTTTCCAACACATCACTCCTGATTTCAATGCTGTCGATTTGGAGAAGGACTTTCATCTCTGCCACTCTGTTCTGCAACCCTCTAGATAAATATATAAGGATTCTACAAAGGTCATTAGGATTTTTGTTGTTTAGGTTTTTAAGAAATTAAACTCCTCCCCTCCCCCCCCCAAAAAAAAAGAAACAGTCAAGAATCACAATGGAATAATGTCCCTTCCACAAATACCAATGACAGACAAATGCAGTGCCACACGGTTCCAAGCTGCAAACTCCAAAAGGAAAGATGAGCTCTAGAAGAAGCCAAAGCCACCCCGTCACCCCCACCAGCTACCATCGCTAGCTAACATTTAGGTGGAATCTTTTCAAATACTAAAACAGAAACAGATAATATCTAAGAAACACAAGAATGATTTGACACTATGTATATAATTTAATTCAAATCATAGACCCCCCCCAATCAACATTTAATTGATGTAATGATGTTTTTCATGACAGAAAATAAACAAAATGTATAAACAGAAACATCTTCCTTGATGTCTAATGACGACTTAGCAGCTCTTTGGGCCAGAGCTACTGAGCCCTAATAAACAGATGCTCAATAATCAACTGAAATGCATTTCTCTGGTTATTGCTTTATTAAATCAGGATCCAACTTCCTCTGTGGAATATTCCTTCCCTTGGAAATGGAAGAGGCTGTAATGACAGGTTCCATCACGCCCTGAAGGTCAGCAGGAGGGCTTTTCTCTCCACCCCTGCAATCTAAACTTCCCACCTTGCAGGCACCCAGGACTTACTGTCCCCAAACAAAGTCGGCCTTGTTCCCAGTTTGGGTTTTGTTTTCAAGAGCTCCGCTCGGGGTGATCCACAGAGCTAACCATCCCTGTAAAGTGCCTCAAGCAGTACCCGGCCTGTAGAAAGCCTCAACCCGATGGTGATCCTTGTTATTGTCATTTGCCACCAGCATTGACATCAGAAGCCTAACTTGCCCCTGCTCTGGGAGCACAGGCGGAATTCACTCTGGACACCTCACTGAGATGTCAGTGCCCAGATTGACCACACTCCCCCGGCGCAGCCAGCAGCCTGATCAGCTTCTGACCCAAGTCCATGGAAGGGGCTTGGTGCTCTGAGCCCTTGCTCTTTCTCAGGCACTAAAAGTTGATGTCACCTCTGACACCCAGGCTTCCAAGAGGAGAGACCTGTGTTTGGACCCCATTTGGACAGCTGGGGTATTTGGCCAGGGTGTCTCAGTGGTCAGCTTTCCAGGTAGAGATGAGAAAGAGCAGTGGATGGAGGGGATGTTTAGGTGACTATGAGAAGGACGACAGTGACAAGACAAAGCGAACACACTTTCTTACCACTGGAACATTTAAGGTACATCATAACCACCAGGGTGACAAGAGCCCATTGGAGAGACAGGCCTGTGCTCGGTGGTCCCAGGGCGCCATCGTGTGGCCAGTGTCTGTAACTGCCACAGGGGCCCTCTTCCGGGCTCTCCTGGTCTGGGCTGCTAAGGTCTCTCTGACCCTCACCCAGGGAATAATTCCTTCCTTACACCTCAGAGGTCCCGAAACTCGTTCTCTTGGAGGAAGAGGAATAGAGGGAGAATAAGAAGGAGAGAAAGAAAGCAGAAGTCAGAGGGGAAGGACAGTGAGACCTACTAGGCAAAAGCTAGTCTGAAGAGACCACAGCTCTTGGAAGAGTCGAGAGAAAACTTCCACGTGACCAGGAAATCACAGCGATGAGGATGGAAGCCCAGATACCTCCCTGGGGAGCCGGACTCCCAGAGCCCAGTGCTGGGAATCTGGAGAGAGGGAGGAAGCCAGATGTGCCCCCACCATCTCCCCTAACCAGATACAGGCTAGGGGAGTTCCAAGCAGCCTCCTCCCTGGCCCTAGACAGCTATGGAGAGTTATCTGCCTGCCCCGAACCCCGTGATTTTTTGGCCAGGTTTGTGCAACTCCACATTACTGGAGAGGAACTCGATGTATTTGTTTTGTTCCAGGATCATGTGCTGACTTTTGGAAGGTTGTTATTGAACACTCGGGCTTGGGAATCAGACTGGGTTCCTTGGTATCTCCACTCTACACCTTTGGTGGCTATGTGAACCTGGACAGGTTGCCCAACATCTCTGTGCCACCCTTTCCAGATCTGCTAAATGAGGGTGTTATATTACATCCTTTCCAGAGGCCACATACACACAGCTAGATAGTTTCTTACACAAGAACTGACTCTGTTCCTAAAACATCCCGGGAGTCATGGGTACCATCATCTCCCATTTTACAGGTGAGAAAACTGAGGCTTAGAGAGGCTGTGATTGGCTGGAGGTCCTACTGTCAATAAGGGGCAGAGATGGGACTCCAGGTTTGTCCAAATTCAGAGTGTCCATTCACTAACTCTCCCCACCTGACTGTGAGCTTGTTGGAAGCACATGTCTCGTCCTTGCTGTCACTGTCCTCCCCTGGACTTAGCACGGTGACTGGCACATGGCAGGACCTCAATAGGTATCTGTTGATTGATTGATGAACTAGAGCAGCATGGAGTCCCCCACCGAGTACCCCACACGTGCAGGGCCAGGGCTGAGTCATGAGCCCTAAGACCACCACTTGCTCAGGCCGCCCTGACCCTGCTCCCCTGCCTTGGCCCTGGCCTTCCCGCTGGGCTCAGCTTGAGAGACTGCAAGACCCCAGCTCTCTGTCCCCTGCTCCTTGAGGGCTTTCCTGGCCCCTCCAGATACAGTCAGGCTCCCAGGAGGCCCAGCCCAGACCTGGGGATCACCTGGCAGGGTTGCCCCCTGTCCACCTACCTGGTTCCCTCTAAGTGGGCAGATCCCGAGAGGCCAGGACCAAGCCCATCTCCCTGTAGCCTGGGACCCTGAGAGCACTAGTGGGTCCTCAGCAATGGAGAGAGGGAGGGCGGAGGAAAGAGAGGGAAAGGAACAGGAAGACACAAGGAAAGAGGGAAGGAGTGAATGGGGGACATGAAGAGGAAAATGAGGAGGAAGGCGGGAGGGGAGGGGAGGGGAGGCAGTGGGAGAAGGAGGGAAGCGGAAGGAGGAAGTGGGGAGGGGGCAGCAGCCCCACTGCCACAGCTACCCTCTGGGACCTTCTCCCTGGCCAGGGGCAAGCAGCCCTCCCGGAGGCAGGTCTGGCACCCTGGTGCCAACCTCCTGCCCTCTCCAAGTGCTTCCTTCCCACCACCCCTCTCCTGCACCGAGGCTGGTGCCAGCACCTGACTCAGGATTCTCTCCTAGTCGGCACTTCCTCCCTCCCCGTGCTGGGCCGCAGTCTGCCGAGCTAACACACCTGCCAGTCCTGTGCTGACACACAGCTTTTTAGAAAATGAGAAGACGAAAATGGCCCGGATGATGTTGGGGTGGGATGGGCCCTGCCGGCTCCCCCGGCTAGGGAGGAGGATTTCTGGGGATGATTGACCGGGGGGGGTGCCCACAGAGGATTCCAGGGGAGAGGTGTCCTTCCCCACTGCCCCCCACCCTCACACCCCCTGCCCCTGCCCCTCCTGCACACTGAGCAGGACAGAGTGACTCCCGACTGCGGCGTAGGTGCAATCAGAGCAGGCTGCCCGAGCAAAGGTGCAGGAAGAAGCCCCCCACCTCAGATGGAATGTCAGCGTGGCCCTTCCTCCCATCACCTGCAAACAAGGCTCCCCAAAATCCTGCCAGGAGACAGCAGCGAGGTTCAGCAGCCCCAGAGCAAGGTGACAAAATGAAATGCCCCGTCAAAAGCATCCTGTTGGCCTACCAGGCTCTAGGTGCATGGTTTATAAGACACCTTGGTGTCCTGTCTGCCTGGGAGAGATGAGGGAGAGTTTAACTCCAGCAGCTCTGGGGGTGGGGGGCGGAGAAAAAGAGAAGGGACATCCCCAACCTGCACCCCCAAAGCCTGTCCCTCCCACCTCAGCCCAAACCAACAGGCAGGAAAACAAGGAGAAGCAATGCATCTTGGCCTCCCCCAGCAGCTGCCAGCACTGGATCTGAGGACTCAAAGTCCCCGCAGGAAGCTGCTGCCCTCACCCTACAGAGGACAGTTCAGAGAAGGGAGTTAAGTTACCCAAATTCACACAGCTTGTAAGGGATGACTCAAGATAAAAACCAAGCTCAGGCCCTAATTTTGGATGCTTTTCCTCTGGAAAAAGTCCACCAGTATGAACTGCCAAAGATAAGTCTAGGGGAAAGAGCTTGACGGGAATTAGGAAGGCGGGGGTGGAACCAGGTGGGAAAGGAACCCAATTAACTCCGCGCTGGGATGACAAAGGGGACCATGCCTATGATCAGCTGCCTCTAGCCGTGTCTCAGCCCTCCTCTTCCAGTCCCACAATTCTCTGCCACCCCAGGCCTGGTTGCCAACAAAAGATGGCCCCAAAGCTAGCAAATAATTGCCCAGGAGGTCAGAACCATGGTGAGGTCAGAGCAAAGCAAGGCCCACAGACTGGGAGCCAGGAGCTAGAGGCAAGCATGGGCAATCCTTCACCCTGGGGCATGAAATCCTCAGCTGGTTTAGCCCAAGACCATGATGATCTTATAGAAATTGCACACCCATTGCTTTGGAAAGCAGTGTCACACTAACCCTGGAACAGAAATTAATTTTATGTGTCATCTGTGATCTATTGGTAATGTCTGCTTAGAACAGAGGATATAAAGGGCGAGAGCTGCCTGCTGCCCAGGATCCAGCCCCGAGATCAATTAGTTATGTCTGCCAAGGACAAAGCCCAAGAGCTTCCCACTGGCATTCGGCTGCTCTTGCCACCACCTCACCAGGAGGACTGAAGGGAAGGGGAGTGTAGAAGAGATGGAGTATCAGATTATCCAACAGCCAGCCATGACTCCCCCTGAGGAGGGTCACTTCTGTGGGTCCTTGTGTCATGGTGTCACTGCCTTGTCCGACATGAATAAATTCCTTTGCTACTTAAATGAATCAGATCCATTTTTTCCAGCCAGAAGCTCAAGAACCCTAACTTGCACTCTTCTTCCTTCCTTCATGCCTCCAAGATAGCACTAGTAAACGACCCTTGTATCTCAGAACTTTATTAAAGTTTTGTGGGTAGGAAAAACGATTCAAGAACAAAGAACAACTTCTAATTTATGGCTGGACAGGATGGTTCCTAAGCGCATATGGGCCATTTCTTGCCCTGGGAATTTATTCACACCCTTCCCATGGGCCATGACTACTTTCCATAGTCTGAATCTCTCTCTCTCTCTCTCTCTCTCTCTCTCTCTCTCTCTCTCTCTCTCCCCCACACACACACACCCTTCTCCACCATCTTTGTTCTACTCTTTCCCATGTTTCCTGTCTTCTCTTGCACTATTCTCTAGGACCCTCATAAAGCCATCACCTTCTTCTACCACCCTGAGCCATCCAGACTGTCCCCAAATGAGGTCCTCACCTGTCTCCACCATGAGGAGCCATTTAAGTCGCCATCCACAGCCCACATTTGAGATGAAGGCAGCCCCTCTCTAAAATGCAGAAGCACAACCATTTTATTTTTAAAATTGCTTCTTTGCTTTTCCTTCCCGCTGCACTAGCCTGTCACCTGGTGAGAACATAGTAAATCATAATTATTACTGTGGAGCCCAGGGAAGGGCAGGCACAGAAGCTGGTGGTTCTCACTTCAGGTGCATGCCGCAGTCTCCCAGGGTTCTTTCAACCACCCAGGTGCCCAGGACCCACGCCCGGGGATTCTGGTTTACTCAGTTGGGTTAGGGACCTAGCAGGTGCCCAGGTGGCTCTCCTGAGAAGCTACATGCTGTTAGCATCACTCAAGAGAGAGGCCCACGGCAGAGGGGACGGGGTTCAGCAGAACCCACATCCTCCACCTGGACAGCCTCCAGGTGGACTGTATTTCCCAGTGTCCTAGATGCAGCTGGGTGTGGCCAAGGAACTGGGTTCAGGCCAATGGGAAGTGAGTAGAAGTGAGACCGAATCCCGTCCATCAAGCCTCCTGCATGAAGCTCTACGCTCTCTTCACTGCCAGGCCAAAGGGAAGTGCTCCAAGATCCCAAGGGACGGCAGAGCCGCTAGCGAGAGATGCCTGGATCCCTGCGTCACCGCGTGGAAAGCTGCCTGCCGGACACACGTGTGAGAAGTGAGCTCTGACATCGAGGGGCCGAGATTTGGAGGATTCTCTACTATAGGAGCTAGAATTGCCTTAACAGTAGTTTCCCTTTCTAGAATATGGCCATGGAGACTGGGGCCAGGATCTCATCTGCTGAATGGGAGATCGTTGGAAATTCCTTGGAGGGCAAATAACCTGCACCTCCAGCCCCCTCTAACACCCCACTGACTCCTAACTGGAAGACTATCCCTTGGTGGGGATTCAGAGACAGCCGGAGATCTCACTAGACACCTGCTCCACCCAACTCACCCAGGTGATTTCTGAAGAGACAGGCCCCTTTTGCCCTTGGTCCTCCAAGCACGCTGACAGTCCTGGGTTCCTTGGACACACAATGCTCTTTCCTGCCCCTGTGCCTTTGCACTTGCTGTCCCTCTGCTCATGATACTCTTACATAAATGCTCGTTATGGCTGTGACCTCCTCCCCCGGATCCAGCTCAAATGTCACATCTTCAGAGAGCCTCCCTCACTCCCCTGTCTCAGCTGGCACCCTGCGCCCCATCTCTCTGTCAGCACCCAGTCTGTTTTCTTCAAAGCACTGGCCTCAAACCTTAATCATACATTCATGTGCCTCCTTGCTTATAGACTCCATCTCCCAGGGGATGAGATGCTTCTCCAGAAAAGACGGATCTTTTCTTCTTAGGATAAGCACAAAGCCTGGCACAGAAGATGCTCAGTGACAAATGATCCAAAGTTAGCCTGGGGGGTGCAGGCTTCACAATGCCACCCCCAGGTCTGGAACTCTGGATAGAGTCACAAGGTCAAGAACTTGCAGACCACAGTTAACCACCCCACCCCACCCCCCATCCATTGCAGGGGCACCAGGATGGGCTCATCATCAGAGCCAAAAGCAGACCCAGGACTTGTTACTCCACATCTCTTGAAATGTAGTTCAGATCACCATTATATGAAGGGTGCCCCTGGAGCTGGGTAGGGCACAGTCAATGTAACTGTCCATGACCACGCTAGACAAACCTGAGGTCTGCCTGGGGCCAGGCCAAGCAAACCAGTACTTCTGACAGGGCTCCATGGTGCAGTGCCATGAGAATTGGCTCAACCCTTCCCTCAAATAAAACTGTCCACGAAAACCAACACAGAAAGGTGGAGATGCTTTGGCTACAGTAGGACAGTCTGCAAGTCCTGTCACGAGAGGCTTCAGAACCCTTTAGGGACAGGAGGGTAAGGACATTCGGCCCCATGGACAGGGCGATCATGCCCCATGGATAAGACAACTGTGCCCACGGGTGGAAACATATACACCTTGGTGCTGGTAATAGCATATTTCCCTACAGACTGAGTCGGGTCCCTGCAGATACAGGTGGCTCAGACGCCAAGAAGAGACCCAAACTTCCCTGGGCACAAGACAGATACATGGACTCTTCCTGGACCATGGCCAGATCTTCTGCTCCCACTGCTC
The DNA here is from genome assembly GCF_047511675.1 of Marmota flaviventris. Taxonomy (NCBI): domain Eukaryota; kingdom Metazoa; phylum Chordata; class Mammalia; order Rodentia; family Sciuridae; genus Marmota; species Marmota flaviventris. The sequence goes on along the minus strand of NC_092499.1, from coordinate 184,093,870 downwards.
CTGTTTGCTTCCCAAGCAGCGGTCTCCAACCCAGAGGGAAAATGCTGGACTCCTTCAGTGTGTCCACTCTGCCTATTCCCCCACTGGAGCTCAGAGGAGACCGGGAAGAATTCCCAGGCAGCTCCTTTGAATAAAGGGCAACGTCCCCTGGGACGAGATAGCACACCCACTGTTCTTCACTAAAAATACTCGCTACTTGCTTCTGTTTCACACCTTCCTGTGTGATTCGGGTGGCGCTCTGCTGTAGGAAGGATTTACAAATAACACATGGAGACATACCTATGTACCTCTCCACACATTACGGATTCTTTGTCAATAGCTTTTAGACCCAGTTGGCTCATTTTTACCACCCCCTGCCCTCCCCAGCTCTCTTTATTTCCATAATCTGCTTCTTCTTCAGGTCATTTCCCCTCTGGGCTTCTTCATATCATATGGTCATAGACTCTATAACTTTATTCCCCACAAAGAGGTCCCCAACATCCCAGATCTGCCCTTCCCCTAACTCCCCTCAGCAAGTCCCCAGAAGCCCGACTTGTTCTGCCTCTGACCCACTGCCCCAAATCTAGGAGCCAAGGCCAGTTCTGTCCCACAGAATTTGATGTGACCTTGAAGTATCCCCTCCCCTCCACTCACAGAGGGGGTGTGGATGTTCCACACAGCATCTCTTGCTTGTCCTATCTCCTTAAGGATAACGGGTTTACACTCTGGAGTCAAATTCAAGTCCTTTCTTCACCATGTGCTCACTGTACAACTCTGAACTAGTTTAAAGACTCTCCCAGAGACTCGACATAGTGGGTTGGACAGTGTTCTCCCCGCACCTCCTTCCCCATGCAAAAAAAAAAGGTACATCCCTGTCCAAAAAAGATAGGTCCCTGGGACCTGTGAACGTTGCTTTATTTGGAAAAAGGGTCTTTGCAGATAAAATTCAGAATCCTTACCTGAGATCAGCCTGGCTACTTGGATGGGTTCTGAATCCAAAGACACACGTTCTTATATCAATCAGAAGATGCATGAAGGAGAAGGTGGTGTGAAGATGCAGACAGAAATCAGAGCCATGAGGCCACAAGCTGAGGGTACGGTGACAGCCACCAGGAGCTGAAAGAAGCAAGGACAAGTCTTCCCACGGAGTCTCCAGGCAACACCTGTGTTCAGACCTTGGCCTCCAGGACTGTGAGAGGGTACATTTCTGTCATTTTAAAGCCATCTGTTTGTGGTAATTTGTCGTGACAGCCCAGGAATATAATCCACGGGGCTGAGTCTTCAATGAGACAGCCCACGGAAAGCCCGAGGACAGAGCCCATGATCCAGCAGGAGCTCAGAAAGTCAGGTGACACCATCACCATCACCATCACCACTGCCACCACCGTCACTATCATCCTCACCATCACCCTAACCATTACCATCACTGTCACCATCACCACGGTCATGGTCACCACTGTCATCATCTCCACAGCCTCTTCATCCTGATTATCATCCTCGTCATCGTTGGCTCTGCATCCACTGGAAACACCTTCCTCCAGGTCATCGGTTCCAGGTGGAGGCTCTCAACATGTCCCTGTAGACGACTTTGCCTGTGTCCTCTGCTCTAGCATCTTCTCCACAATCGAGAAGATATTTGTATTTTTGTACCTGGCTATCCAGCCTTTCTTGACAGGATCCCACTTCATTCTGAAGCCGTGTCCTTCCCTCGGTTTGGTTATTAAAACATCCTTTCATTGATGAAATGATAAACGATGTGGCAGCTGTTTTATAAAGGTCCTCGTCTTCTAAAAGACATGGCCTCCTTGTGGGTGTCCCGTTTGTTCGTTTCATTTAACTGGTCTGTGGAATGTAGAAGTCTGAAAATTAAAACTCTACTCTGTGTGTGTGTGTGTGTGTGTGTGTGTGTGTGTGTGTTGGTGGTGTTGGTGGTGGTGGTACTGGGGACTGAACCCAGCAGGGCTGTACCACTAAGCCACACCCTCACCCTTTGTTATTTTTCATTTTGAGACAGAGTCTCACCAAGCTGCCCAGGCTGGCTTTGAACTTGTGATCCTCCTGCCTCGGCCTCCTGGGTGGCTGGGATCACAGCTGTGTCCCAGTCACCGTGCCCAGCTCTAGTATCTTTTTAAGTCCCCCACAGCACCAAAGGGAACCTGTGTGTCAGGAACCTGGAGACTCCAGATGGGGCCTGCTGGGGATACCGGGGAAAAGGAAATGCCCGCTGCCAGGATCACCCCTGATCCCCCTCCCGGGGCCCCTGCCTTTGTCCGGGACTACAGTCCTGCCCAAGGCAACTTCAGGAGGGAGAAATGCCCAGTGGACGGGCTCAGCTCAGTGAAGTCCCTGGGCCCGGGTGACAGGAATGGGGAACCAGTTTCCTCATCTCCACAGCTCCCAGGGGCACCTCAAACACGCCTGTAACCAAAGGTGGCCCCAGCCATGCACCCTGACCCTGGGTCCCCAGTCCCAAGAGCCAGCCCTTCTCAGAATTAGGGGAAGCTGAGATCTGAAAAGCCGGCCTCCAAACACATCCAACCAGAGAACTTCTTGATTTGGATACACCTGGGGGAGGGGAGGGAGGAGGACAGGACCCGCCACTTCCCGTGTCCTTAATTTGAGGCTCCGAAAGGAAGAAATAATAACAACAATAACCAGCCCCGTTGCAGCCACAGCACTTCCCGCCCGTTAAGGCGTCCGAGAAAGTGCTGACGGGGACGGCTGACAAGCCGTGTGCATTGTAATTCACACCATAACAGCATCTCCAGGGCTCATGGATTTCTCATTGAAAAATTATGTGATGTCTTTTTGGAAACCCAATACTGAGTTATTGATATCGCGCCGGCAGCCCGCCCGCCACTTCCAGCTTATTAGCTTTGTACTTTCTGAAGGACTTTTTTTTTTCTCCTCTAATTTTCAACTTGGTTTTCCCTTTTCAGTTTAAATTGGATCACTGGGCTTGAGTGAGTGTCTGTGAGTGTGTACCTGGGGAGGGGGGGCTCTGGATTCCTGGGGCTGAGTGTCCTTAGAAGTGCATCTAGATGCGTGTGCGCCTCTGGGAGGGCATAAGGGTCCATCTGGGTGTGCAGACATCTCTGTATGCTTCTTTGTTGGGGGGTGGCTTCTAAATCTGCACACCTGGGAGCATATCCATGTGCAAATGTGTGCATTCCCTGAGTACCTTTGTGTCCAAGCAGCCACATGGCCTGATGTATATATAAGTGTGTGTACAGGTACACATGTAGGTGGGAGTGCAGTCGTATATATGGGTGTATTTATAGATGTATCTTAATGCCTGAGTAGCCACGTGTATATTACTGTGTGTACAGTGGCAGGTGTGAGCAGGGACACATACAGTGTGTGTAAAGGTGTACATGTATATGTGTTTGCATGTGGACATATGTACAGCTGCATATTTACGTTACACAGGAACCTTGTGAATGTGGCATGTCTGAAAGTCTATTTCCATTATCTACAGGGGTCTCTGGTTTTGAACACACACTGGTATATGTGACTCCACGTGTCCGTGCGGCTCCAGGAGTCTTCAGGTCTATGAGAGGCAGCATTGCCAGGTTGTTGAGAACCCAGGTTCTAGGACCACGCAGCCTGGGAACAGACATTAGTTTTGCCTCTTGCCAGCTGTGTGATTTGGGGTGGTTTTCTTGACCTCTCTGGGACTCGATTCCTCATCTGCAAAGTGAGAATAACTGGACCTTGCTGAACAGAGCTGTTGAGAGGATAAAGCATGCCTTAATATTATATCACGTAAGCTCTCATACAGCAGGTCTGCAGCCCAGAGCCCAGCATGGACTCGGTCCACTTGAACCTCAGCATCCCGCAGCACACGTGTCGGAGACTGCAGCCCATGCTGAGAAATGGGAGCCCCTGTGACCAGCTCTTACCTGCCGACCTCCCAGTGATTCAGATGATTCATGCCTGGTGCCTCCTGCAGGCCTCTTGCAGAAAGGCCTGTGGAGCCGACAGCCTGGACCCACTCATTTTGGATCACACTGCCTGGTGTCAGACGTATCCCTGTCCTTGGGCAAGGGGTGCAGAGGTGCACCAGGAGATGTGCCGCAAAGAAGGGGACAAAACACACAGGGGTGCTCTTAAGCCCCTCAGAGGAAGCCCTTGGTTCTAACCTTTGGCTCTCCAGGTGGGCATCAGGGGATGGAAAGGGGTTCCACAGAAATCCTGGAGACCCAGGAAGGGGGAGGGGCTTGGGTCCCCTCCAAGCCCTCTCTGTTCCTTGCGGGTGGGCAGGCCCTGGTGCTGAAGGCTGGCAAGCAGAATCCCCCAGCTTCCGGCATCTGGTGAGGATAGAGCTGAGTTTACAGATCTATGTGGCCCAGAGAGGGGAAGGGACCACCTATCTGAAGCTGGACTTCCCATCAATCTAGGGAGGATCCATTCCAAATTAAATGAAAAAAGATGAACGTGACACTCAGCTACTTGCACCCCAAGGACACTACATCTTCCAAATCTGGTGTGTTTTACACTCACAGTGCACAATTCATATTGCAAGTGCTCAATGGCCACACGTGGCTGGTGACCACCGTTTTGGGCTGAGCAGCTCCAGACATCCAAACACAGAGGCCTGTCTACCAGGCAGCTTCTTAAGCAGTCCCAAAATGCCCAAGTTCGACGCCTGAGGTTGAGGGCAGCACAGGGACAGCCCAGGAGAAGAGCAGGGGTAGGGAGCCAGGTGCAGGCCTGTGAGAACGGGGAGCAAAGCCGGGCACAGTGGGGCACACCGGTAATCCCATGAGGCAGGAGGATCACAAGTTCAAAGTCAGCCTCAGCAACTTAGCAAGGACCTGTCTCAAAATAAAAAGATTTAGGGATGGACCTCAGTGGTTAAGGGCCCCTGGGGTCAATCCCTGAACCGAGAGAGATAGATAGAGAGAGAGAGAGAGAGAGAGAGAATGGGGAGCAGAGGGAGGAGGTGACACGAGAAAGCCGACTGACAGAGTCAAGCACCAACAAGTTCAAGTGCTAGAAATGAATGACATTCAGAGCAGGTCTGTGGGGCTGCAGGAAGGAGAAGGGGGAGGAGCCTGGGAAGGGAGATGGTGAAGGAAGGTATGGAGGGAGACCCCACAGGTGCCAGGATCTTATTCGTTAGGCGGGTTATCCCACTTAGCCCTCCCAGCCACCCAATCAATCCACTGAAGGAGGTCGTCTGGGAGCACTTGGGGATCTCACCATGACCGAGGAACCCCATGGGTGGGGGAGAGCGGGGAACAGTGGGGTACCTGCCAGGCAAAGCAACGGAGTGTCCCACTGATGATGACAGCAAAGTGCCCTGTTGAGAAACACTGCGAGACTGGCCTCATTTCACAGGTGAGGAAGCTGAGCCTCCAGAGGTCGGGGGAGCTCTAGGCACAGGGCAGATGTTCGATCAGTACAGTTTGAATGAATGAATAAAAGAGGCCTTAGCACTTATGTGGACCCCTAGGACAACTCTGTACCTATTCCTGGCCACCCTCCCAGGAACCCCAGCATCCAGAGGACAGCTGGCTCTGTGCATCCCTTGGCCTCCTCTGATGACCCTTGTCTCATCCCACCCCCTGGTCACAGCTGGGCCCTAAGCTCCTCTTCCAGTCCTCAGTTTTCTCCCTCCTGCCGAGGGTAGAGTGGGCCATGGGAAGACATTCTCACCTTGCAATCAGAGGATCTGGGCTCAGACCTCAGGTCCTCGGGTAGGCGACCTGGGAAAGGCCACCCCATCATTCATTTGTCCACGCACCTATTCCTTCATCACGCATGTTCTGGCTAAGAGCAAGTTACCTGCAAAAGTGACAGTTAGGTCCCGCTCTGCCCCTTGCTAGGTAGGTGAACTGGAGGAAGCTCCCTAATTTCTCTGCGTCAACATGTCCTCTCCCATAAACCAGGTAGTAACAGTCCCTACCTCCTCACTGAATTGGAGAGAAGATGAAATGGACACTCAGGTAATGCGTTAGCCCAGGGTTTATCAGTCAGTCTTCAGGCAAAATTTATCTACTGACATTAGTGATGGGTGGGGGTGGGGCTCAGGGGTAGAGTGTTGCCTGACGTGTCCAAGGGCCTGGGTTTGATGCCCAGCACCACAAAATCAAAAATTATCCAGTGAGTGTCTATAATATACTTTGGGGCTGAGGATACAGCATGAACAGGACAGAAAATGTACCCAGCCTTCAAGGAACTACTGTTCTTAGTGATGAGAGTAGAGGGACAGTAAAGCAGCCACCAGAGTGTGACTCTCCCTGGGAACCAGGTCAGGGCCTGCTCATCTCCCAGCATCTTGTGCGTGAAAGGAGGTGCCTCCGTGGCCGTAACTCACGGTGAGACCCCTGGCGGGTGGAAATCAGGCTCTTTGACATGAAAGTGAGACAAATGCTTTGGAACCAGGAGACTCTGAACCCAGCGAGTGTGGCCTCCTCCTCTGGAGGGACACCCGGATACCCCCTGCCCGTACCCCACTCCCCCGGAGACCGGGAAGAACCAACTTCCGTGAAGCTTTCTCCTTCCTGGCCACCAGGTCTTAGCATCAGGGATCAGCAGGCGAGGATGGCCACCAAGCTCAACTCTCCCAGAATCAACAGCTGCTCCCATACTGTGCTGACAGCCCAAACATCAGTACCAAAAAAGAAAAGCACCCTTTTATTTTAGGTTTCCTACCAACATGTCTGATGGAAACACACACACACTCACACGCGCGCGCGCACACACGCACACACACACACATGCATGCACAATTTTCCTTTTTTTTTTTATCTAACAGAAGGAGAAAAGCCCCAAGCATTCCGTTCCAACCCCTTTCCGTGGAAAAGGTGTTCCGCGCAGTGCCCCAGCAGGCCTGTGTGACTGAGTTAGAGTGTGTCCTTTTTTTTATTAGATGAATTGCATCATTAAATTACATTATAAAAGCTAAAAATGCACCATTAATTTTCAAAAACAATAGTAAATACATCTCATTTCTAATACATGATTCTGCATTTAATTTTTGCCCGGGGCCTTGCCTTTTTTTTTCCCCAGCCTTACCGTCTCCCTTTATGCAGACTATATAAATGGAGCTAAATTGCCAAAGAAATTTTTGCCAAATGTCCGTAATGTGAAAATAAATGAATTTCTAATTGGCTGTTGCAAAAAGAAAAATTACTTTTTGATCTCAGCTCAGCCAAGCAAAAATCTACCTAGCTGGAGTAATAAGATGCAGGCCTATTGCAGGCAATGAGCAGAGACACAAAAGGCCCGGGAAAGGGCTGCCCAGAATCGAATCTCTTCTCTTCTCCCTGCTTCCTTCCGGCCCTCTAGGAAGTTTGACCCCCAACCAACCCAGAGGAGCGGCCATGCATGGTCCAGCCTCCACAGGAGTCCAGCTCCGTCCCTTCAGGGGAACCCTGGGGTCTGGATGGGGCATGGCTGAACACGGGAGAGTTCAAGTTCATCTGCCCTTCCCCTAGTTCTCCAACCCTGAACTTGACCTCTCTTAATCTTGAACTCCTCATTTCTAAGATGGCAATCACTTCTTTCTTTTGCAGTTCTATTAGATGGTAATCTTTCTTTTGTGCTATGAGTTGAATTGTGTCCCCCACCACACCAGAGTCATATATTCAAGTCCTAACCCTCAGGACCCCTGAACTTGATCTTATTTAAAGACCTTGAAGCCATTATATTGGGCCTTAATCCAATATGAGAAAGAAAACGTGGACACAGATGTGTACAGAGATCCATTGGCCAGAGAGAGGGGCCTGGAGCAAACCTTTCCCTCTGGCCCTCAGAAGAAGCCAACCCTGATGACAGACACCTTGATTTTGGACTCCTGAAATGTGCGACAATTCATTCCCACTGTTTCAATCACCAGTCTGTGGCACTTGGTCAGAGCAACCCTGGCAAACGAGTGCTCTAGGTTTGAGACCCTGACCAATGTCGCAGACCATGCATGAGCAGAAGCAGCCCCCGGAGGTTCCTCTTATCCCAGCCCTCTCCCAGGACAGCTCTGGAAGGAGGGCTTTAGGTCCAAGAGCGTTGACCTTCATTCCTTGCTCTGCCTTTGCTCCCAAGACCGGAGTCTCAAGGGCTGTAATACCTCTTGACCACTGAAGTCCTCTTAGGACCTTCTCTGGTCCCACCCCATATCTGACCGTATCATTCCCTTCTCTGGGCTGGGTGTTCCCCAGTAGGCAGCCTGACGGAACCCCTGCAGATTCAGGCCCAACCCATCTTCTCTATCCACTGCCTCGGTCCATTCAGGCTGCACTAATAAAATATCACAATCAGGGGGGGCTTCTAAGCAATAGGAATTTACTTCTCCCAGTGCTGGAGGTTGAAGCCCAAGATCAAGGCACCATCAGATTTGATGCCTGGTGAAGGCTGCTTCCTATTCTATAGATGGCGCCTTCTCACTGTGTCCCTACATGGAGGAAGGGGCAAGGTCATTCTCTGGGGCTCCTTTCGTAAGGAGACTAATCCCATTCTGACCTAGTCACCTCCCAAAAAGCCCCATCTTCTAATGCCATCATCTTGGGGATGCTGTTTCAATGTGGGGAGAGACACAAACACTCAGGCCCCAGCACCCATCCTCTACACCCCCAAAATGGCGGCATGCTTTTTAGAGATTGATTTCTGTGCATTAATTTTTTTTCTCCTCTTTTCCTTTTGACCTGGTACCTAGAACCCTTTGAATACCTTTGCCCCCAAGGGTTTTGTAGAACAAAACCTAGCACCTACCCATGCCTGTTGCATTTGTATCTTCTACAATAAGCTCAGAGCTGTGGAGGAAAATGGAGAGGTGCCCAGGCAGGAGGGTCAGAAGAGGACCTAGACCCAGAAGCAGGATCTCTTCCACCTGAGTGGACAAGACAGGTGGGAGGACTTGTCCCCCGAGTCCTACATCCTGCTGGGAAGGGAGAACAGAAAGAAGCAGGGACAGAGCATTGAGAAAGAACTAGAGCCAGGCATGGCGGTGCCCACCTGCAATCCCAGTAACTCAGGAGACGGAGGCAGGAGCATCACAGATTCAAGGCTAGACTCAGTAATTTTGTGTGGCCCCAAGTGACTTAGCAAGTCCTTGTCTCATGACACTCGCCAGAAGTACAAGGCAGCAGTACCAGGCTCCGAACAAGTCCCAGGCCCCGTCACACCCAGCCTGACACAGAGGTCAAGCCCCACTGGGAAGAGTCATGGGCCCAAGGACCTCTGTGGACTCAGACTGTCAGCATGCCAGCCCCACCAAGAGCAGACTTGAGGACTTGCCCCACTGTCCAAAGCCCCCTGAGCATCCTGGATCTGCTAAGACCTCAGAAGCAACAGGCCCTTGGAACTGACTAATTTCCCACTAGTTCATGGGGCTCCAGGGTGGGGATTTCAGTTACATTTAATCAATTTAAGGAAAAGATCTAATTGGATACTTTTTTCATATCTGAGTTTCTGCTTTGAGCTTCAAAACACCAAGTTCCTCTAGAGTCACACCCCAGCTCCTTGTCATTTCCCAAACATAACTAGTTCTTTCCCTTCTACTTTGCATGAGCTATTCTTTCTGCCTTGAACTACGTCCTTTCCACTTGAAGAACTCCTGTTCACCCACAATGCCCCATCTCCTAGGTCCTCTCCCATGAATGCTTCCCTAGCTGCCCTAGGCTGGGTCTACCACCCTCCAGACTTCCCAAGGAGCTTCCAGAAGGCTCAAAGAGGTGAAAGGACTTGGCCAGGATCACACCATTAGGGAGTGGGGAGTGGGCATTCAAATAGGGAAGCCTTTCCCAGGGCCCCAACTCTAGGCTTCCACTCCTCCCAGGAACCCGCTGAGAAGGAATTTGTATTCACATCCGTCACTCCAGCTGCTTTCCTATGGGGTCCTGTGAGGAGCCCCTGGGATCTCAACTGCTCAGGCCCTGAAGACAAAGGTTTTAGAGAGGGCAAGAGAGGTAGGGACCAGACAGGACCAATTCAGGCACTAAGAACAGATCTCACTCCCAACCCAAAGTCCAGAGCCAAAACCCCTCCAGGGAGGCTCTCACCTGCGTGTGGCTCAGATCTCAGGCTTTGGGGTGAATCTGTTGGAGCAATAGTGCAGGTTGTGGCTGCAGACCTAGGGACAGGGTTCTCAGGGAGGAATCTCAGACCAGGACTGGGCACGAGTCCCAGGCTGCAGCCCTGGAACAGGAAAGCTGCCTGAGGTCTGTGAGCAGAGGGCAGGCCACCAAGGCCTAGGGGCAGGTTCCAGGCAGGAGAGATGCATGCCCAGTACCAGCAAACCTCCTCTACCCAGGATGAGCTGGAGGTGGGTGGTGGGAGGCTGAGCCTCTCTAGAATGCCTCCACAATCATTATCACCCCTCCATCCCAGCACAGGGGAGCTCAAGAGCCAGCAAGGGGGATTTGCACATTGATCTCCCTACAGAGAGCAAAGAAGAACAGAGATGCAAGGCAAGCCGAGAAAGAAAGAGGGACACCAGGTGTCCTGAGCCTCTAGCCTGACCTCCAGTGGCCCACTTCATGCAGCCTTTCTGTAGATCCTCAGAGCTCACTTGACTCGGGTATCTGGAACTTGCAGCCTCTGAGATCCATTCAGTACACCAGGCTTGAGCTGCTGTCCTACCCATCCCCTGTCCCTTACAGCAAGCCCCCCAGGGGAGTCTTCTACCTGCAGCCCAAGCACTTCCGGTCAGGCCCCAGGCCCCCCACACCCTGCCCTGAGCCCCTTCCCAACATCCCCACCCCATCTCACACGGACACAGGCTGCCGCTGATCCGAAGGCCCGAAGCCCCCAAAGCCCCAGATGACTCTGAATTTTGAACCACAAGTCAGGCCGTTTGTAAAAACAACTTCTTTTCCCTTTAGTGTGCATATTAATTACCCCGAAACAGGTGCAAAATCAACCTCGTTTATTATTATTTCTTTGAGCCCATAATGGCATTTGCTGCAAATAAATCCCGTTAACCCGGGGATAGGATTTATGGCCCCAAATTTACACCAGCAGTTTAATCATAGCACCTTTGCTGCAGACAGACTTTCTCGAGAACAATTTGCCCCACGATTTGTCAATGGGAAAATGGCCTCATATAAACGTTCAGAGGAAATAAATGCTAATCCGAAGCTCGGTCTTTCATCCTCCTAATTGCCCGGGGAATTTAAAGGAGACAAACTTATTTACTCACAGCAGGAAGTCAGCTGTAATAAACCATCACAACTGGGGGCTGAAATCAGTCCCCAAGGAGGAAAGGGAGGAAGGCTAGAAACCCACGAGGGCAGAGTGGGGTGGGGAGAGGCAAGTGAGGCCAAGGACCCTCCTGCTTTTGAAAGAGGTGGCCTCTTTAAAAATGGATTTAAAGCAGATGAATGGTTGGGCTGACAGAGCAGCGCCTCCCTCAACCATCCCTGGGCCCCCCTGACTCCCAAATTGGCTATAGGAAGGCTTCCTGGAGAAACGGGGAAATTAGGTCCCCAAAGTGTCCCCAGAAGAAGTGCAGGGAGGCTCAGAGGCCAGCCAGAAGACCTGGCTGAGAGGCTACCCACAGTGCAGCTGTGAGTATCAGGGTTATCAGGAATATCAGGGTCCTGCCTCCAGACTCGTCACCTCTCTGAAAACCAGCCTGTCTACAGGGAGGCTGAGTACTACCCCCAAACCCCAGGCTGTGGCCTATAGAGACCTCACATGGTGCACGGGGAAGGGCAGAATAAGACCCCCAGTTCTCACGCACAGCCCCTGGGGGGAAGGAGGGACCCAGACAAAGCTCAAACCTCCACCTTCATCTTCCTGGGAGACTGGAGGGCCCACTGTGGGCTGTCCCTCTCTCCCCTGGGGAAGGCAGGATGGTTAGTCTAAGGTGGAAAAGGCCCTCCCTTCCCAGGGACATTATAGCCAAGTCTGCCAAGAAGCCACTTATCACACAGAACGGGAAACACATGGTACATCCAGGGTACCATTCTCATGGACTAATATGCCATCTAAAGGTGTGCAGCCCACAGCCTGTTCTGTGATTGTTCAGATAATGTCTTGGGACAGAAATACTCAGAGTTTCCCCCATGTTCTCTCCATGCCTCCCTGTCCCCTGGGTGGAGGAGCATCTTCCCCGCCAAGACAGGGATATCAGGGTCCTGCCTCCAGACTCGTGTCCTCTCTGCCCAGCTCTGGACTCCCCCATCCCTGGTCTTCCAGCTCTGATTAGGTTTACTGTTGCCCATCACCCTCATAGGGCCCAGAGGGTCTGGGTTTGAATTCACACACAGCCACTAACCAACTAAGTGCCGTGGCCCTTTATGACCCTTTTTCCTCCTCTGTAGAACAGGAATCATGATGTCCTCCTGGATGCCCTGGGATTAAAGGAAACAATGAGTGCAAAGTGCTCTGGGACCCTGCGAAGCCCCCTGGAGGCCATGTCCACGCTCTGCCACCACGAGGGGTCCCTGGAAGTGCCCTGTGCTCTGGTCTAACCAGGAAGATTTTTTAAAAGAAACATAGAATAAAGAGACGGTCTCACCAAGAAAGCACGACAGCCGGGGGACGAGAGTTTGGGGTGAAGCCTGGTGATCTCAGCCACTTGGAGCAGCAGCGCCTGGCCTGGCGGGCAGGGGAGGCCAGGTCTCCTGAGAATCACTCAGGACAACACAGAAGACGCCTGAGCCCCAGGGCACGAGGGTCAAAGGGCAGGACGTGGTGGGGGGGTGGCTCCTATGGGGATTCATTAGCCTTCCTGGCCCCCGGGGGCACCAGGGCACCGCTAGAGCTGCTACCAGGCATGGGGTGGCTCCTCCTTGAAACACCTACAAGGTGCTGGGAGTTTTATTGCTTTATGTCCAAGCTCACGGCACCCTCGATGGGGTCATTTTGTTTGATTCTGCCTTTCTCCTCAGCAGACATCACATAAGACCAGGGACAGAGTCTCCTTCCCCCAGATCCCGAATACGCAGCACGAAGCCTCAACTAGGTCCTTGGAAACTATTTGCTGAATAAATGAATGAAGGACCCCAAGGAGGTATGTGGTCATCACCATTTGACAGGCAGGGCTCAGACAGGTAAAGGGACTCGCCCCAGGCCACACAGGTAAGGAAGAATTGGAGTTAGGGACAGAACGGGGAATCCTTCTCGGCCCCTCTCTGCGTGGCCATGGCAGGGGTGCCAACTGCGTTCCCCAATTTGCTCTTCTCAGCAGCTCTGGGACCCAGACACTCCTGTCCCCATTCCACAAAAGGCACAGTTTGCAGCGGGTGGAAGTGGCCAGCCCAAGATGGCCCAACCTGCTGTCCCACCATCCTGCTTCCTGTGTCACACTGGCTCCCCATGAAACCCGCCCAGGACAAGACAATGGTGCTGCAAGAGGACACCTGGACTGTGGCCACAGATGTCCCAGTGACGTTGGGCAGGAGCCAGGAAGACACTGCCACTCAGGAAGCCCCCAAGACTTCAGAGTCAACGAGAATGAGAGGGACAGGGGACACTGAAGGAGGCCACTGGTCAGCGTGGCAGAGGGTGGACATCAGCATCCAGGGACAGGGGGACCGGTGCAGTCCAGGAGAGGCACCCGGGAGGGAGAAGCTAGGGTTTCCCATGAACAGTGGGCCCAGCCGGAGAAGGTCAATCCTGGCTCAGATTCAAGCTTTTAAGCCCTTTAAATTAACATGTGAATTTATTTCACCATTTAAAAAAAAAAAAAAGGAGACATACACAGTAAAAAGAAAAAGTTCCACCTTACTCTGCTCCTATTCCTCTACCCTAGGAGGTAAGTCCTTTCCCTGATTGGGTCATATCTGTTTCTCTGTTATCATTTTTTTCTTTTTACCCCCCATACTGGGGACTGAACCCCGGGGTGCTCTACCCCTGAGCCACATCCTCAGCCCTTTTCATGTTTTACTTGAGTCAGGATCTCAATTAGCTGCAGAGGGGCTGATTGCAAATTCACAATCCTCTTGCCTCAGCCTTCTAATTGGCTGGGGTTACAGGCGAGAGCCACCACACCTGATCCTTTCTCTGTCATTCTAAAGGTCTTAACATACCCATGAGTGTATGCACGTTAGCACAAACTCACACACACACACGCACACTCACTTACGTATCCATGGTATTTTGTGTGCTTGTATTTTAAAATAATGGTACCTTACTTGAAGTGACTGGGCAGCAACTTGTTTTCATAACTCAGCCAAGTGTCTTGCAACGTTTCCATCTTGATAGAACCGGATTGTCTTCCTTGCTTTGAATTGCTAGGAGGCAGCTCCACCAGATGTGCCCTAGTTTATTTAGCCAATACGGCCGTCAGGGTAGTTTCTAATATTTCACTCCCCTCTTGAGCTAGCCCACCTCCCAACTCACGAGGCCAGCTCACGTGGCTCTATTTCTTTCTTTCTTTTTTTTTATTTTTAGTTGTAGGTGGACACAATACCTTTATTTTATTTATTTATTTTTATGAGGATTGAACCCAGGACCTCAAACATGCCAGACAAGTTCTCTACCACTGAGCCACGACCCCAGCCCCTGAGCTCTATCTCTTAATGGGGCAGACTTCATGACGCCCTGGCCGTGGATCCCACGTTACCCCAGTCACCCCCTGCTGCAGTTCCTTCCACACTCATGCTCTCCCCAACACACCTCACCCCTTCGGCTTCACACTGAGGCTTGACATACTGGGCTTGGCTCCAGCCTCAGCCAGCTCGGGCTGCAGTCACAAGGTGCCACAAACTGGGGCCTGGCGATGAGGTATCCCCCAAAGCTCCTGTGTTCATACAGGAGTGTTCAGAGGTGAATTGATTAGATTCTGGAAGATGTGACCTAATCACAGATTGATCCATTTGATGGGTTAATAATCTGAATGGATTACTGAGTGGTTACCATAGGCAGGTGGGGTGTGGGGGAGGATGTAGGTCACTGGAGGGTGTGCCTGGGGGCTTTATATCTTGTTCCTGGCTCCTCTGCACTCCCCGCCCTCCATGTGTCTGTCTAACTGTCTGTCTGCCTGTCTCTCTCCCCACACCCTTCCTGGCAGCCATGAGCTGAGATCTTTCCCACACTGGTCCTTCCACCTTGGTACTCTGCCTCACCGAGGGCCCTAGGGCCCAGAGCAATGGAATCAACTATTCCTACTGCTCCCCACACCCAACATATAGAGGTAGAAAAGGGACAAGATACACACAAGGAACATTCCCAGCCAAAAAGAGAAGGATCGGGAGGCACTTAGCCACCCCTGGCTCTTAGCAATACTGAAATACAGCCCAGCACATCTGGCAATACCTTGTGCTTCCAGGAGCAGGGAACAGCCCTGATCAGAGCCCAGCTCTGCTCCTGAGAAGTGATTCCCTAGTCCATTGTTCTCCACAGATCTTATCTCTCCCATATGGACTCTTGATTTTCCCCTCTTCATCTTCCTTCTTTTCCCATGAGACATAGCTGGACCACTTTCTCAACCTACTTCCTGCTCATAAGAAACTGGAGACTCAGGAGTCTGTCTTCCTTTTGAACAGTAAAAGTCACTTTAAGTGTAAGGTTTCAATGCTTCCACCAATACAACTCTCTTGAAAATGCTACGGGTTTCCTATGCATCTGAGTGAGGCACATTCCAATTGAAATAGCCTCCTCTCCCTCTCCTGTAGAACCCTATAATTCTTAGAAGCCTTTTGTTTAGCTGAGAAGTCTGCTAGCACAAATTAAACCTCTTGGGATTTTAAGAAGGAGGCTGAGAGCAACACCTTTGATCTGATCTTTAGTCCCAGGTTTCATCTCTCTTGGAGCATTTCCTACTAAATAGGTGATTGAGATAAGAAATCAGCCACAAGTCCCAGGCCTTCCATCTCTCTCCAAAATACACTGGCCGTGGTCAGACTCTGTGTGGATGCACACTGCTGTGTAGAATCTTCTGGAAGAAGGACAGCCCCCTTCCTCTTGCAGGTGTGGACACTGGGGTCAGGGCGTGGTCCCAGATCATAAAGCCAGAAGTGTCAAAGCTGCAGTTCCAACTTTCCATCCATACCTGTCAGAAACACCTGTCGAGCCCAACCTGAGGGCCCTTGTAAGCACTGGGAAGAAGACAGCAAAGAGACACGTCCTGTCCCCATGAAGTCTATGGTCTTATTTAGCAAGGAAACAAATATATTGCGTGTCAGATGGTGATGGAACCAAAAAATAAAATAAAATAAGAAGTAGCAAGGCAGGTGCAGGGTGATGATGTGCACCCGCGGACGTGGGGGCATGGGGCAGGGGCCATTGCTGTTTTGTAAGGGGTGCTCAGAGAGGACTCCTCTGACACTTGACAGGAAGCCAGGGACACTGCACAGATATCTGGGGGAAGGGTGTTCCAGGCAGGGGGACCCTACAGCAAATCCTGGAAGCCTTTGGTGAGGAAGAGCGAGTGAGTGGGCTTCAGTGGGAGCACAGAGGAGACGAGGTCAGAGAGGCGAAGGAGAGGTGAGGAAGATGGCGGAGGTCTGAGAGGAAACTCATGCAGGTCTTGGCTTTGCCCTGAGTGAGAGCCAGGGAGCCGTATGATCTGGTCTCCGTTTCCACCGGATGCCTCCAGAAATTCAACCTAACAAGTTAGGACACGCTTGTTCAGGGATGGGGAGCTCTGATTTAAGGTGGGAAAGGGCTTCCTCCCACATCCACGCAGCGGGGACACCCCACCTCTCCGCCCTGCTGCTCGCTCTCCCTTCTCCCAGCCCAGGAGACACCCTCCCTTCCCCTCCTCCCCGCAGCCACTCACTTCCCCAAGACAAATGGCAGCTCCTTCCTGCCCATCCATCACTGCTCCCAGGCCCATCCATTAGCGGCCGCTCCCCCATCCTGCCCCCAGCCCCGTCGTCCTTGCTTGGGGATGGGGTCCATTGATCAGAGACCCATCTGCCGCTTGTCACATCCTGGCGGCCCTGACAGCAGGAGACAGAGCTGTTGCTGGCCAGGCCAGCCTGGGGCCAAGGGAAGGAGGCAGCTGCCCCACCTGGGGGCTGGAGCTGAGACCAGAGTCCCTGCTGGATGAGGGAGGGGGTGCTGGGGACCAGGGCTGGCCCCATCCCAGAGGTGCTCCCCCGATCCCAGAGGGGCTCCCCCAGGCAAAATGGAAAGTGCGTCCGCAGCGCAGGCTTGCAAAGGCTCTCCAGACCCCTCTTATCTGGGCCTAGCCCAACCGGGCATGCAAGGCTTGCCGGTCAGGGGAGGGAAGCAATTGTGGACAGCCGCCCTCCCTGAATCCAGCTCCCCCTCGGCCTCCGTCTGCCTCACCACTAGACCTCCCCCCAAGGGACTCTCTCCCAGGTGTCTCACCAACACCAGGAGCCCCCTGGTCTGGACACAGTCCCTGGCCCCTCCAGGCCCACTTGCCACCCTCCTCCCTACTGCTAGGTGACCAGGGAGGTGGCCCTGCAGGGACTGCTTGCCTTCTGCTATGGACTGCATTGTCCAGTGGGAGGCACCAGCAGAGACCTGAAGGAGGGAGGAGGGGCCTAAGGTGTCTGTCCCTGGGCCCTGTGGTTAGTGGGGGGTCAGCCTTTGGCCTCCACCCAGCGCCCCTCCCTGCAGCTTGTCCCAGCTTCTCCCCCACCCCGGGTTCTCCCCAGGCTCCTGCCCCGTCTTAGCCCTCTGGCCCTGCTTCCCCGTGTGCAGTTTCCCTTCGTTAAACGGCTCTCAATGACCTGGTTCCAGGGGGTGCAGGGTGGGTGTCCAGGACCCTGTCCTGGGGAGACAGTGAGAGCCAGACGGGTGTGGACAGAGGCCTGAAACCCCGCGGACACACTCCACTGCCCTTCAGACGTCCATTAACACAAATTCAGAAATAACATTGTTAGGGATGTCAAGACAGTGACCAGGGAGCTCAAGGACTTTGGGAGGAGGGTCCTGTGGGACCTTATGGGCGTATTGTGGTGAAGCCGTCCTGTCCACCAGCCTTCTCTCCCTCCCTCTCTGAACCTCTCACACCAGACCTCCCCTCGCACACCGAAGACTTTGCTCCCTGGCTCAGCCTCCTGTTCCCCCAAGTGCTGCCATGACCCCAAGGGAGTCCCCTCTAACTTAAACCACCCACCCGTCACCCCACTGCCAAGCATCCCTGCCTCTCACCCCCAGTGACCCCCACCTTCACTCCATCTCAGCCACCCCCTCCCGTGGTCAAACCACTACACAGCCAGGCCCAGCCGCAGCAGGGGTGCTTTTAGAAAAAAAAAAATTTTTTTTAGATCAGCTCATATCTGCACACTGTAAATTCCTCAAATTAATCTCAGCAAAGCTCTCCAGGGCTCCACAGAATATGTTGATGTGTGCCCACGTGGGCTGAAGGGGACACATCACCACAGAGGCACAGTTGGTGTGACGGGTCTTTCAAGATGGATAAAGGGGGGGGGTGGGGATGTGCCTCAAGTGGTAGCATGCTCACCTGGCATGCACAAGGCACTGGGTTCAATTCTCAGCACCACATAAAAACAAAATAAAGATACTGTGTCCACCTAAAACTAAAAAATAAATATTAAAAAAAAAAAAGTTGGATAAAGGGGCCAAGGACTAAGGAATGGCCAGGAAAGACAAGGGACAGATTCTCCTTCTAGATCCTTGAGAAGGAGCAAAGCCTTGTCCACACCTGGATCTGATCCCACAAGACCTGTTTTGAACTTGTGACTTCTGAAACTAAGACAATTCGTTGCTGTTGTTTGGAACCACTAAGTTTATTTTGTTACAGCAGCATCAGGAAACTAATACAAATTTTGGTTCATAGACATCGTCTCCTCCAAAGTAAGCCTTGACCTACCTCTCTGAGCTTCAGTTTCCTCGTGTTTAAAGGGGGATGTCCACACCCACCTCGGGGAATATCAAGTACATCCGGGTCAAGCGCTAGAAAAGCACTCAAAGACAGTTTGGGGACATTACTGCTGGGGTTGTTGCTTGCACCCAGGGGCAGTCCTGGCAAAGTCTGGAGGCACTCTTGAGTGTCCCAGCTGTGGGACCTGATGCAACTGTTGGGTAGAGGCCATGCACACTGCTATTCATCCTACCAAGCACAGAAAGACCCCTCCCCTCAGCAAGTCCTGCTTAGTCCAAAATATCAGCAGTGCAGAGGCTGAGAAACTGCTGGCGTGGGCTCTGCACTATTAAAGCTCGTCTGTCCACCTACCTGGAACTGCCCAGTGTCTCACCTCCCAGCCACATCCCAGGCACCCTGAAGACCTCCAAAACAGGTTCCCTCCTACTCCTGCAACTCAAGTTTCGACCACAGGGTGGCGCTTGAGCTAGTGCCTTGCAGGTTGTTTGAGAGCCTGGTGTTCACAAATTATTCTCCATTTGGCTTTTCCATTAAAAGCCACGCCCTGCAGGAACATGAACCATGTTCAAAGAGCTATTAGAAGTCTCCTCTTTCTACAGCATATCCACACATATCTCTCCTTTGTTCCTCCAAACAGTTCTTAGGCACAGGTATTATTTCCATTTTACAGAGAAGGAAACTGAGGCTTAGGGAAGCAGTTCTCCCCTCAAACCCGTGTCTCCCTAATGGCTGCTGGTCGGGGCTCTGCTAGCCTTGGAGTTCCACTTGGATCAAAACCCTGATTTCACAACTCAGAGTTCAGAGCTTTCGTCAGGGGCACTCCGGGAGCTGCCCTGCTGTGGCCTCTCTCTGCCTCGTCCACCTGGGATGTGCTGGAGGCTCAAGGCCTGCACCAGGTGTTTCCCAAACATGTCTGCACATAGCAATGCCCTGGGAAGCTTCTAGAAGTTCTGGTGCCTGTGTCCCATCCCAAGACTGTAATTTAATTTGGAAATTTTTAAAGGTCTCCAGGTGATTAAAATGTGATAAACCCGAGAACCACTGCATTCACTGGTGTTCTTTAAAATAAACTCCATTTTTCATGTGTGTGGTACGGAGGATTGAACCCAGTGTTGCTCTGCCCCTGAGCTACAGCCCCAATCCCTTTTAATTTTTTTTTTATTTTGAGATAAGATCTCACTAAATTTCCCAGCCTAGCCTCAAACTTGTAATCTTCCTCCCTCAACCTCACGAGTAGCTGGGATTACAGACATGCCCGCCATACCTGGTAATAAATTCTATTCATTTCCAAGTACTTGACACACTTAACTTTTCTACAGATACAAAATGAAAGAGCAGAGGCCTGTCTTCCTCTATCCCTGTGACCCAAAGGCTCATTCCTATTCCTCCTTCTTCTCCCTGCGCCAGCCCCATCTCTTCTTTATAAATTTTCCAGGCTTGGCTATTTTGTTATAGCAACAGAAAACAGACTAGGACACATAGTTTAGGCAAAATTTCCAACATGGACAAGTGCTAGGTGTTCTAGAAGTAAAAACGAGGCCGTGTGGCTGAACCATAGTGATACAAGAAGCAGGTAGGAAAGAAATTTTGGAAAGACAGGGAGGGGCCAGGCAAGGCCCAACAAGAAGTCAGAATGTTACCATACATACAAATAGACTTATTTGAAGGCTTCGGGGCTGGAGGGAATGGTGAGACTTCCCTTTTAGAAAGCTGCTTGTGTGTACTGGGTAGACAAAAGGCTGGAAGCGACCAAAGGCTAGGGCAAAAACAACAGATTTTGAAGCCAAGTGACCTGGTTCAAGTGGAAGGTCCTATCCCCTTGCCTAGGTGCCAGAGACTCTGACGAGCACATTAACAAGGCCAGCTGGTGAGAGTTAAAGGACTGGAAGAACTGTTGAGGTTTTCAAAGGGTTAACCGAATATCTGCTGCATTTGGCCGGGGAGGGGTATCAGCAATTGAACCCAGAGGTGCTTAACCACTGAGCCACATACCAAGCCCTTCTTTATATTTTACTTTGAAACAGGGCCTCACTAAGTTGCTGAGGCTGGCTTTGAACTTGTGATCCTCCTGCCTCAGCCTCCTGAGCCCCTGGGATTATAAGCCTGCACCACTGTGCTCTGCTCTGATACATTTTTGAAAACACAAGCTTAAATTTAAGTGAAGAACCTGGCTCTCCGAGCCTGCTTTCCCTGTCTGAGACAGACTGCCAGGAAATCACTGGGTTGCACCAGTCCACCTGCCACAGTGGGGCACAAATGCTAGCTAAAGCCCTGTTGAAGGGTCTCTGTCTCAGGCCTCTTCCCTGCACTGCCCAGAGCACCTCACCTTTGCCCCCTGGGGTCAAATGCGCCCGAGACTCTGGTGGGAGGGCTGCAAGGCCCACACTTCTGCGGGGTGACAGTCCTGCATATCAGGGCACAAATGGTGACACAGCCTGCAAATGGAGCCTCCTGGAGCAGGCCCAGGACACCCCCTGAGCAGGACCAGGGTGCCAGTGGGCGAAGGCTGGCAGGGGAGCCCCGTGGATGGCCAGGGAGGAAGAGCCCCATCTTGAGGGCACATTAAGAAAACAGGACTGTGAGAGGCACGCGAGAGGCTGGTGGCCTCAGAGGGCTGTGGGAATAGAGAGGGACACGTTTTACAGCTGGGACAGCCTTGAGCCTGTCTAGAGGCTGATGGGCAGACCCAAGGGAATTCTCCATGAATCAGGGGGCATGAGGGAAGGTAGCAAACTGCGTGCGCGTGTGTGTGTGTGTGTGTGTGTGTGTGTGTGTGTGTGACTGAGGTCAGTGTGAGCTGGAGGACCGAGAGGGCCAATAGTCTGATCCAGTCCCAGGACCAGAGGCTCAAGACCCAGGGATCCAAGGTTCCCACTCAGATCTAAAGGCAGGACCAAAAAAAAAAAAAAAAAAAAAATTGAAGTCAGGCAAAAGGGGTTCTGCCTTGTTATAGGAGGGCTGATCTGTCGTGATTGGATGAGGCCCACCCTCACTGGAAGAGTCATCTGCATTCCTCAATCTATGGAGTCAAATGTCAATCTCATCCAGAAGCAGCCTCCCAGACATGCCCAGAATCATCCCTGACCACATATCTGGGCACCCTGTAGCCTAGTCAAGTTGACACATAAAATGAAACATCATAGAAAGTATGATTGAAAATGTGTTTCTAGGCTTAGGAAACATTTTATTTAGGGATGAATTGTAAGTTTTAATCCTTTAATCCAGGTGACTTAGTACTAATAATTTTCTTTATCAATTTATAGACAATCACTTTTTGTTTTCTTCATGCAAGTGACAAAGATTTTGTCAAAAAAAAAAAGTCTGGTCATCAATAAAATAATCAACAAATTAAATAAATAAATAAATATTTTTTAAAGGTTTTTTTCAGTTTAACTTTGGAGTTTTAGTTGAGGCAATGTCTTAAGATACAGGGGTGTAAACATTTTGGAGGTCAAAATGAACAAATGTATCATGCTAGAGTTGGACTCTTACTTGGCAGTTTCACCCAAGGTCATAGACAAAGCCCTCCTCACCTAGACATGAACTGCCTCTTTTTAAACCTTCTTTTAATCTTTCTTTTTTTTTTTTTTTAACTTTCATCTAGTTTTCATGTCGGGGGGTGGTCATCTAGGATAAAATGAAGATCTCCCTTGACTGTTTTCCAAATAACCAGATTTACAGGTAGTATTTACGGAATAACCCACGGCTCCCCTGTTGATATGTGATCCTTCACTTCTGGGTGCTGAGCTCTTACTCAGGACCACTCCATTGATTCGTCTGCCTCACCCTTCACCTGTGACACGCAGGTTTCATCAGTGTGGCTTTAGCACACATTTGCATACCTGGCCAGGTGAGCTTAAGCCGGGCAGTTATTCTCAGCTGGTCTTGTCTTGTCTTGTCTTTATATTTTTTTTCCAGGTGCCCCTGAGAATCAGTTTTCTCCCCTCTCACTTGACATGACAGCGGTGTGACTGACATCCCCGGGGACTGTGTCTGGTACCACATGGTGGGGGTGCTCAGCTGTCCTGAGCTGCCCCTGGTGAGGTCACCCCCGCTGCCCTGAGCTGCTGGGGTTGGCCTGATGCAGAGGGAAGTCACCTCATGTCCAGGTGGCCCAGACCCGGGGGAAGAACTGAGTGTTCCTTCCCCCAACTTCTTTGGTGTTTCTGCTAAATAAAAGTCCATTTTTATCCTCACCGGAGCTGAGCAGGGAGATGTTTTACACCCCGGTCTTGGCCACCGTGATCTATGTCCCTTTTACAAACTTATCTCGGGCTTCTGCTCAGTTTATAAGCCGGGGCCATCTTTCTTCCCCGGAGCTTCCTCCCCCCGAGTCTGGAGGAACCTTGAGATTTCCTGCCGATGATTTAAAGGCCTATAACACTCGCAGGCTAGATTTGTTTTAGTGTCCATAAAACTCAAAAATTTCATAAAACAATTGGTGAAAATAAAATTACCAAAAAATGATATAGTGCCAGCAGACTGTATAATAGTTACGGGAGAAATGGAGACTATGATTCACCGGGGGATAAAAATGACAATGTATTTATTGCAGTGCACTGACAAGAAACTAATTTGTCCCTTTTACTTTTGAGACAGGGCAAGAATTCCGATTTTTCTCTTCTTGCTCTCACTCTGACAGGGCAGCTGTAGGTGGTGGCAAACGGCCGGGCTCCAGGGACGCGTGTGTGCGCGTGCGTGTGCGCACCAACACGAAGGGTTTGGAGAAAAGCAAAACCGTGTTCTGCCTACACCTTTGTGAGCCTTGGAAAAGCTTCCTTTGCCTATCAGGGACGTGTGCTGCCTAAGTCTGGGTGTTGTGTGAGTGTGAATATGAGTAGACGGGGGTGTGTGTGCATGTGTGTGGCATCTGCTCACAGTCAGCAATAGTGAAGAAGCAGGTGGCATAAAAATGGATCACATTTTACCCAGGTAAGATGTGCCCTGAAGGAAAAAGGACACACCAGGAAACATAAGGATATGTGAACATTAAATTGAGACATTTGCCATCGAGGGAGGGGGAGGGAGATGACTACAAAGAAGTCCCCAGGAACTTCTGGGTCCTGGACACTTCCTGTGTCCAGATGGGGTGGGGCTGCACAGCAGCCTGCCTCTGCCCAAAGTCCTTGGCCTATGAAGCTAAAGTGCATGGGTTTATGTTACGTAAACTATAACTCAATAAAGTTTTTATCTCTAAGTCCTTAGACGGGAAGAAAGAAGGAAAGGGCAGGAAGTTGCTTCTGACCTGATGGAGGAGGTCAGACACACACAGTGAGGATGAGAGGGCACTTCCTGGATGAGTGAGCCAGCGCCCAGGCTCGTTTCTCCTCCAGACAGAGCCCACTGCTGCAGAGGAGGCAAGCAGAGCCACGCACAGAGGCCTCTGGGGTCCACTGAACCCACTTCACGGGGTTAGGATTAGGATCGGGGTGAGTTGGGCCTTAGGTCACCTAATGTCAGGATAGTATGTAATTCCAGCCACTTGGGAGGCTGAGTCAGGAGGTTGGAAAGCTCAAGGCCGGCCTGGGCCACTGAGCAAGAACCGGTCTCAAACCAAAGAAACTGAAAAGGGCTGGTGGTCAGCACTGCTGGAGTCAAGCACAAGAAAGGAAGGAGGAGGAGAGGGAGGAGAGGGGAGGGCGGAAAGAGAGGCACCTAGTCAGCGACTGCTCAGCTCGTGGCCCAGATTCATCTGCCCGTGATGGGGGGGGGTTAGCTCATCTTCTGGGTTGAGTGTCCCCAGAAGATGAACCGGCCTGTTTTCAAAACGGGAAGTTGGTCCTCCTGGGCCACCACCAGGGTCTGACCATCAGCCCTCCTGGGGCTCCAGTGATCTGGGGACTCACCTGTCACTGTAACACATAAGCCAATGCCTTAGAATAAATCTTCGAATTACAGATTCGATGCAGTCCCCACCAAAACACCCAGGCCATTCTTCACAGAACCAGAAAAAAAATCAGTTGTCACATTCATTCATTCGGAAGAAGAAAAGACCCAGAAGAGCTAAAATGTTAAGCCAAAAAGAGCAAATGCTGGGGGTGTCACGACACTGACTTCAGGTTCTACTACAGAGCCACGGTGACAAAGCTGCATGGCATCGGCCTAAAAACAGACACAGACCAAGGGAACAGAATAGAAGACACAGAGACAGACCCCCACATCCAGCCATCTGATCCCGGGGAAAGGTGGCAGAAGCAAAATCTAGAAAAAGACAGCCTTTTAACAAATAGTGCAGGGACAACTGGTCACCCATAGGTAGAAGAACGAAACCAGGCCCTTATCTCTCACCCTGCACAAAACCAACTCAGGATGGATCAAAGACCTGAAACCAGACCAGAAACCCTGCAACTCCTAGAAGAAAATGTAGGGTCAACACTTCAGCTTCTGGGCAGCAGACAATGACTTTCTCCCTAGGACCCCTAACACCTAGGACATAATGCCCAGGGCTAATAAATGGGACAGCATCAAATTAAAAAGCCTCCACACAGCAAAGGAAACAATCAGGAACATGAAGAGAGAACCACAGAATGGGAGAAAATCTTTGCTAGCTACTCTTCTGACAGAGGATTCAGATCTAGATTATATAAAGAGTTCAAAAAAATTTTACACCAAAAAAAATAAACAAATAAATAACTCGTCTAACAAATGGGCAAATGAACTGAACAGACGCTTTTCAAAAGAAGAAATATAAATGGCCAACAAATATATGAAAAAAAATAGTGTTCAGCATCATTAGCAATTATGCAAATCAAAACTACCCTAATAGTTCATCTCACACCAGTCAGAACGGCAGTCATCACAAATAGAAATAATAACAGTAAGTTCTGGAGAAGATGTGGAGAAAAAGGAACACACTTTTACACCGTTGGTGGGACTGTAAATTAGTATAACAGCTATGGAAATGAGCATGGAGCTTCCTCAAAAGATTAGGCATGGAACCACCATATGACCTAGCTATGCCACTTCTGGGTATTTCCCCTGAAGAATTAAAGTCATCTTATACAGTGATCCATGCACCCTCCTGTTTATAGCAGCACAATTCACAACAACCAACCTATGGAACTGGCTTAGATACCCATGAATGGATGAATGGATAAAGAAAATGTGGTCTATATACACAGTGGAGTTTTATTCAGCCATAAAGTAAAAAGAAAGTATGCCATTTGCAGGAAAATGGATGGAACGAGATACCATCATGTTAAGTGAAATAAGTCAAACGCAGAAGGCTGGGGGACATACGTTTTCTCTCATAGGCAGAAGCTAGAGAGGAAAATGGAAAACGAAGGTGGGGTGGATCTCCTAGAAATCAAAGGGAGATCAGTAGAGGAAAGGGACCAATATTGTTGTCTTGTGTGCATGGACGAATATGAAACAGCAGACCCCATCAATATGTACAACTATAATGCACCAATTTAAAAATGTGGAAAAATAAATCCCCTATGTATGTGTGTGTGTGTGTGTGTGTGTGTTTGTGCCTGCACGCTGCCCACTGGTTTCTGTTCCCTGGAGAACCTTGAGTAAAAACAGAGTCCACTCCTCAGCCATCGGGGTGGGCAAGGTCCCACAAGGTTAGGGCGAAATGTCCTGCTCCTGGGAACCAAAGCAAGGCGTGGGGCCAGCCCTGTGGCTGGAGCAGTAAGTGGGGTCCCAGTACCAGAGCCATGGAAGCCAGCAAGGAGGCGGGGACAGGTGAATCTGTGGCCCACACCCAGCCCTGCCCACCCAGTTTCCATCCTCTGTCCTCTGATTTCAGCACCCTAATTTCATTCTGGACACCTCCCCTCTCACTCTCAGACCACGTAGATCGTGTGGAGCTGGGCCAACACTCTGCAAGTACTAATACGTCCCTGGCCAGGTAAAATGTCATATTCATGGGACAAATGACTGGTTCACACTAGTGTGTAAGTGCTGGGGCTTTTACTAGAACTATCCTCAAAATTAAAAAGGTCCTCTTAGCTCTATAGTTGCTCATCAGTTAAGACTTGAGTCCAAGGCCGCAGCAGCTGTTTTGACTGAGAATCGAGAGCCAGGAAAGAAAAAAAGCACTGAAAGATAAAGCAGAGCAGATTCCTGATGCCAGTGGATGATCTCCTGGATCCAGCTCTTCCTGAAGGCAGTGCATCTCTAAATGTCTCAATCAAACAAGTCAATAAAGTTCTGACAAATACAAAGTCTAGGGCTCAGAGGAAAGAAAAAAAAAACAGAAACAGCTGAAGCAAAGGGTAGGAGTAACAGTGTAAGACGCGAGGGGGATGTCAATTCCCAGAGGGGATCTTGAATGGGGCGGGGCTTGGAGGGAAGGGAGGGAACATGGGCTGTCCTCCCAGAGACTTGGGATGCCCAACTTTCTAAAGACAGACTGTGCAGGGGATCCACTTTGCCCCTCTGCCCTGAAAGCCACCTCCCCGTAGCTAAGTTTCTGCCTGCCCTTGGACAAGTTCCGTGAACAGGTGTCATTAGGGGCTCGGAGCCAACCCCAGCCGGGATGGGAGCCGCTGCATCGTTAGCCAAATGCCAGGGGCGCTCATTATCCTCGGTGAACTTTGCAGAAGAGATGCCGCGCACCATCCTTCCCCGCTCCCCACCCTCTCTCCTCCTCCTGCGACACCCCCTCACCCAGAACCCCATCCAAATCCTCCAAGTTCAACTCCTGGTCTCCATCCCCTTCGTCCCCCCAGCCCAGGTTCCATCATTTCCCCCAGGCCATGTCAGGAGGCGTCCCCACACATCCACCCAATGCAGGGACACGGGGACCCCTCACACAGGGCCCCAAGGATCCTCCTGTTCAAGATCGCTGTGCGGGGAACCGCACCTCAGCCTTGGCCCGGGGTTGCCCTGTTCCCTGGCAGGACACGGAGCGGCACCCAACAGAGAAGGGCTCCCAGGGTCCGCCTCTCCCTTGAGACCCCTGGAGAGCATCCGGCTGTGTTGGGCCGCGGGAGACTTCATACGGGGCTCCAAGAAACCCAGCTCCAGCCCCCACCACCCAACACACACACACACACACACACACACACACACACACACACACTTGCTAATTTCTCTTTGCTTCTGAGTGTGCAGGGCCCCAGGTCCCTGAGCAAGGGACAAAAGGACCTGAAATTGCAGGTTGGGGAGGACAGTCTGAGATGCCCATGACAGCCCCACCCAGGGACCACAGGGACAAAGGGCCTCCCCCGAAAGAGGACACTCAGACCCCACAGGTCTGAGGCCAGAATTTTTCAGGTCTGATGCACACAACAGAAGATGGCTCTCAGCCTCTGCCTTCCCCTCGGTCTCGCAGGGCCCCTCTTCAGCCACGTGCTAGGGAAAGGCGCCTCCTCTCGGGAACCTGAAGATTCCTGTCCCCCTCAAGCTCCAGGATGCACCACCTGGAGTCCGGGGGAGGAGGCCCGGGGTGAAGGCCCCCCACACCTCACAGCAGAGAGTTCCCTTCCTAGGCACAGCTCCAGTTTCAGGACCAGGAGAACAGAACACCTGGGTCTTTGGAGCCACCAGAACCCCCTTTCTCTGACATCCAGTGTCTGTGAGCCAAACTCAGGAAAAAAGCACAATGCGACCCCGCCAGCCAGCTGAGCATGCGCCTTCGTGCGCTCCCCGCGTGGGCAGGAAGCCCCTCCAAGTGCCCCAACAGGCCCCGCCTCCTTGAAGCCACACCCCGTCCCGTCCCCCTCCCTGGAGTGTGAAGTGGACCTAGTGCCTTGTTCCTAATCTAACAAACGTAACATAAGTGATAGGATGTCACTCGTTTAGTGAGGTTACAAGAAGACCAACGCCTCAGTGCCTGGGTGTCACATACATGTGACTTTGCCATGTTGTCAGCCACCCTGTGAAAAAGCTTCAAGACAAGGAACCGAGGAAGCCCCCCAGCCCTGGCAACCATCCGCGAGGAACAGAATCCTGCCAACAAGCTGTGAGTAACCAGGGAGGTTCACTCAGTTAAGTCCTCAGCTAAAGCTGCAGCCCAACCGTGTGACAGGGACCTCATGAGGGACCTTAAGCCAGAGGCATCTTTCCTGACCCACAGAAAGTATGAGATAATAAATGTTTGTTGTGTCAAGCTTCTAAATTTGGGGGTAATTTGTTACACAGCATTAGCTAGCTGATACTCCTGGCACACAGAGCCATCCACCCCGTGCCTGTGGAATGTGCTTTCACCTGTGCCCACGCTGAGTGTTCAGTTATTACCAGGGAAGCCCGGCCACCATACTGCTGCATAAAGATCACCTCAACACTCAGAGATTTAGAAGAACTGCTGCCGCTTCCAGGGCTGCGCAATAAGAGGCTTGTTCATTTGTCTGTGGTCAACTTCGGGTCAGGCAGGGCCACTCTGCTGGTCTCTGCTGGACTCTTGTGTGTACAGGTCACTTGCCAGTAAAATGGTCAGGGTGGCTTCGGCTGCCACACGTGGGCTGCCCTCTACCTGGTCTCTAATGGCTCCTCCTCCTCCAGCGTCCTGCTCAGGCGTGGTCATGAGCAGCCGGAAGAGTTCTAGGAGAGCCTGTGGAAGCCGCAGGTACCTGGAAGCCCGGGCCTGGTCTGGCTCACTGTCCCTTCCTCCTCAGTCCACTGTCCAAAGCAAGTTTCATGACCCAGCTGGGGGCAGGGGTAGCGTCAGACTTCACCTTCTATTAGGAACAAATGCGAAGTCACATCTAAGGAGCATGGATTCAGGCAGGAGTGAAGGAAGGAGGACGTGATTTGCAATCTCTTCCAACCTCGGAACATGGCGTGCAAACCTTCTCAGACACTCCCCGTCCCCTGGGCCCTCGCCCCAGGAGTTCCTGGCTTCAGGAAGCGTCCTGATCTTAGGGTCTATTTTCAGTTTTCATAACAACCCACACAACAGGTTCACGTGCCAACACGCTCAGAAGTCAACACACATATGCCCGGGCTGTCAGTCTCCCAAAGACAGGGCCACCGTCAAAACACAGAACATAGTGTGTGGACACAGAGAACCTGGGGACACAGACACGGCGCTGGCTGTGTACTCAGCATGGACCTGAGCCGGGTCTGCCTTGGCTTGTCTACAATGTGCACACTCACATATTACCACACAGCGCGTGCCAGCAGACACAGCAAGGTTAGGCAGCTCGGTCAAAGGGGGCACATGCATTTGCACACACAAGCAGATGGGTGCACACACTGGGATGTACACCATGGGCACACGAGAGCCACGGAGAAGCCACCGACCCAGGGCTCCGGACGCAGTCACTCCAAGAGTTCTGCCCACGCTCAAGTCCACGTGCAAGCCCAGGCCAGGTCAGCGCCTCCTGCCCAGCGTGAGAGCACACAGACTGGCCACAGGAACCGCTGGAGCCCTCTCCACGGGGCTGTTTGCTGCTTCCAGAAAGATAAATGTCCTCCTCTCAAAGATGAGCTGCCGACCCCACAAATCACTGCTCCTCAGCTCCTGCCCCCTCCCACCCCCCGCCCTCCCCCATTACTCATCCAAAGGGGAAATGCAAAGAGTAATAATAATTAGACAAGGACAAATCACGGGCTTGGCTCCACTCAATAAAGGGCCGTTTCCCTGGCAACCAGGGCAGGTGCTGGGAGAGGGTGGCCCTCAAGGGCCCACATCGGGGGTGGGCGTGGAGAGCGAGGTCCAGGGCTCAGCCCCCATCTGCGTCCGGCCGCAGAAGTGTAAGGGTCCCCAGATCTGGGGAGCCAGGTCGATCCAACCCCGGTCCCCGACGCACTCACCAATTGTGCTTCAGAAGCACCCGTGCAGCGAGAGGAAGATTGATGGCCGCCCGTCACGTCTCGTACTCCACACTAAATGGTGCAGAGCTTATCGGTGTTTGGTTTATTTTGTGTGTTTTTTTCCCCAAAAGCTTATCTTTTGCTTCTAAAGAGTTCAGGTTTCTAAGACAAATATTTTATTTCTAGGTACCATGGTAAGTGCTTGTTTTTAAGTTTTTCAACAGCACAAAAGTATATGAAATAAAAAGTGGACGTCCCTCTCCTGTCCACCCAGCTCTACTCCCTCGGGGTAGCACCACTAGCCATTTCCAGAACTTTCTATGACACATGCAAATACTGACACAGCCCCGTTAGATAATAGTAGATTTAACTCTTACACAGAACTTACTGGGTGCACTATTTTAATATTTATTTTTTTTTTTTTTTAGTTATCGACAGACACAACATCTTTGTTGGTATGTGGTGCTGAGGATCGAACCCGGGCCGCACGCATGCCAGACGAGCGCGCTACCACTTGAGCCACATCCCCAGCCCAAGGGTGCACTATTTTAAGCACTCTATGTCCATTAGCTCATTTGGTAGTATTCACAATAACTGTATCAGCATAACTATTTGGTATGGTTTGGATGAGTGTCCTACCAAAGGCCCATGTGCTAAAGGTGTGTGTTAAGTAGCCCCAGGGTGGTGGTAAAACCTTTAGAAGGCAGTGCCTTGTAGGATGAAGTCAAGTCATTAGGTATGTGCCCTTAAGGAGGATTGTGGGACCCCAGTCTCTTCATCTTCCTGGCTCTCTCTTTGCCTTCTGGTTCACGAGGTGAGTGGTCTGCTCTGTCACACACGACAGCTGTGATGTGCTGTCCTCACCAGGAGACCAAGTCAATGGAATCAATCAATCTTAGAGTACACCTTCCAGAACCCTAAACCAAAAAAGTTTTCAGTCTTTACAAGTTAATTGCCTCAGGTATTTTGTTATAGTAACATGAAGCTGACTAATACACTATCACATACCCATTTTTGGATAAGAAAGCTGAGGCATGGAAAGTTAGGGTTCCATAGCCACTGAGCAGCAAAACTAGGATTCAAATTCAGGCAGCCTGACCCAGAATCAAAACTCTTCTCTACTACCCTTTCCTGCCTGTTGCCGTCCCCAAGACATTCATTTCCACCTTGTTTTCTGTTTTTCTTTTTAGAACTCTTGATTCCCCGAGTGTCTGGGAGGGAAGGGCCACACGGCTTGTTACAGAGCTGGGCCACATGGTTCTGTAGCACTCGGAGGGCTGTGGGGTGCCCTGGGATGCTGCCACTGACTGCCACCATGTCCAAGCCCCATAAGAAGCCCCGCACCTTGGCTTGGCACAGGGAAGCAGAGCTTCCTGTCACTGGATGATGGGTTGTGTGATTCAGGGACACCAGAAGAGGCCACCTGGGCTGGAAATACAGACTTTCCAAGCATTGTGTTGGGCCAGACGAGCCTTTAGAAGGCCCCTGACGGACTGGCAGGGAGCCACAAGCCGGCTGCCCCTGTGAGCGCCCCACATTCCCTGACCCGGGCCCTCTCTGCCCCAGGAGGCTCCCTCCACCATCCACACTGGGAAAGCCTCTAAGGCTCAGCAGAGAGGCAGGGAGGGGCTCTGTTCTCTGGCTCGCTCTCGGCCTGCTGCCCCGGGCCTGGCCATTCCTATGCCCTTCAAACTTCAGTGGGAGCGATTTGGGCCTGAAGAGGGTGGCCCTGGATCTGGAGGAGTCACACCTTTACATGTGACCATGGTGTCCATGGTGTGGCCCTCCACAGGCCACCGCACTGAGATTTCCTAGGGGTGAGCAGGGCCAACGAGGGGAAACCTGCTAGAAGGTCCCTGGGGATGGGCCCCACAGGCTGCCCAGGTGGCTGGAGCAAAGCCCACACTCTGGGTCTCTTGAAACCACACATTGCTCCCTCACAGGCTCGGAGGCTGGAAGTCCCAACTGAGTCTGCAGGGCCACGCTCCCTCTGAAGACTTTAGGCGAGAACCCTTCCTGGCCTCTGGCTCCTCAGCCTGCTGTGGCTTGAGGCAGAATCCTCCAGCCTCAGCCTCCCTGTGGGCTCTCTGACCTCACTTCTCTGCTCTTGCAACACCAGTCACAAGGCACCGTGGCACACGGCTGCCATCCCAGTGACCCCAGAGGCAGGAGGATCGCAAGTTCACGGCCAGCCTGGGCAACTGAGAGAGACCTCTTCTCAGAATAAAAGCTTTAAAAAGGGATTGGCTGCAGCTCAGTGGTAGAGCAATTGCCTGGCATGTGCAAGGCCCTGGGTTCAACTCCCAGCACAAAAAAACAGGAAAGAAAAAAAAAAAAAAAACAGTTACTGGATGAGTGTCCACCGTAGATGATGTTGTTGGGGAAAACATTCTTAGGACAGGAGAATTATAAAGAAAGCAAGCACTCTAAATAATCTCCAGCCAACTCAGAAAACTAACACCAAAACCCAAATATCCCAGTCAATAAATGGGCAAAGGAACTGAACAGACACTTCACAGAAGAAGAAATACAAATGGTCAACAAATATATGAAAAAATGTTCAACATCTCTAGCAATTAGAGAAATGCAAATTAAAACTGCACTGAGATTCCATCTCACTCCAGTCAGAATGGCAATTATCACGAATACAAGTAATAATAAATGTTGGCGAGGATGTGGGGAAAAGGTACACTCATATGTTGCTGGTGGGGGTGCAAATTGGTGCAACCACTCTAGAAAGCAGTATGGAGATTCCTCAGAAAACTTGGAATGGAACCACCATTTGACCCAGTTACCCCACTCCTTTGTTTATATCCAAAGAACTTAAAATCAGCATGCTATAGTGATGTGGCCACATCAATGTTCATAGCAGCTCAATTCACAAAAACCAAGCTTTGGAACCAACCCAGGTGCCCTTCAACAGATGAATAAAGAAAGAAAATGTAATATATATATATATATATATATATATATATATACACACACACACACATACATACATATATACATGCAGTGGAATATTACATAGCCATGGAAAAGAATTAATTCATGGCATTTGCCAAGTAAATGGATGAAAATGGAGACTATCATGCTAAGTGAAATAAGACAATCCACCCCAAAACAAAGGAAGAATGTTCTCACTGAATTTGCGGGTGGTAACACACAATGGGGGAGAAGAGAATAGAAGTTCATTGGATTAGATAAAGGGGAATAAAGAAAAGGGAGGGGGATGGCAACTGGAAAGACAGTAGAGTGAATTTTACATAACTTTCCTGTGTTCACATATGAATACACAACCCTGAAACTCCACATCATGTACAAACACAAGAATGGGAAGTTATACTCCATGTATGTATGATATATCAAAACACATGCTACTGTCATATATAACTAAGCAGAACAAATAAAAAACCCATCTTGAATTATAAATTCTATAATAAAAATAATAATTTCTAGCCAATACTCTGTAAAAGTGCCAAGGCCCTAAAATACAATAAAATAAAATAAAAATAAAAAACTGTCATAGATTGGAGGAGTTAAAGAAGAAGACATGATAACTAAATGCAATGGGGCTGGGGAGATGGTCCTGGATTTGATTCTGAAATTAAAAAAAATACACGAGTAGGAAACCCAGAGAAGTCCAAAGTCTGTACTTCAGTTAACAGCACTGGACTCATGAGGATTTCTTGGTTTTGATAAACGGGATGTGGTTGTGGAAGACATTTCCACTGAGGAAGCGGAGTGAAGGGTTAAACAGCATTCCCGGGCATCCCGGACCTGCCTGAATTATTTTTGCAATTCTCTGTCAATCTAAAATGATTTCAAAATAGGATGACTTTTTTTTTTTAATAAATAATGATGATTGTAAAAGTATCACCACTGACCTTGAGGGAGTTAACTGGGGTGAGGGACCCAGGGTGCTGTCTCAGCCAGGGGGTGTGTACAGGGGGGTTTGCTTGGTAAGTTTACTTGACACTGAACACTTCCCTTGTATGCGCTTTTCTGTATGTTTGTTTGTTCTCACAATTTTTAAATGCTAAAAAAAAAAATAAAATAAAATTATTGGCCACAGTAGACACGTGGAAGAGAAACTTACCATAGTGAGAGAGGAGAGAGGAAGGCAAGCTCCCAGTTTTTCTCAGCTTTTTCACTGCTATGACTAAAAGTACCCACCCAGAACAATCGTAAAGGAAGAAAGGTTTATATAAGGGCTCGTGGTTTCAGAGGTCTCAGACCATGGGCAGCTGGCTCCATTCCTTGGGGCTGGAGGTGAGGCAGGACATCATGGTGAAGGGGTGTGGCAGAGGGAAGCAGCTCACCTGGTGATCAGAAAGCAGAGAGAGATTCCCCTCTTCAGATACAAATATATACCCCAAAGCCACGCCCCAAGGCCACGCCCCCATGTCCCGCCTCCTCCAGCCACACCCACCTGCCTCCAGTTACCACTTAGTTAATCCCACCAGGGATTAATTCACTGAGGCTAAGACTATAGCCCAATCATTTCTCCTCCAAACCTTCTTGC
This sequence comes from Marmota flaviventris, assembly GCF_047511675.1. Lineage (NCBI taxonomy): Eukaryota > Metazoa > Chordata > Mammalia > Rodentia > Sciuridae > Marmota > Marmota flaviventris. The sequence goes on along the minus strand of NC_092499.1, from coordinate 184,058,951 downwards.
ATTTTCTCACATGTGAGCTTTTGGGGGTCACCTCACATCCCAACCATAACACTCCTGGTCCAGTAAAGACAAGGAAAACATGGAGGGAGAGGGTGGCATGTCTGTCCCCTCAAATGGTCCTGCCAATTCGTGCCCATTCCATATGTACAGGTTCCTTTGCTCGCCAGACGGCAGCCACACCTCTACCCTGCTGACGCGGGGGTCTTCCACGTCAGCCCACACACAGAGCAGGGCTCATCCTCATCCTGCTGCCAGCTTCCCATTATGTGGCTGCCCTCCATCTATGAAGCAATCCCTCTCTGATGGATAATCAGGTTGTGTCCAATGGCTCGGGATCACTCCCTGGGCTTCAGCAAGCCTCCTGGCACACCTCAGTGAGGGTTTCCATACACTTGGTTGCCCCACTCGAAACATCTGGGCAGGATCAGAAAGCTGCTGCAAAGGAATCATTGATGGGGATCGTGTGGCCCCGTTGCTGGGTACTTATTTATTGTTACTTTTTTATTAGGATAAAATACCTCTAACATGGGCTATTTTGACCACTTTCAAGTGGACAGTTCATTGAGCTAAGTGCCGTCACCGTGTTGGGAGACTTCACCTCCATCCACCTCCAAAGCTTTTCACCACACCAGACAAAACTCTGTCCTAAGTAATAATCCCCCACCCCCAGTGAGCTTACCACTGTCCACAGACACCTTCACCAACCCCATTCTGGACGTGAGGACACAGGACCCAGCCAGGACCGCTACCTTGGCACCAAACCCCGGGCCTCTCCACAGGAAGAAGGCAAGTAAGAAAAGAAACTGTGACTGAGGGAGGGTCCCCTCAAGTGTGGAGTACATCTCGAATTATCTTCCTGCCTTCTGGCAGAGGGGTTCTGTGTATTTGGGAGGGAGGAGGAGGGGTCCAGACAGGTACCAAGTTTAATTTCAGAATAACAAAAACACACGCGCCTTGCCCACCTGAATTCTGAGTCCTAAGAACCCCAGAACCTTCCACCTTGCCTATCTGTGTCCTTTCCAAACTGCTCTCCACGAGCAGTGTGTGCTCCCTAACAAACACCTACGTGCGCCATTTCCCCACACCCACACCCAAAGTCATGGCCAATCTGAAAGGTGCACCTCTAAAAAATAAGTTCATTTCTTTCCAGCGGAACAATCGGTTACATTCATGACCCCCATGGTGTTCTGAATTCTGTCCACACCGACTCTTGGCACAGAAATGGGAAGAGGATATCAAACCGATTTTAATGAATTTGGAACCGCAAGTTCTTGGCTGGGAAAATGTTGTGCCTTATTGAGGGATGTTTTCTTCCGGAGGTTGTGAACATTGTGTCTAAGCCAACTTCCACGGAAAGCGACTTTATCAGGAGGATGGGGGGAGGGGGGTGTGGCGGGGTGGTCTTCAAGGCTCCCTTGCTGGGGTCCCCAGAGCCCGGGAGATGCCCTGCTGGTCCGGCAGCCCAGCCCCCACCATCTTCCTCAGGCTCATTCTCTAGCAACCTGTGCCACTGACTGTCGGACCCTGCACGTCACCACCCTGAGCATCAACTCTGGGTCCTTGATCATCTCTAAACCTTTGCCTCTTTTGCATTAATGCATAGATTATCAGGACGGAGGCCTCGTAGGCTGTCAAACTCAGCTACAGGTGCTCCTCAACCCCCAATGGCCTGAGGTCCAGAAAAGCCCACCTGTCAGGTCCCACAACCCACGGGTACCAGGCTATGGGATAGTTTGCAGATAAAATACCCAGGGACGGCATCCGAGGCAGGACATTTGGTTGAGAAATGCTCACGGGGAAAATCCAGTGGCGACAGGCTGAACAGACACACCTCCCTCCCCCGAGATGCCCCTTCTTCCTCGTGGCACTGTGTCCAGTGACAGCTGGCTGGATGACAGACCCCTATCCTGTCCACGGCGTTCTCAGTTCTGCCTCAGTCCCCCCGAGAGAGGGTTTTAGATGTTTGACATCATCAGCCTGCTGAGCTTGCTTGTAGGACCAGCATCCCGAGAAGGAATGTCACAGCCTACCTGACACTTACCACAGACGACACTCACTAGCCCTCATTCCCAGTGTGCGTGAGAAAAAGCCACTGTCCTTCAAGATCATCTGTGTCTGCACACGGCAGCGCAGGCTTGCCCTGGTTCCGTTAACTTGGCTAGGTTTTGGGGAACAGAAAAGGGGCATTTGGGGACACAGTGTTTTACTGTCCCCTTTTCTTTAAGGACAAAGCCCCATTGTAAGTGGAAGATGTCCTGCACCTAACCTACAGCTCATCCAGCCTCAGCAAAACAGCACACTGTGGAGTCTCGGGTGCTCCCCTCGTGATCACGGGGCTCACTGGAAACCTGCCACTTGTCACTAGCCTGGGAACAGATCCAAATTCAAAGCCCAAGGCACAGTTTTGACTGAATGAGTATTGCTTTTGTGCCATCCTGAGTGAAGCCATCATCAGCGGGGACCATTGGTACATAACGTGCTCAACCTCCCCTGTAGCCGTATCCGCCACGGGGTGCTCATTCCCCCATACAGCCCGTGCCAGCCAGAGCCCCTGACTCTAGAAAGTTCTCTTCATGAGGAGCTGGAAGCTGAATGTCTCTAAGTCCCAAGTTCCCCCCGGGAGCCCAGCATGAGTGACAGGACAACTCTCTTCCTGCTTCAGGGACACACTCCTGACCCCCAGGGTCAGCTCCTAGGGCTACAACACAATGTATCACCACAAGTTGAAACAATGGAAGTACCCTCTCACATGGTTCTGGAGACCAGCCCAAGATCAAGGTGTCAGCAGTGCCGGCCTCTTCTAGACGCTGTGAGAAGAGGCTGTTCTGTCCCCTCTGACATCTGCTGGCCACCCCCAGCCCTCAGCCTGCCTTGTCACTGGGTCCCTGCCTCTGTGTTCATGTCACCTTCTCTGCTCTCCTCCACTGTCTCCTTATAAAGGCTCTTTGCACCAGATTTAGGGGCCACTCAGGTAATCCAGGAAGACCCCATCTTGAGCTCCTTAGCTTAGTGATATCTGCAAAGACCCTTTTCCAGGCCTGGGTTGTGGCTCAGGGGCAGAGCACTTGCCTAGCGTGTGTGAGGCACTGGGTTCGATCCTCAGCACCACCCAAAAATAAATAAATAAAACAAAGATCCATCAACATCTAAAAATATATATATATTTTTTTCTTTTTTTAAAGACCCTTTTCCATTCACAAGTTCTAAGTAGAAATATCTTTGGGGACTCCATCATCCTATTCAGCACAACCCCAAAGGTTTTTATTTGGGCAACAGAACGGCCCCAGTCCTTGGGCCATACATAGAGTCATTCCATTCCCAAGTCCAATCCCTTCTCATGGTCTCACTAATCACTCCAAATACCAGTACACATTACTCTATTTTTTCTACAAAAATGTAATTTGGACACTTGCCAAATGCCAACTGACACTTCAAAACACTCTTTATTGAATAATTTCCTTGAGCTACAAGGAAGAGCATTGTGAAAGGAAATCATTATTCCGTTCAGGTTAGATTCACTTAGCTTTGCCTTTGAATGGTGTGAGGTTTTTTTGGTTTTTTTTGTGTTTTTTTTTTTTGTTTGTTTGTTTTGTTTTGGTTTGGTTTTTTTTTGTTGTTGTTGTTTGTTTGAAAAAAATGAGTCTCAGTTTCCTTGTCTATAAAATGGGGTTAATGGGTTGGGGTGGTAGAGTGCTTGCCAAGCATATATGAGGCTCTGGGTTCGATCCTCAGCACCAGATAAATATGAAATAAAGATACTGTGTCCATCTAAAAAAAATAAATAAAAGATAAATATTTTTTAAATGGGGTTAATAATCCTCAACCTGCATATGAATGCCTGAGCTCTCTAGTAATCTCTTCTCTCATCTTGGGCTTCAGGGTCTTCTTAGCAGCGTCCTTCCCAGGTCACAGACTCCCCATCTCCCCCCACCAAATGCCTCTGCCCTTTTCAAGCCCCCGGCTGCTTGCTGAGCTATAGGTTCTGGCTAGGCTGCTGCTGGTTGAGGAAACAGAGTTCCAGGCAAGCTTATACTTACAGACAGGGACTGGTCCAAGATCAGCCAACAAAGCCCAATATAGCTGCCTTTGCTCCAGCACTTACACCACTGCTTCCCAGTCTTTTTCACATATTGCCCACACAATATGTGCAAGAACACCCCTAAGGCTCAGTGAGAAAACAAATGCTGTTCCATCCCAAAGGCCCCAGCCTGTGACTCCACTGTGCTCAGCCTCCCCAGCCTCTTCAAGGGCAGAAGGATCCACAGCCACAGCACCTTGAGAACCCACTTGTCCACCTTCAGAGTAAGTACTGTCCACCCACTGACTTCTGTGTTCATGTCCTTGGTCCTCTAGAGGGACATTGGATTGGTCATTGGCCAGCCAATCGGTTGACTGACCTTGGGCCAGATTGCCCCCCTTCCAGACAGATTTTCCCAAAATGGTCAAGAGCAAGAGAAAGACCTAAGGAGGAGTTGGCTCTGGATGTGAACCCTGCAATCCTCAGCATGGGCCCAAAACACGTCTACACTGCCAGCGCTGCTGAGATTAGTGTTGCTGATGCTCCTTAGGAGGAGGGGGAGGGGATGAATGGGGGGTACAGAGAAGATGGTCTTCTTGATGCAGAATTAAAACAGGAGAGGACTGGGGAAACGTCTTCTCAGCCTCCCCTGACAGCTCCACTGGTCCCGAGGGTGGAGGGGTGGGGACTGACTCCCAGAGCCTGGGGTTTATGGATTTTGTTTTTATATCATGTCCTATGCTTAGGCTATGGTCACTATGTCGAGGACCAACTGGGCACTGGCACTCCCCCACTCTACCTCTCCCAGGCCCAGCACTGGCTGCTTGGGTGCAGCAGCCAACAACACAGACAAACCCACCCCAGAGGGCATCTCTACCATGCAGCAGCCTGACATAAGCGCACTGATGCAGGTAATGTGGTCTGTCCTGTGCATGGTGTTAGTCATGCTGCATAACATACTGCACTATTTATAATAGATGTTACTATACTAAAACACACACACACACACAGTTAGTGCCCATGTGGTACAAATAAAATAATAAAGTAGAGATGGAGGATTAAGAATGAAAAGTGGGCCAGGGGCTGGGGATGTGGCTCAAGCGGTAACTCGCTCGCCTGGCATGTGCGGGGCGCTGGGTTCGATCCTCAGCACCACATACAAATAAAATAAAGATGTTGTGTCCACCGAAAACTGAAAAATAAATATTAAAAAAAAAAAAACGAAAACTGGGCCGGGCACAGCGGTGCACACCTGTAATCCCAGCTTCTTGGGAGGCTCAGACAAGAGCCTCGTGTGTTCAAAGCCAGCCTCAGCAACTATTGAGGCCCTAAGCAACTCAGAGCTTGTCTCTAAATAAAATATAAAAATTTGGCTCAGTGTGAACCCAGCACCACTGGGTTCAACCCCTAGTGACAAAAAAAAAAGTTAATGAAAGGGTTGTTAATTTAGGTCAGGTGGCAGGAAAGACCTCCCTGAGGAACTGACATCTGAAAGAAATCTAACGGAGTGAAAGTGTGAGCCACAGAAAATCTACAGGGAGACCGTGCCTGACCTGGGAAGAGCAAGCACACAGGATCAAATTGGAGTACTCAGAAAAGTTACTCAAGACATTTTAAAACTACAGATTCCTTGGCCCCAGTCACAGAGATTCTGGTTCAGTAAATCTGGGACAGATGCAGGGGTCTCCATTTTCATGCACCTCAGTAATTCTGAAAGTGGGTGATCCAAGGACCACATTTTAAGGAAACACAGGTTTTATGTTTCTCCCATGGTTTAGATCCTCAGACATTCTCAGTGAGTCCACTTTATGCTTTCATAAAACCCCAAAGCTTTAAGGTTTAAGATCTACAGATCTTAAAAGCTACCAGAGCTGGGCAGATCTCCCAGCCCATTCCCATGCACCCACTTCCCCTCAGCAATGAATAGAGAAGACTGGTACCCAGCCAGGGAGTCTTGGACAAGGGGCAGGGCCAGGCAGGCTCTAAGTGCAAAGTCTGCACCCTTCACACCAGGGGCTGCACCCTAACTTGGGGCGAGGTGCAATGACAGGTAATGCTCCCCCAAATGCAGACTGGCTCCACCTACCTGCTCCCCAGCACCCACACTGCTGTGAAATAATGACCATGGCAGTGCTGGGCCCCTGAGTTCAAAAGGCTGGGCTCAGATCCTGGACTCTCAGTCCCCTGACTCAAGTCAGTGTTTTAACCTCTGAATTCTAATGAACTCGTTTAAAAAAAAAATGGAAATAAAAGTCATACCTGCCCTTAAGGTTAGTAGAAGATGACATCTGGAAAACTAGGTACAATCTCTCATCCTCAAAAATTTGTCTCCATAAAATTTGACTGCCGGTATGAGTGATGCTATTATTTAATCCAAATAAATTCGGTGTTCTGAGCCCATACTAGGCTTGAACTCCACACATGCCCGGTTTCAATATGGTGGCACATTTAACAAAATAAGCTCCAACAATCAAAAAATTCCTCCAAGGGACTCTCTTCTTTATATGGATCCCTCAAAGAGTGTCGAGGTTGTTGAATCCATCACCTGTCACACCACTTCTTAATATCTCATTTGCACTTCCTTTTAGCCTAGAATCACCTCACCCCACAGCTATCCAGACACTCTCCTCTCCCTCCACCCCATCCTCTCCCAACTCTTGCCTAAAAGCTCTTTAACCCCTGCCCTATCTGCCCTGCGCCTTTCCTCCCACCTCCTTCTTCCTTTCCGAGTCGCTTGCACAGCTTAGACTTTTAGATACAATTCCCCACTTTTCTGTCCCTCCCATAATAATCATGACTGTCGTTACAAATGCTGAACCTTTAGCACTCCAAGCAGAGGGACTGTGATTATCTGCAAAAAGGTGAAGATCTTAACCCACAAGCTCATCCCTCAAATGCAAATACTCTACAGTGGAACACTCGCACAGATTTGCACACACGCAAGGCGCATACGTGGACGGTAGCACACGTGGATGTGTGCACACCTGCCTTGGGCAAAGGCTATGTGCTACAGCATTGCATGTGCCCGCAACAGGCACATTGGTACACGTATGTGACGTCTTGTGTGCATGCGTGGGCACCGAGGCCAGGTCTAAGGGCCACGTGCGTTAGTGCGCATGCCCTGTGTGCTCCATGGTGCCCTGTTCCCAGCCTGGGTCAAATGGAGAGACCCGGGGAAAACAGTGGCTGAGCCGGGGGGCCCCCCTCGGTTGGTCCTCCCTCCCACTGGCCTCAGAGAAACAAAGACAGTTTAGCAAGAAGTCCCCAGCTAAGCGGTTTTTTTAAGACCTTCAGCCAGCAGCCGCCAGCTGAGCTGAACGTCTCACTTTATTAGTGGGTTTGGCCTTGGGTGTCTGGCTGTTTGATCAATCCTGCGGGGGTCAGAGATATTTCCTCGGCCCCCCCTCCCCGCCCCTGCCTCTCCGCGCACCTGATGAACAGCATGCCCCTGGACCGCTGATCACCTATTGATTTTCCAGCCTGAGCCTGCATCCGCCGCCAGCGGCCATCTCCAGCCCTGTCACCGGGGCCACTCGGTGACTAACTGATCCTCCGGGCCCCTCCCAAGCCCCCGCCCCTGACGGCAGGCCCTGGTCCCCACTAGCACTGGCCATTCCTCGCTTCTTGCTTTGTCTGTGTCCAATCCCTGCCCTCCTCGCAGGGCCATGTGCTGGGGCCTCCCACCCCAAACCTGGTCTTTTCCCAGTGACACCCGCACTTCCCCCAGGCGGCCTGGCTTTGAAGCCCTTTCATGACCTTGGCAAGTCTTCATCTCCTCAGGCCTCCCTTTCCTCACGTGGGAAACTGGGGCCACACAAGATTCTATTCATGGTGTGAGACAGCAGTTTCCTTTGTTTGTTTGTTTGTTTTGGTGCTGTGGATTGAAGCCAGAGTACAGCCCCAGCCCTTTTCATATTTTATTTAGAGAAAGGGTCTCACTAAGTTGCCTCGGACCTTGCTAAATTGCTGAAGTTGGCCTTGAACTTGTTGTCCTCCTGCCTCAGGCTCCAGACTCACTGGGATTACAGGCCTGTACCACTACTCCCTGGGAAAGCAGTTTGGTTTTGTTTTTGGTTTTTTTGTTTTTTTTTTTAATATTTATTTATTTATTTATTTTAGGTGTAGATGCACACAACACGATGCCTTTATTTCTATGCGGTGCTGAGCATTGAACCCAGGTCCCGCCCCTGCTAGGCTAGCGCTCCACCGCTAAGCCACAATCCCAGCCCGGGAAAGCAGTTTTTAAAGTGTGTCCTGAGTACCTCTGGGAGTCCCTGAGGCCCTTCCAGAGGGTCCATAAAAGTCAAAACTGTTTATAACAACATGGAGATGTTATTTGTCTTTTTTGCCCTCGTTGGGAAAAAAATTAACTCAGTGGAGTATTCCAGGGACTACTTGACATGTGATATCTCAAAAACTTGAATACAGAGGCAGCTATTGGAAATCCAGCTGGCTTCTTACTAAGCCTGACACTATAAAGACACATAAAAGTGTAAAATCATGCCATGCTTCCTTCTCTCTCAATTCTGTGGATTGAAAAACGCAGTTATTTATCATAAAAAAAAAATATGCTAACATGTATTTATTATTGCTCTTTTAAATAAATTATAAACAAATACATGAAAATTCTCTCAGTTTCGACTCCTAAAATAGTAAACAGTGAGAAATACAACTCACATTGGGAGCCCTTCGAGACCCTCAATAATTTTTAAGAGCATAAAAAGAATTCCGGAGACCAAAAAGTTTGAGAACTGCTAGTGCAGGAAGTTAGCACGTTGCCTGATCACTGTACATACACACTGAGTAGATGATGATGATTGTGGGGAGCCACATGAGTTACCACGCCTTCCAGTCCTGCACACCACGGGGATCTGAAAGATCACTTAGTCTGGCTCGGCAGTGCCATGACTCCAGACTCGGTCTTTCCCCTGCTCAGATAGCAAGGCCAGTCTTCTGAGTAGGCCTACCCTGGGGTTGAGCTACACTCACTTATTCTTTTGTAATCCTACCCCTTTGCCCTGTTTGAGATAGAATGTTCCATGGAAATTCCCTTTGTGTGTCCCCTTCTCTTGCTCTACCTTTGGGCATGGCCTTCCTAGCTGTCAGTCAACCTGCTGACAGCAGACATCAGGAAGCTAGACTCAACCCCCTGAAACCTGACTCCTTGCCTCCTTTGAATGGCTTCTCCACAATAATGGCTTCTCTCTGCTCTCTCACAATATCTATCTACCTATCTCTCTAGCGCTGGCGCTCTCTCTCTCTCTCTCTCTCTCTCCCTCCCTCCCTCCCTCCCTCCCTCTCTCTTTCCACAGACCCCTAAAATCAGAGGAGCTGTCACAGGACCCAAAGAAAAAGGTATCTGTGTCTCTTGTGTGATTTATTTCATGTAGCCCAGTTCACCTGGAGTGACCCTGAGTGTTTTAGTCGTGAGAAACTCTCAGGTGATGATGATTAAGCATAATTATCAATGGGAAAGGGACCGACCCATTTGACCCTGGAGTATCAGGGTGTAGGTTTGGGGAGGTTGTCCCTGATTAGAAACCTAGTCCCTGCAGCCAAATGGCACATGGGTAGGGGCCCCTCTGCTGGGCTCTGAGGACTGTCCCTTCTCTGCTCCTGGCCACCCTCCTCACCTGCTGTCACCATCTGCCTGGAGGGGCTCTGCACTATTGACAGGAGATAATCGCACCTGGCTCTGGCTCCTGAGGCACATGGGCTCTGAGTTCCCAGAGCGAGGCAGTTGGTACAAAGAAGGAATGAGGCTGGGCGAAGGAGATGGCATCGTAACTTCTCATTTAGCACTCCCCACGTCAGGTACTGTTGTAAACACTATTTATTTATGTTTTATTTATTTATTTATTTTCGGAACTGAGGGCTGAACCCAAGGACACTTTGCCACTGAGCTACATCCTGGGGATTTTTTATTTTTTATTTTGAGGCAGGTTCTTAAAATAAAGTTGCCCCTACTGGCTTCCAAATTGTGATCCTCCTGCCTCACTCAGCCTCCTGAGTTGCTAGGATCAAAGGTGTGCACCATCACACCCAGCTGTTAAAAACACTTCTGAAAAGTTAAGATTGATCCCTGCAGCAATCTTGTGAGGTTATTCAAAATGTACCCAGGATGATTCTGTTGTTCCCGGTGCAGTTAAGAGGACAGACGCACAAACAACTGACTCCAAAGCAGAAATGATGGCTGCTGTTCTGACGGGAAGGACCACACCATGCAGGGCACATGGGGTAGCACTATGATTGGTCAGGAGGCAGGAGAAGGGGAAACACAGACAAAAGCCTTTACGGTGTCATTCATAGGTGAGGCAGGATAAGCACCTTAGAACTGGCTGATTTAGCATCTTAGTAGGCTCTAGGCTGCACTGTTTGTCGTGGTGGCCTGATATGCGCCCTGCAGTGATTGGGGAGAGAGTTTTATAAAGGGGGTGGTTGGGAGTGTGGGCTTTGGACTGGCCAGTTCTCAGAGGACAGGTGCACTTACAGGGAAGTTGTTCACTGACTCAAGGAATTAGTCTCAGAAGGGGCAGTTCCCCCTGGGCAGCAAGGTCCACGATAAGATGCCAAAGCATCATAAAACAGAAAAAAATAGCATGGTTGATGCAGAGGTGTATGGATTATTTCCTCATTTTACAAATGAAGACAGGCAGGGCTAAGAGTCATGCCAGAGGTCACACTGTTGGTAGGTGGTGGCAGCAGAACTTGAGCCAAGGCACTGTGGCACACAGGGCCCAGCCCTTAACCACCATGCCACACTGCCTCCTGCCAGGGCTGCCTCCAAGGCTGGAGCGACTCACTGGCTGGTCTCCAGGAGGCCAGAGCCTGGAGTGGGCTGAGGCCAGGCCTTGAGTGCTCTTGGCTGTGACTGTGGCCTTGTGATGCTGGCACAGAGGAGCACAGCTCTGGAATCATGCTGCATCTCCTATCACCAGGTCCCTGGACAATGCTCCTGTTAGGTGCCAGCTCCCCACCCCAAGGAGGCCACTCTCCAAGCACTTGGGCCTCTGAAGGCTGCAGGAGAGATGCCTGCAATGTACAGAAACACAGCAAGGGGATGACCTGGGATGCTCCGGAACACTCATTAGTCCCTTAGATTGACGTGTCCCATCTGCTCCTGTTTGCAGGTCCTTGGGTCTCCCCAGCAGCTGCCCACACTCCACTCAGAAGGGCCCTAGCAGCTAAGTCAATAATTAGAACTCCATAAACTTTCGCTGGTGTTCTTTGATTTTGGTGTGGCTTGCTCACAAACTGGACCTGTAAAATGAGGACATTCATGCATTCTTCCTAGAGGTGGTCAAGATTTAGGGACCTGGTGGGTAAGGTCCTGATTTGAGCCAAAGTGAACAGAGAAGGGGACCTAGTCGAGGGAGGTGTGTGTGGTGGGGTGGGGGTGTCTCCTTCCACTCCAGGGCAGCTGAGAACGTCTCTGGGCGAGCAGGTCAAGAGCATGCACTGGGCACGGGTCTGGTTGCTCTCTTCAGCCTTCACCAATAGACCTGGAATGGGACTGGAGCTCCCAACCGCGCAAACGTGGGGCGACAGCTCCCCCTGCCGGCCGACATGTGCAGCACCTTCCCGGAGCATCCCGCCTGCTGTGGCCTGGGCTGGGGGGGATTGGGGCTCTGGCAACAGTGGCTAGGACTCCGGAAGGGGGTCCGCCCCTGCCCGGCACAACGCGGCAGCGCAGGTCCGCCCTCCAGGGCACCTGCGCTAGCTGCTCCGCCCTGAACCGTTTGAGCCTCCAGTTCTTCCTCTCAGGGGACAAACGGGATGGGAGCTGGCTCTGCCCACCCACAGTGTTTCTGAAACCGCATCCTCTGGCTTGATTCTGCTCCTGTCCCACCTTCGACCTTCCCCCAGCCCACAGCCGACTCTTTCTGCAACTCCAAATCCCAGCGTGTCACTGACCCCAAGACCTCTCAGGGGTCACAGTTGTGACACAAAATCTTATTTTCATATTAAAATGAGCATGGATCAGCCAGACCTCAGTTGAGGGAATGGAGCTCACCAGCTCAGCGCCTCCAGGCCCGGGGGAATCCCCCAGAGGGGGCCCACCAGGGCTCCTGCCGGTGAGCCTGGAGAGGGGCTCGTCCCCCAAGCTTTCTCACAGTGCCTCCCTTTCCAGACCAGGCCAGGGGGGCCCAAGGAGCCTTCTATGGCCGGGGTCTGATGTCCCACACTGGAGTGATGCTCCCAGGACTGTTGATACCTAGCAATCCAACCCAAAACTTGATGGCAAGAAATGACTACAATTTTATCACATTCACAGACAGAATCTGGACAGCCGGCATGGTTTGTCTCTGGACCCCACTGAGGGAAAATTAGAGGCCTGGAAGGGCTGGAATGGAGGACACACTTCTGGGATAGCATTCTAGTCCCCAGGAAGGGATAGCTGGATAGCTGAGGTGGGACCCACCAATGGCCTCTCTAGCATTCTGATCTCTGGTCGCTGGCCTGCTTGGACAGCTCAGTGACCCAGAAAGCCAGGCAGAAGCCACGTGGCCTTGGAAATCACTCAGCATCACTTTCAACGCTACTTTATTGGTCAAAACAATCACCAACCAGCTAAATTAGAGGAGGGGCCATAGACTCCACCTCTGCAGGGGAGGAGTGTCCAGGAATCTGCAGCTATTCTTCAACACACAGCACACGGAGGCACCAGCCCATCTCTCCACCATGGCTTTGTGGCCTGGGCAAGGTGACACCTGAATAAGTATGGTCCATATTCTACCTCCAAACTCAGGTGCTTCCTCCTGCACCCCAGGATTGGTCCCCCCAGCTCTACTGATGGAAAGGTAGCAGAACAAGGTTTCCCTGAACCAGTCGCCACAGGGGCCATGGGGGTGGTACAGCAGAAGGGAACTGCCCAGGAGGAGGCTGGAACAGCAACATGACTTGCTCAGCTCCCCCTCCTTAGGTGCATGTATTACAGGCAAGGGAAGAGAGAGAAGGGGCGTGCAGGGAATAACAGAGACATCAGCACATCAGTTCTCCACACTGCTCCACCCCTCCAGATTGGCTCTGCCAGGTTGTCAGAAGAAAGGGACCAAAAGCAGCCCCTCCGCCCAATGCCAGATGAGGACAGCAATTTGGAGAGTCACTTCCTCCATTGGCCAGAAGAGGGCAGCACAGTGCCGCTCTGCAGCCTCTCTGAGTCCATGATCTCACGTGGTCCTCCATCACATGCCCTGACACAGCATCAGAAGCCGTGTCCAAGCCTGGGTCTGTCTCGAAGCCACTGCTTGCCTGGAGTGCCCAGAAGCTCCATATACCATACACAAGTGCTCCCCCTGGAAGTCCTGATACCCTGAGCCCCAGAGCCAGAGAGGCTCTGCTCTGGGCTTGGTGAGACTCCACCCGACATTTTCTTCCCTTCTGCTCCGCCTGATCACCTCTCACCTTTGCCCATCTTCTGAAAGGGGCTTGTCTTTCCTGGGATGTATTCATATCTCCATTAAAGTGGCTTTCCTTGAAAGAGATGTGGATCTTGAAAGAGATCATGGCACCAGGGAGCCTAGGACAGGTTTGGGAGGGTGGGAGCAGCAGCACCCTCCTGAAAAGTCAGGCTGGAGGAGTGGGGGCTCCTGTTTACCCATCAAGCCCAGGTGCAGGGCCTTTCTGGAGCTGACTGTAGCAGCAGTGCACCTGAAAGGAGGGAGGAGAGCAGATGGTGGGCTGAGTTATTATCATCCCCACTTGACAGAGAAGGAAACTGACCCAAAGACAGAACGTGTCCTGCCAAAGGTCAAAAATTCTGAGTGGGACTTACACCCAGGTCTCACAGAGACACAAGAGTATACGCTATTTATATGGAATTCTGGGAAAGGTGAAACCAATCCATACTGACAACAGAACAGTGCCACTGTAGGTCAGGGTGTGCTGGGGGCCGAGTGACTACAAAAGATCATGAGGAAACTTTTTGGATGAAAATGTTCTCTATTTGATTTTTGTGATCATTGTGGTGTGCTGATGGACTGAAACGCACTGTAGTCAATTATAATGAGTGCATTTGTTATGTGTAAATCTTACCTAATTAAAGGGTCTTTAATCCAGCTCTCTGATTTAATTCAGTGCTTTTGTTTCCACCATTCAGGTGACATCCAGTTGTGGTGTCACTGATCTGGGCCCAGTGTCCTGTAAGTTATTCTCACACCCAGAAGGGGTCAGAATCCCATCTGAGTAGGAACCAGGAGAGGCTGTGGGAGTGCTAGGCCCTTGTATCCTAACTGCCTGGTCAAACCAACTAATCAATTGGCAAAAATCAAACATAAAACCTAGGCATCTGGACCCCTCAGCATTGGCCAGACCTCATCGCGGCACAGGATAGTGGCCTTGGTTTATTAATCTGAAACAAAAAATCTGCCCTGACTCCCTAAAAGCTGAGTATCCTGGACTTCGCCACCAAGGCAGGGCTATGCCAGAACTTGCCCGCCTTCCAAGTCTGCAGCTGAAGTCGGGAACACCCAGGGTGATCTAGAATACGCTTCTCCGAGCAACAAAACTTTAGAGCAAGACATTTTAATGAGTTCCCCCGTGTCCTCTTCCAATTCGAGTGTTATGTCACTAACCTGGCCCAGATTCCAGCCCCCTACAGGGCAGTCCTTGGAAAACCAGACACAAGGGCCAATTAAACTGGTTCTCAATGACCAGGGAGCCAGTGATGGGGACAGAAGGAGCCACACTGGGGGCGACTCTTTGGATGATAAAAGCTGAAGGGATTTCCAAACCTTAAAATTTGCAGTTCTCTACTCAGAGGGCCAAAGGCTTCAGCAGCTCAGGGCCCAGGGCTGAGTGGGAATGAGAGTCCCCGTAGGCATGAACGTATGTTCCATCTTAAAGCTGCTGATCAGCAGGCAGGACTCAGGGATGAAATGTGTCCTACCAGTTCCTCTCCTAGAAATATGGAAGATCTGTGTCCAGATCAGTCCCACAAACTACCACTGTTCTGGCATCTGTTTATCTACACGTGTGAGGACTTTCAGTGAGCTCACTCACCTCTACTAGAAGGAACCACAGGGCCTTTCACTCCCCAGTGGTTGTGGCAGCCCCGTGGCTGGCCTTCAGACTACAGTGAAAACCAAGTCCACCGTGGGACCCGCAGAATAAACATGAACTAAGAGGGGACCACAAGGGCACATACCTGAATAACAGTGGGCTGTGACAGGGCACGTAAACCTCAAGAGGTCTCACGATGTTGGCCAGGTCATTCCATCCAGGTGGAGTAGATCCTGCCAGGCTCTGAACTGGGAGGTCAGCAGCAGGCCCCCTGAGGCCCACCCCAGGACCTCGCAACTCACAGGAGCCATTGGTAAATACACCCAAAACCTAGGGTAAGAAGGGAATCATCCAGATCTCTTCTGGATGAGCACTCGGGGCTCCTTCTTTAACCCCATGTGGTTTTGTCTAGACTTATTTCCTTTGTTTGGTTTGGTACCACTGCACTCAGGGGCGCTCTACCACTGAGCTACATCCCCAGGTCCTTTTTTGAAAATTTGAGGCAGGGTCTCACCATTTTATCCCCCCTCCCCCCTTCGCCCTACTCCCACCCCCACAGGCAACACCCTAGTGTGCAGCGCCTTGTTGGTCTGCGGTTTTGCAATCTTTGTGTTGCCTTTGGTGTGCACGTATCTTCAGTTTCTGAAAACAGTACTATCACATTTCCCACTTTTTCCACCGAACTATTTTTGAGGCCTGTATCATCTGCTGTCTGTGACTTGGAATTGCTCTGCTGCACTCCACAACATCATCCGCTACATTTCTCTGCACTCTCCCAGCAACGGACACAATCTCACAACCACCCATCACACTGGGGGACCATTCTTACACATGTCTCCTATGCACCAGGGGAGACTTTTGTTGGGAACACACAACAGAAGTGGAATTTCTGGGCCATGAGCAGGCATGTACTTCACTGGTGAGTAGTGCCGGGCCACTTTCCAGGACAGCCACACTGGCCACGGGCAGCAGTCTCTGAATCTCAGCCCACATTCCCACGACTCACCTTTCCAACTTCTGCTCATCTATTGAATGCAAAGCGACACCCAATTATTACTTTAGTTGGTGCTTCTCAGTTTGAGCATTGGTGTTGGCTTGATGGATTAGGGTCTGCCTGTTCACCCCCTTCGCCCATTTTTTTCTTATATGGGTTCTTTTTGTTGACCTATAGGAGCTTCTTGTGCATTCCTGACATGTGATCATTGATTGGTGTTATCTATTGCAAATGTCTTCTCTCATCTCCCACACCTACCAGCAGGCCTTCTGCCAACCACTAAAGCAAACACACTAAGAAGAAAGGAGTAAAGGAAAACAGGAGGGAAATCACTGAGTCCAAACTAATATATTAAATGAAGAAAATATTTACAGAAGCACAACAAAACTACCTGAGACTTTTTTTTGTACCTAAGTGTTCAAAATAAAAGTTAGAAGTAAATAAGCAGAGTGTAAAGAGAGACTAAGAAGTTAAAATAAATCTTAAGGGAAAAATAATTTTGAAAAGAATATAAAAATAAAATCACATCTGTATTTTTCTTAAAGCTTCACGGAAAAAGGGAATGATGCAAAAGTCAGGTGGGGTAAGGGGGCTAAACACAGTCACAAGTGGAAACAAAAAGAGGGACAGAAAAGGCACAGACAGCAGAGGGCTGGCTGGTAAGATCCAATAAGCCACCACCTGCCCTTAGGTCCCTGGGGTCCTGACAGCAGTAGTCAGGAGGCAGGAAGGCGTCGAGGCTGCCAGTGGATCGAGTACTGGTTCACGTATCAGGCTGAGGCCAGCAAAGGGCCTGGCCAGGACCTTTGTATTCAGAGCTGCTGACTGGGCCGTGGTCAATGGACAAGGCCTCAGAAGCCTTAGGAGTAGCCAGTGCTGGGCCTTCCCCTGGCTTTGGAGACTCTGGGGCATTAACCACTGAACCTTGCCCCCACCTCCCCACTCCTTTGTGAATCTCCTACTTCCCAGCCTCTCCGCTGGCCCATAGTCTTCGATAGAAGATGCAAGTGGGAGAGAGGCCACACATGCCAGAGGGCCAGGGGAGGTGTTGCCCTGGGAATCGCTTTGGTCCCACTTAAGCAGGCGAGGAGACAGCCTGTCTGAACAAGCTGAGTACCACCCAAGAGGGCATGAGGTAACATCTCCGTGATTCACCAGGTGCCAGCACGGCAGCCCTGCTTGCTGGTGGAAGCAATGATGGTGAGGACCCAGGGACCACTGCCCTCCTGCCTGCCAGGCAAACTAGCTATTCACCCTAAGTGGCCAGGTGTCTGTCAAACGATTTAATTGGCTAGTTACAGTTCCAATGACTCAAAGGGAAAAAAAATTCAACTGTCAAGTAACCCAAAGTTCCACCATCATTTCATCACAAGCCAGAAGGCTAAGGAAAAATCCAGGTGAGTCACTGGAGTGGAAAACAGCTGATCTTGAGATGAAGAAGGGATACGGGCTGGAGACCAGCTAACCTGAATCCTTCCAGTGAGACATGAAGGCAGGTACCCCTGTTGCACCAAAAATTCACTGGAAATTCAGCTGCTTGGCATTTGGATCCCTATTCCCAGAGGGACCGCGCCTGGTGGGGTGTCGCCAGCTGGCCCACAGTCCAGGCTGCCCACACCCCAGCAGTTCCCAGACAGAGATTTCATCAATCAGTTTTTGTTTTCATTTTGAATTGGTTTTTGATCAGGTGGATGACGTAGGATTGTTGGCATTTTATTTTTCCAAGGAAAATATTTTTTAAAAGACTACCACCCAGTATCACCATCACCCCATCTGTTCTGATCCACTCTTCCCACCTTTTACTGACCAGCATCTCCCCACTCCCCTGTACACTCAGCACTTGGCTCAACCTCCATTTGCTGGCTGGACTGTGACCCACAGGAGTGGACAGAAGTAGGGGCTCCTTGTGATGGCAACATCCCACATACAGGGAAATCACCTGTGGGAGGGAGCTGGCGAGGCCTGTACAGACCACAAACGCAGAATTATGTAAAGGGCTCCCAGTCAAGGGCTCGGGATTTTGAAGTTTCAGATTCTGACAATGAAGATCCATCTTCATCCCCAAGGCTGTAACATAACACAGGATACAAAACTGGAAGCCCTGCTCTGGTGACGGCTGCCCTCTAAGAGGCGGAGGTACAGATGGGAAGTGTGTACTCATGATCAGGCACCCAAAGACAGAAGCACCAAGGAAAGGCGGGTCGCTTCTGTCTGCCACCCTCCAGGTGCCCCCCATTTTGGATCTCTGGTCTCAAACCTTAGGGTGTGGATCCTGTAATGTTTCCCCTTCTACTGCAACAGAACCTTTGAAAATAAGATGTCTCTGAGCTCTACACAGAAAGATCCCAGGGAGTAAGAAATGGTACCTCTCTGGGTCTTCCTTTAAGCAGCATCCCATGGCTTGAACTCTCAAGGACACTCAGGCACATCAGTGCACATTATGGGAGGGGAACTTCCTGTGTCCATGTAACCCCAAAGCTGATGGATGCCACTGCATCAGGTTTTTTAGACAATATCAGGCCCTCGCAAGGAATAATTCATGGGACCATCTTAAAATAAAGACCATGACATCTATAGATGGGAGGGAATATGTATATTTTAGGTATAAAGGTTTACCATTATTAACAAGTTATCACTACTATTTACATGTTTATAAAATGGAAATAAAAATGCCATACAGGTTTGATGCCAAAAGTGGCACATCCAAACTAAAACCAGTATAAAAATAAATTTTCAAGCTACGTGTTTTTAAAATAATTGTCACTGAAACAGTAAGGGGACACTGCATCGTCGTGTTGAGGAGCAGTCATCATCTCAGCAGCCACAGGGGCAACAAGGAAACCAGTGCCTGCTGGAAGAGCCACCCATGTTCTCCCGAGAACACACGTGGACAAACAAAGACAGAGACGAGAGTTACATTCCTGAGCTACAGAAGTTTAGAGCAGCTAAACTTAGTGAATTCCTGCTACAGAGGAGCCCTGAGGGTCAGAGCTGGTGGGCTTTCGCCAGTGCTCAGCTCTGGCACCAGGACGTGGCACTGAGCTCTGAGAGAAAGCTCAGCCCACTGTGAAAGACAGAAATCCACGGCTACCCAGGATGGTGCACGGGAGTCCTCCTGTAGACACCAATCCCTTGTCAGTCTCCTGGCCACAGTTAAGCAGGGACACAGGCAGAAGACAGACACAAGCTGCTCGGTTTGGATCTCTGGCAGACCTGACCCTTGGCCATCCTGGCAGAAATCTCCAGCATTTCCAAGGTCCCCTGCCTTCACGCACACACGCTTGTGCACATCCAGCAGAGGTCCTCACTGGTCAACTCAGCCATGGCCACAGCAGGGAAGCAAAGGTGGCCCAGCAGAGCCTTTGTCCACCCCACGTGGCACTGCAGCCTTCAGCAGCTGGCTTTCTTCCTCCTTCCCCAGGAGCTGGGCCAGGATTGTGCGCCTGCTGCCAATGGCCTGCTGGGCCAGTGAGCGTGCTGACCAGCCCAAGAGCCGCCTGGCCCACTCCCATTCTGCCTAGTGCGGCGCGTGGTGCGTCTGCCCATGCACGGACTTCTCTGGATCTCAGCAAAGAGGCAAATGCTGGCAAGGGTGGGAAGAAAGGAGCCAGTGAGCTGGCTGCAGCCCACTCCACAGCAGCTGCAGATTCCACGTGAGCTGGCGCCAGCTCACACCCCCGGGGCCAGGGACAGCAAGGAAAAGAGGCCACCAAGCAGTTACTGCTACTGCAACTGAGCTCAGCTCACAAGTCCTGGACCTTGGCCCTTTTGGCTTTCAGGGACAGGTGCTGCAAGAGAAGAGAAAACATCGTAGTTGGGTTAACTGGACAAGGACACCAGACTCCAACATAATTCCCAAGTCAGTGACCAAATCAAATCTTCCACCCAGTCCACGCCTTCTCAGGAAATGCTGTG
The DNA here is from genome assembly GCF_047511675.1 of Marmota flaviventris. Classification (NCBI taxonomy): domain Eukaryota; kingdom Metazoa; phylum Chordata; class Mammalia; order Rodentia; family Sciuridae; genus Marmota; species Marmota flaviventris. Next base: position 184,039,023 of record NC_092499.1, on the reverse strand, counting down.
TCCCTCAGAAAAAAGCCTGGAGAGGGAAAGCCCAAGTGACCCATGAAGGAAACAGGACTTCAGGAGGCCACAAGCAGCCGCAGCCGGCCCACCAAGACAGAAGCTGGCCCCACAGCACTCCAGAGGCTGCCAGTGAACCGCCTCTCCCTCCGCCAGGCAGCACTGAAGCCCAAGGCCTGTGCTCAAGGGCTGGCCTCAACAGAGGATGGCCTCAGCTTTCCAAGAGGTTTTTGAGAATGGTCAAGGAAAAGTACTCTCCCTTTAGAAACAAAGGAATGGGTCAATTCAGCCAGCATCTCCACCTGCCAGGTGCCTGTGCTCACCGGAGCTAAAGCCATGGCCCCTCCCACAGTGGGGGTTACACCAGCTAAGAAGCCAGGCAGGAAACAGACACCTCCTAGTGACAGTATTTTCCCCCCAGAAATGTCACTGTCAGTATACATAACATACGAATCTCACTAACATAATCATGGGTATTAGATAATAGGATTAAAGGATAAAAATATTCTAAGGTAAAACCAAAAGTGATAGAAATCTTAAAATATGCATTTGAGGCAGAGTGAGTAAATATAAGCTTCTAATAAGGGACAGCCACTCACCAACTGAGGGACATCTGATGCCCCATCAAAAATCATAAACGAATACCAAGACCCGCGCACACGGTGAGTTCTTCACAGGGGGACTTCCCACCCCAACTTCTCAGGGCCCAAACCCCATTTCTCAGCACACACACGGCCTCACGAGAGCAGGTCCCACCACCCCAAAGAGAATTGCAGTCCCTGAGCAAATACAGGGTGGAAAGAAGACGCGTACACTGCCAAGTACAAGGTAAGAAAGGACTGCGGGACGGGAGCCAGGGCCCAGTGAGCAGCAGGACGACAGACTTTCTATCTATTCCTGCCTAAGGAGGACCAGGGAAGGGTCTTCCAAAGGCCAGGTTGGAAGGGTTTTCCCAGATAACAAAGATAACTTTGAGAAACACAAAAACAATTTGCAGATGGGAAGGCAAATCTCTGAACAGGTCACCCTATTCTTGCTGTATTTATCCTCTGAATTCTCTCCTCTCTGTACTTCACCTGATATGACCCTCCAACTAAGGTTAGACACCCACAGCCTTAGTTGAGAATGGAAGATGACGCCATTGTGCTTACAAGGCCATTTTTGGTGCTCATTTCTGGAAGGAATGTTGAGCATAAACAAAGCTGACTCTGAACCATTTCAGGCCTCTTTATAAGGAAGAATGACATTCTGAAAAACAAGTGATGTAACGTCACCTAGGGTGCCAGGAACAGAGCATGGACGGTCCGTGGGCTGTATATGGTCTATGTTCACCAAAGAACATCGACAGTCCATGGGCAGTCCCTGGAGATCCGGAGAGTCCCGGGCAAGGCCATCTGCTTTGGAAAACTTAACTGCAGAAGCTCCTCTGGACTACTGTTAACCAGGGGGACCTGGGGACCTGGGGACCCTCACTGTAAAAGGAGGCCGCTGCACTGGTGGTTTCTAAAGGTCCCAGCCTTTTAAAAAATGCTGATCACGGTGAAAGTGATGGGCTGTAAACCAGGCATTTGGAGAGAAAAAAATAAGTGTGAAAATTTGGGCTTGTCTTCTTCAAACTTCTAGAGCTGTTTGCTCTTTAAACTTTGCGGGGTTGACCTAAAGAAACTGTAATTTTGAGCTGAGAAGGGAAAGTGATGAGGTTAATTTTGCTCTCCAAGAGCCCTGGGAACCCAGGACTGTGTGGGACAACGGCAGGCCTGGTCTCCTCTAGGCACTGCTTCTTACTGCTTCAGCAGGCCTTTTACAGGGGCTTCTCGCCATTCTAGTTTGCATTGCTAATCACCTCTCTCTGGCTCTGAAGTCTGTTGTTTTCCACAGAAGAGACTGGAAGGGAAAGTTTTTCTTTCACTACAGGTTTATTCTTACCAACCCAACAGGGCAGGGACGGCACTCTCTGCATTTCATCAGCCCCTGCAGTTGATCTGGTTTCTGGCTGAAACACCTGTTTAGGATGTGTGAAGAACTGTAGAGGTTTGAATTGTTTTTTGTTTGGATAAGAATTAAATCTTATGTAGATTTGCAAAGGGCAATTTCCCTTGACCTTACAGGGGAGGAGGGATGAGAAGACCCGTCCATTCACAGGGTCACAAACTCAAATGTCTCCAAGAGTTGAGCAAATGAATAAACAGGGATGTAGGACTGTGGCATCTACAGCAGGAAGTCACTCCTCAGCCTGACAGCCGGCATGCAGAATCACAGGCACAGTGTTATACTTTTTTCAAGAGAAAACAGAAACTTATATTTAATATGAAATCTCCCTTAAAAAAAAATAAAATAAAAAAGACAGGGTTTCACTATGTTGCCCAGGCTGGCCTTGAACTCCAGAGCTCAAGTGATCTTGCTGCCTCAGTCTCCTAAGTAGCTGGGACTACAGGCATGTGTCACTGAGACTAGCTTAAACCTCCCACTTTTGAAAGGCAACAATCAATTCAAATTTTGATTGGAAAACACTGTGCAGTCCAGCTCTAGCCCTGATGGAATAAGAGGTTTTGGACTTTCCCTTATGCTGGAAAAACCATAAACCCAGATAAGAGAGGGAATGCACACACGGTGCTGGTGCTGGAGATTGAACTAGGGCCTGGTGCATGTTAAGCACATACTCTACTACTGAGCTACAGGCCCATCAGAGGCTGTAATCTTTGAAAAAGGAAACAGGTAAGCTTCATACTCATCCTGAATCTCTTTCTAGGTCTCCAAACCTTGGCACAGAGAAGTAAATTCTAATCAGAAAACAGAGGAAATGGAGACAAGAGTTCAGAACTGTTAAACAGCTAGAATTTACAGAATAGGGCATCATAAAGGGGGAGCTCCGGAAGTCCACACAAGGCTACCCTGAAGACTTTGGCTGAACATTAAGCGATACGATTCAATAAATATAAGATTCAATAAGAATGGCAGAGGCCTGGGGAGTTAAAAGCAGAAATGGAGATTCTGAAGGCCTGAAAGTGCTGGGTACGATGGCTCTCTGACCTGGCAGAGCCCTCACTGAATATCCTAGCCATTTAACTGAGACACCAAAAAGGCCATGTCTCAAGCATATGACTAAGACCTACCCTATGAAGACCAAGATTAAGGCTCTGCAGAATCAAATGATGTGCCTGTAACTAACTGAGTGCCAGAATAACAGTCAACATTCTATAAGAAAAGGAAACAAAATACAGATTTTTACAACATAACATCTATAATATCCAGCCTACAACAAAAATGTACTAGGTACAAGAAGGAGGAAAATGTGGTCGATTATGAGGAAGAACACAAAGACAAAATATACCAGAAATGACAGAGATGTTGAATTAGTAGACAAGACTTTAAAATAGTTATTATAAATATGTTCATCAAAGATTTAAAGGAAAAAATGCATATGATGAACACATGAAGGATCTCAGCAGAGATTATAAAAACAAAACTAAAAAAGAATCAAATGAAAATGCTAGAATGGGAAAATACAGATCTGAAATGAAACATTCTCTGCAGGTACTGAACACTGCAAAACCGATCAGTAACCTGAAGACAGGTCAAGAGCAGCCGTCCAAACTGAAGCACGGAGACAAGGACCAGAGCCTTGTGAGGTGTGAGACCATATCAAGAGCTCCTGCGCAAGCAGCTGTGCTCCAGGAAGGAGACGCACTGAAGCAGAAAAAAGTATTTCAAGGAATCACTGTCCCAAATTTCCCAAACACGATTTAAGAAACCCAGCTGAAAGAACCATCACACTCAATGAACTCCAAAGTGAGACAAAGACAAAGAAAGGCGTCTCCCATGTCAAACTGCCAAAAATCAAAGACAAGGGCTGGGGATAGAGCTCAACTGGTAGAGTGCTTGCCTCACATGCACAAGGCCCTGGGTTCAATCCCCAAAACCACCAAAAAAAAAAATCAAAGATAAAGCTAGGAAAGAAAAAAGAAAAAAAAAAACAACACCTAAAAGCAGGCACTAGGCAGGGGGAGGGGAGAAGACTCTTTCACACAGAGAACAACCATGAAAACGACTGCTGGCTTCTCAGACGCCGCAAACCAGATGGCAAGGAATAAACTTTAAGATGCTAAAATGAAACAAGCAAACAAAAAGTCTTTCAAACTAGAATTCTACAGAGCAAAAAATACCTTTCAAAAACAAAGATGAAGTGAAGACCTTTTCAAATAAATGAATGCTGAGAGAACAGTTCACCGGAGACGTGAACCAAGATACAGTAAAGGAAGCTCTTCAGGCTAAAGGGGAAAGATGCCAGAAAGACAAGGGGTCCAGCACTTGAAATGGCAGATATTTGGGCAACACGCAAACATTCGCTTTTTCTTTAATCTCTTAAAAGACAACTAATTGTTTAAAACAGTGACAGTAACAATGTATTGTGAGGTTTAAATATATGCAGAAATAAAATATAAGACAACAACAGCCCCAAGAATGAAATGGAGAAAATGAAATGTATTGTTATAGATTTCTTACATTAGAAGCTAAGTAGTGTAACCCTAATTCAAGGTCAACTGTGATGAGCTGTGGATGCCTAGAGCAACCCTAAAAAAATAAATGAATGAATAAGTAAAGAAACAAGAGGTATAAAAGACTACTTAAAGAGAGAAAATAGAATTCTAAAAGAACCCTTGAAACAGCTAGAATTTGCAGAACAGGGCATGTGCCTGTGAAAGCAGGCAGGAAAAAGAACGAACAAAGAATAAGCTGAACAGACAGGAAAAAACCAGCACGGTGGTAGCTTAAATCTAACCATATTGATAACTGCATTAATAACTAGACACTCCAATTAAAAACACAATGCAGAACAAACAGACTGAGTCTATGAGTCACAGTCAGCCGGAAAGCTTGTGAAATCTGATTTACCTGTCAGACTTCTAAATATTAACAACCATCCCTCAATGAAAAATCTTGTTAGAAGAATGTATGGCCTTTCTTTTTTTAGGGCAATGAATGGACCACTTTTGGCAAAAGTGAAGAAGAAAACAAAACTATAAATCTGCTCAACAATGTTCACTACCCTGCTCGTCCTGTATGGGACCTGCCAAGGCAGAAGAGTGAACACGGAGGACTCTACATGGGCTAGGTCTCACCCACCAAACGGTTTAAACTACCTTGGGTTTAAGCCTGCACACCTATTCATAGTGTCCGTGAGGCAATTCTTATTAGAGAATATCTGGGCTACTCCAAATGTGGGTCTCAAGTGTGAGATAACTTCTTTAGGAGCAAAGGGAGAAAAGAAGAGCTGGAGATATGTTTGTTTTGGTTTGGGTTTTTTTCCCTGATGAGGCTGGACGGACTCATTTTTAATTGTACTTCCTTATGAAGCAAATGACGGACATGCTTTCACCCCGTTTGGGGGAACCGGGTGATGAAATGGCCTTTTCATCCTATGCACCATGGGTGGAGGCAGAGGGGATTAAAGGAACTAAAATGAAGAAGAAATGTGTATTTAACAATATAAACCAGCGCCTATGGGTGGTTTGGGGGACAAGATCTGTTCATTCCTACCGTTCCTTGCTGATAAAAGTGTGGAGCCAGCTCCAACAGCCATGCAGACTCTATGGCAGTCACATCTCTCATGTAGTACTTGGAGGTCTGTATAACTTCATTGTAGATGACCCTGAAACGAGAAAGACATGGAGCATCCTCCCACGTCTCAGGATGGTCAGGAACCACAGTTAGAGATACTGAGTCCCTTTCCTTAATCATTCGCAGGTGTGTACTCCAAACTCCGTGTACAAAAGCACTGAACACCTGCAATGCATACCACTCCCTAAGCACATGGGTCACAGTGTGTACATTTCACAGAGAAGACTCTGAGTCCCACATGATTTCTAAGGTATCTCAGTTACCTGCAAAGGACCTTTCTGGTCCTTTGTATGTTTATATAGCTCTGAACGAAATTTGAGGACATAATTAGACAATATAAGAAATGAAGGCAGATGCCTGATCAAGAAAAGGGCAGGGAAATGACTTCAGAGACACAAAGAACTTTCCAAAGTGATGAAAATATTTTGTCTTATTTAGAGTGTGAATTTCATGGAGGTACACATTTGTCAAAATTCATCTTTCACTGTTCATAAATGATATCTTAATGGGGGAACAAAAAGACTGAATCATCTGAACCAAGAACATAATTTCAAAACACCAGACTTCAGGAGCACATAACTAGTTTCTGAGCTATCTTAAGTGTTGATTCAGGGCATTCCTCAGAACCATAAATGCCCAGCCACACTCTGCTACCCCCCAGAACCAATAAAAGAGTCCCAGCTGATGAAAAGGAAGGAGGGGACCCTCTGCAGAGGCCATGGGGGAGGGGCACTGAGAGGCACAGGTCTGCTCCATACTGGCTCTATATCCACCACCCTTTCATTTCCAAGGAACTCCACCTCCGTGTGAAGCTCCTTGAAAATGAAACAGGAAAAAGAAAAACATTTTTCTTTTAAGCAACTCCCAAATTTAAATAACCAAAAGTCAGCAGATCTTTATAGGAGATTCAGAATTGAGATCTCCAATTTGACCCGAACACCAATGACCACATTTCTAAATCCAGAATTGACCAAGCTGCTCTCCACCTTGAAAGCTTCTAGGTCTGTGCTGGTTACAGGACAGCCTACTCCCTTGATCTAGGTGAGAGCTCACTTCACCACTGATGTGAAGCACCACTTAAGTAGAGTGCTGGGCCCCCCTCTGCGGTTCTGACTCAGGCAGACTGGACACGGCCAGAGTCTGCACTTCCAGCAAGTTTCCAGGAGATGCTGCTGGTCTAGAGGCCATACTTTGAAAACTACTGGCACAAAGTATCTTACGCCAAAATTTTCTACCTTCTAATTTTATCTCCTGCCACTTTCCCTCCGTCTCTCCATACATGCACCCCTCCCCTTTCCCCAGGATTCTGTCTTCCGACTAGTTACGGGACCAGTGGTTGTCTTTAAAATTTCCAGTCCATTGTCAATCAATATTTTTTGTATATACAAAAATATTGTATATTGTATAAATGAATTATTTAAAAACTGCAATTTTAAAAAGACACAAAATATAAGCCCAAATCTACTAGTTTTTAAATCGGGCAGACATAAGCACAACTTGTCAAAATGCTATAAAAATATCTGAATGCCTTCGCCTGACCTCTGCACAAAACTTCTTCCTTCCCGGCCAGGGTTGCAGGCTGGCACCACTTCACAGGCCACCCCTGGGGCAGCCATGGCCAGCCACAGTGATTCCCCATTCCCCAAAGACAGGAAGTTCTTTGATGTTGCCCCAGGTTGCTCACCCTATTTCCTCAGTCTGAATGCCCTGTGGGTCCTTTTTTGTCTGAAAAACTTTTGTCTATGAAGTGACTCTCTCTGGCACCGGAAGTGCCCATACTTTATACATCCCTCTAGCAAAGTCCTCCTACAATACAGGAATCAATCTAGGCCTGTCTCCATCAGGACTGGGGCTGGACCCCAAGTCATCTCTCTGCACAGCTGTGCAGGGCTGGGCATCTGGGCAGTGAGTGACAGTGAACCCCTGTTGAAAGGACGAGTAGCAGACACACATCAGTCTGCGTAAAGGGACCTTTAGTAGAGCAGAAGTTCTACACACAACTCAGCATAAGATGCATTCAACAAACACGTACAGAGCACCTGTGTTCCAGGGCCTGTGCCAGGACCTGGGGACCCAGAGTTGAACAAGAATCAGGCCCTGCTTCCGAGGCCCAGCAGCAAAAGTGGCTCACCATCGAGGCGGCTTCTCTGCATACAGGACGGACACAGGGTGGATGTGCAGCTCGTGATCATCCCGGATAGTCCTTGGAAGACAGAAGAATTTCATCTGAAGCACATTTTAAGTACTGACAGCAAGACTTTCCCACAGATGTTTCTAATATTAACAAAAAATGCAGACAGATTCAACTTCACTGAATGAAACAATTCTCTATATCTACTCTGTGCCCTTCCTTGACCCTCCCCTGCTGCCACCCCAGGAGTCAGAAATAAATCATACAAAAGGAAGAAAAGCAACTCGTGGCCCCTCCAAAAAAGCATTTAGGAATATAATGCTTTGCCTGTGTTTATGTTCTGCATGATCTCTTTCAAAACAATTTCCTTTGGGCAGAAATAATATGATTTCTTGTATAAGCTTTCCTATTTTACAAAATTAAAGAATATAAGAGGGGGTAAGATGTGTTCAAGCTCGGTATTGGACTATGAGTTTTATTCAATTGAATTAAGAATTATAACTACAGATCACAGAACATTTACAGGATGTCACTGTCCAGAACTTCTCAGGGCACCAGGGAATCTGTTTCATCAGGGGAAGTGCTTCCAACACAGGACTAAGCTCATCGCTGGCATCATAATAAAACCAGCATCCTGGGGGCCCTGGCTGTCCCAAATGGTGGGGAGCTGACCCCACACTGAACTTGGTCTCAAAGGAATAACTGGCCTTAGAACCTCTCATGAAGCTCCTGGTTTTTGTTGTTGTTGTTGTTGTTTTTAAGGGCACTTATTGCAATGTTTAGAATGCCTGCAGAAATGGCTGACTTGTCTTCAGGAGAAGGAGGGCGAGTAAGCCAATCAAAGTGACAAGTCAAGGACATTCGCTGGAGAAGAGCTCAGGCCTCTCCAGAGGGTGGTCCCACCTTCCTGCCTCCTGGAAGGACTGCCTCAAACACAGAGGACTCAATATGGGAGGGGCTCAGAATCCTGACAAAGATGGGCCAAGCCAACAGAACACACTAGAGATAACTGTCAAGTGCTGCACTTTAAAGTTCAGCCAGCCACCAGGATGCTGGATGCAGCAGATATTGCTGCCAAAAAACTTTAAATGCTCACTGAACTCTAGACACTTTAACAGAAGCCTGGTGTTCAGGGAAAGGGATCTCTTGGTTGGCCTTAAGAACAGGTTTTCAGTATTTTCTCAAGGGGAAAAAAAAAAAAAACTAATGGCAAAATAATACAGAGAAGACATCCAAAAAAGAGCTAAGAGAGCCTTAACATGAGGAAATGATGACAGCCACACTCTGACAGACTACAGTGAAGGGAGGAGACTACAATGAGCCACGGCATAGAAGAGGCAGACTAAAGCATCTGCTCAAAGAGCCAGAATGATTTAATTTGGAGAAAAGAAGGCTAAACTAACACTTAAGTTTTTTACTATATCTGAATACAGTGAGGCTGATGTAGGCATCAATAATCAGTGATTTTCTATGCCTAGAAAATGGGATGGAAGAAAGAGAATGCAGACTGCAGCAGGAGGCACGTTTGCCAAACTAAGAAACACTTGCAAAGTTCCAAAGACACCAGGAACCGGTGCGTCCCACCGAGCTCTACAGACAAAATGGACTCCCCAACAGTCAAAGTAACTTCTCTAGGAAACACCATCTTTAATGGTTTCCTCCAGTCACAGCATTCCTTAATTGGAGCTGAGACAGTGCCAGCCTCCAGCATGTAACTGTGGTCCTTCCAAAACAAGAATTACAACTTCCAGAGAGTCGAGGCAATTTGCTTAAAACTATATAACTAACTTCAACTCAGTTTTTGAGGGAGACATGATTTAAATTAAAAATAATTAATTGCTAGGCTGGGGATGTGGCTCAAGCAGTAGCGCACTCGCCTGGCGTGCGCGGGGCGCTAGGTTCAATCCTCAGCACCACATAAAAATCAAGATGTTGTGTCCACTGAAGAACTGAAAAATAAATATAAAAATAATAATAATAATTAATTGCTCTACTATTTCTGCACATCAGCATTTTGTGCATTTTTTTGGGGGGAGGGTCATTTTGAAGATTTCTTCTTTAATAAATGACTTCAGAAAGTATTGTGTTACCTATAAGCTCCAGTAGAATGAAACCTCGCTGCATTTGCAAAGAATCCAGAAACAATGCACTTCAGGACCGGATCAGGATCACCTGCACACAGAGCACCAGATGAGCAACACATGAGACCCTCACCTGCCCTACACGCCACCTCTTCAGGCCTCTGCCGTGAGGCACGGGACCCAGTCCTGGCCCCACCCCAGGCTGCTGCGAGACACCCTGGCACCATCTGAAGAGGTCCCCACTCCCACAGTGGCTGTTGAGAACAATAATGCAGGACAGCTCCTTGAACTTGGGGCCATTCCACACTTCCAGGCCACAAAGGACTGGACGAAGGCTGGACACCAGACCCTAAGAGAGTTAGTGCACAGGCTGGCCAGTTACCTCAGAATTCCTCTGTAGTCTGCACCTTGTGGGAATGATATTCTTTCCATAAGGCACAAACTGAAATATTATTCTACATCATTTCTGAGGTTATAAGCTATAGTGTACAATTCTTCAAAATTTCCAAATATTCCATTTTCATTGGTGTTTCTATTGATATAATAAACATCCCTCATGAATAAAGCTCCATGTTCTAGATGATATCCATAAGATAAATTCCAAATGATTATGCAAAAGAATAGTCTTATTTTTATGGTTTATGACACACCATTTTTCATCAATTTTAAGATTCACTCTTTTTTTTTTCCACTTCAACTTACTAGATCAGAACAGCATTTACAACTACAGTGGTAGCATGGTTTTCTTTTTTAAAAAATATTTATTTCTTAGTTGTAGTTGGACATAACACCTTTATTGTATTTATTTAGTTTTATGTGGTGCTGAGGATCGAACCCAGGGCCTCACACATGCTAGGCAAGTGATCTACTGCTGAGCCACAACCCCAGCCCCCTGTAGCATGGTTTTCTTTCTTACTGATACGTAATGATGGTGGTATTTTTAGATGCTATGAAAATATAATTGTTGGCAAATTCCCTAAATGTGGTGCTACTTACAAAGTCATCAACAATATACAAATATGTCAGTCTCACTGCACTCTTACCAACAATGTTTTGGCAAAAAGGGTTACCTTTGGGGGTGTAGCTAAGTGGTAGGAAGCTTGTGTAGCAAACACAAGGCCTGGGTTCAATCCCCAGCAAACACCCCCCCACACACACAAAGTTACCTTCTTTTACTTTATATTTATTTGATTGATAACTATATATTTATTTATGAATTTCCTCGTCTTTTATTTTTACTTAAATTTTCCCCCCCACTTCTGGGGATTGAACCCAGGGGCCCTCTACCACTGAATTTTATCCCAACCCTTTTTTTAAATTTTGAAACACAGTCTCATTAAGTTTTTGAGATTGGCTCAAACTTGCAATCCTCCTGCCTCAGATCCCAAGTTGCTGGGATCACAAGTGTGTGCCACATTACCTGGCCTTGTGAATTTTATATGCCAATCCTTTGTTCATTTATCAAATGTTTTTATCTTTTATCTCATGACTACTGAAAATATCTTTAATATTTACTTTTTAATATCTACATGTTTTAAATTTGCCTGTAATTTTTTCAGTCTCCATGATCTTCTTTACTGTTCCCAAGTACAGAACTGATTGATCCAAAATCTACATTTCGCACCATCATCTGATCCAAGATTCAGTCCCTTCTCTCTAAATGCCCTTCAGAAATGACCTTTTAAAACATGTGTTTGTCTCCGGGGCGATGTCACTTCCAAAAGATGAAAACTGGCTCTTGGGTGTGGAGGTGGAAAGAATAGCTTAGAAAATACAATGGTTTGTGGCCCTTCAAAGCCAACTCTTCATCGCAAAATTTATTACTCAGCATTTAATTCTTCTTGTTATGAAGAACTTAATTTTAATATAACTTTTTTTCCTGAACAGGGGGTTGATAATGAAAAACAGATTAAGATACACAGGTGCGGAAGTAAGGCTGGCATCTTCCTGCCTGGCAACAGGAAGCTGATCAGCTTCTCTCCAAGTTGTTACCCCGCAAAAATGCCTATTTCTATTAATGACGTCAACATGACCACAAGCTCACTGTGTGACCTTCAGCAGGTTATTTTTTGCTCTTAGCCTCATTTCTTTCATCTATAAAGTGAGGATAATAGCAGTACATATTTCACAGGGTTATTATGAGCATTAAATGAATTAATATATGAAACACTCAGAATAATGAGCAGCCTGCTAGAAGCAAGTGAGCAATGTTCACAAGTACCAGTCGGGGTGAGAACATGGCTGAGCGTCTGGCACGCAGCATCCACAAGGACTGCTGAATAAACCAGCAGGTGCGTCACTCCCTCAAAAGTGTGGGCTTCTGGGCCGAACAGATCAGGCTCTACTGATTACCAACTGTGTAACCCTGAACTTCAGTTAACATCTCCCCAGGACTTTCTGAGTCCTGTAAAGCAAGGACACAATCACTTACATCTCACACAGTGGGAGACGAGGTGAGAGAATATCTGTAGAGCCCCTGCCACAGTGTAACCCCTTCTCCTTGATTAACAGAGGATCCTCACTGTCACTGCTAGAGGTCAGGGACTGTCTTATACAGAACTACTTTCTGCCTTACCTTCGGTGACTTCCTATGCTAACTACATTGTACTGGCTTTAATTATGCTTGCATATGAAAATAAAACGTAATTTTTATGTAATAGCCATACATTTCATCCACTAAAAGTAGTCTTTCTTAGCCAGGAACAGTGGCACATTTCTATAATCCCAGTTCCTGGGGATGGGGTGGCTGAGGCAGGAAGAATACAAGTTTAAGGCCAGCCTGGGCAACTCAGCAAGACCTTATAGCAAAATAACATAAAAAGGGCTGGGGTTGTAGCTGGGTGGTAGAGTGCCCTGGAGTTGAATTCCATGTACCACATACACAAAAGAAGTATTCATTCTTGCCAAGCATAGTGGTGCACACCTGTAATCCCAGAGGCTCAGGAGGCTGAGGCAGGAGGATCAAGAGTTCAAAGCCAGCCTCAGCAACAGCAAGGCTCCAAGCAACTTAGTGAGACCCTGTCTCTAAATAAAATACAAAATGGGGCTGAGTATGTGGTTCAGTGGTTGAGTGCCCCTGAATTCAATTCCCAGTACCTCCCCCACCAATAGTGTTCATTCTTAAATTAACTACATGATTATATTAATTATATGATGTATAATAAGGTGAATGTTAATGATTTTGGGGGGGGGGAGTGGTTACTAGGGAGTGGTTACTAGGGATTGAACCCAGAGATTCTTTACCACTTTACATTCCAAGTCCTTTTTGCTTTTTATTTTGAGAAGGGTCTCACTAAATTGTTGGGGCTGGTGTCAAACCTGCAATCCTCCTGCCTGGGCCTCCCCAGTTGCTGGGACTACAGACAAGCTGCTGTTAATGTGTTGTCATAACCTATACATTTGTTTTTGTGGGAACAACCCTCAGAAATAAAAATGGACCTCCTTGGGGAAGATAAGCAACTTAACACTGAGCTTTTCATGGATGCAGGTAATTTATTTAAAAAACATGAAACCACTGTCGGTCCCAGCACAGTGCTGCCTCCCACCACGCCAGCAGGGGAAGTCTAAGACTCCAGCTAACAGAGCAAAAAGGGCAAGTCCCCAACTGCCATAGCTAATGCCCGGGGCAGCTCATTCTCACCTTCGCTAGACTTCTTGGGCACCTGAAACTTGACAAGAAGCTTTTTCAACTGTTCTCTCACGGTCGCAGCTCTGACAAGACCCTTGTAATTCAGGAAATGTTCCTGGCACCACTGGGAGTTCTTATTGTGCTACAGAACAAGCCAGACAGAGGAACGTTAGGAAAGCACAGGAATGCCCACATGCGGGCAGCACCGCGAGATGACTATTTCCTCTTTCACCATTTGCTCGTGCAACGAGAAAGGATCTTCAGATCATAACTGGCCTTTCCTTTTGTCCCATCTCTCCAAACAGATGCTGACGACCACGTCACGTGACTGCTCTGTGACCTCACTCTCCACACTACAGAGCAAATGAGAGCTGAGGGACAAGCAGAGCTACCTGCACCTGTGTGAGGCAGAACTACCAGAAGGAACTGCTTCCTGTGTCCTTTGCACGGCAACTTTTCTTTGGCAGGTTTCAGTTTATCATTTTACTAAACAACAGGCAAGTGATATGACACTTATCAATGCAGAAATGATCTGCAAACTAGAATTATTTGTCCCTAAAGTATGAATTTTCCATCAATAGTGCTTAATTATCTTCTACATTCTTAAAAGTGATCATGCCTCAGACTAAGCTTTTGCTGTGGGGAATGTTTCTCTAAAATTATGTTCTAAGCTAGGCAGAAAAGAGTTTTAAATTAAAACAAAAAATTTAATTCATAGAAGATTTTCCAAAAAAGCAACCAAAGAATAATGCAATGTCCACCTATATCCATATTCTACTGCTAGAAAAAGCTTCAAATTGGAGATGGTCCATTGTACTCATACAAATAAATTTTAACTAGTTTTAATTTAAGTCTCAATAGAGTTTTTTTTCCTGAAAATCATTCATTAACTGAATGATCTTCCTCAAATCGCTGGTAAAATAAAAATTTGGTTACTTCTCCTCTTCTAAGAAAGTATTTAAGAAACAAATAATAAAAAATGTGAAATATTATTCCCTTTCCTTTATATGCAGTCACTTATTTCATCATTTTCTTCAACTTTAGGTCATTCTTTTGAACAATTTTTAGAGAGAACTTTAAGCTATATTATTTACTCTTCATTGTGTAGAACATTGAAAATAAACTTAAAAATGCCTATTGCTAAATTGGTGCGGCCAATTTGGAAAGCAGTATGGAGATTCCTGGGAAAGCTGGGAATGGAACCACCATTTGACCCAGCTATTGCCCTTCTCGGACTATTCCCTGAAGACCTTAAAAGAGTATACTATAGGGATACTGCTACATCGATGTTCATAGCAGCACAATTCACAATAGCTAGACTGTGGAACCAACCTAGATGCCCTTCAATAGATGAATGGATAAAAAAAATGTGGCATTTATACACAATGGAGTATTACTCAGCACTAAAAAATGACACAATCATGGAATTTACAGGGAAATGGATGGCATTAGAGCAGATTATGCTAAGTGAAGCTAGCCAATCCCTAAAAAACAAATGCCAAATGTCTTCTTTGATATAAGGAGAGCAACTAAAAACAGAGCAGGGAGGAAGAGCATGAAAAAAAGATTAACATTAAACAGGGACAAGAGGTGGGAGGGAAAGGGAGAGAGAAGGGAAATTGCATGGAAATGGAAGGAGACCCTCACTGTTATACAAAATTACATATAAGAGGATGTGAGGGGAAAGGGGAAAAAAAAGCAAGGGAGAGAAATGAATTACAGTAGATGGGGTAGAGAGAGAAGATGGGAGGGGAGGGGAGGGGGGATAGTAGAGGATAGGAAAGGCAGCAGAATACACTAGACACTAGTATGGCAATATGTAAAAACGTGGATGTGTAACTGATGTGATTCTGCAATCTGTATACGGGGTAAAAATGGGAGTTCATAACCCACTTGAATCAAATGTATGAAATATGATATATCAAGAGCTTTGTAATGTTTTGAACAACCAATAAAAAAAAATGCCTATTGCTAAACGGTACGTAGGATGTGAGGATATACACAGATAAATCTTTACCTAAAGGTTTTCTCACGGCAGCTGAGAAGATTCAACCCAAGGCTCTAGTTGCTCTCAGCCTCACTCATCTGGCAGAAAATCTAATGCTGCCTTCCGTGAGACAGGCAGAGCAGGAGACTGGGTCTTCACTGCTGTAGTGCACAGCATACTGGGGTGAGGAAAAGCACCAAGCCATCCCGAGCTCTTTCCACCAATACATCCCAGAACCTCAGGCAGGACGCCCAACCCACTGGCAAGAAATCTAATAGGAAAATAAAGGGGACTGTTGGCCACTCCTCTGCACTAATGTCTGGGATCCTTGCTCCTGGGTCACCCCGAGTGGTGGGTGTATGGGGTTCCCCCTGGCGGAGGTCTGCTTACTTTGATAAACGCTTCATACACATTGAGCATGGTGAGGTGATCGCCCTCTTCCACAGCAAATTTTCGGTGCACCCGCATCTGGAAAGAACAAAGCTCCGTTGAGACGCTGCCTCCTGCAGGTCTCCCTACTGGGGGTGACACTGTGCAACGAACAGCATGTGGCTGCAGATTCAGAAAGGCCTGGCTCACACCATCCTAGCTGTGCCACACCTGAAAGCCCTCAGCTTGGTTATGCACCTTTCTCAGCCTCAATTTCCTTATCTGTAAAATCAAAGAATTAAAACCTTCCATCAAGGTTGCTGTGGGTTAAGATAATTTTCAATAAAGCGCCTAGAATAGGAGGAGGATGCATGTGAGCGTTCTCGCCTCTCTTCTCCTTGGTCCTGCAGGACTCTTCTTTCAGAAACACTCCTCCCAGGCTCCAGGAGGCAGGGGGCGGGCTGCCTGGCTGGCTGGCACATGGCGGACACTCCATAGCCCAGGCCACCACTGATGCACATCCTTTCAGAGCCCATCCCTGAATTCTTTTTGTAAGACCCTGGACAGTGCATTTCGTTCCCCAGGGGCAGTACACTAATGCACACCTTAGCTCCAGAACTTCATCCTTGAACCAAATGTCACATAATCACTCACCTTCCTCCCTTTCTCCCCTCCTTCCTCCCATTCATTAAGAGATTTCCATCAAGTACCTACTAGAGGCCAGGCCCTGTGCTAAGCACCTGGAATACAACAGTGAATAAACAGTGGTGAGAAGGACAACAAACGAAGTAAGTGAGCAAAACACGCAGTCTCTGGATGGCAAGAAGTGGCAGTAGCCTGCTATGCAGTTTTCTCCTTTTGAAAGTGAGTTTGTCCACCCTGAGGCAGGACTGTCACAAAAGTTCATAAATGGACAAACAACCTGAGAAAAAGGACATTACCATCTGGGCACAAAGGCAGGAAGGGTACAGTAGTGTACAGACAAACCGCTGTCAGGGAGGGTGAAACAGGTGTCCTCGCTGCACACCAGACTCTCCCCCTGTGCAAGGTGGCTGCTCTCCCCAGGAAGCGGACTCCAAGTGCACCTGAGTGGCCTCCAGGGGACACCTCCCCTTGGCCAGCTGAGTGCAGTCCAGTGCTTTCCCTCCAGGCTTTCCAGGGCTCACTCGCTCAGCACTACTGCCTGTGCCCTAGGCAGGTCTTGGTGGCTGGATTTTAGCTCCACATGCCCACCTGCAGCACCACCCTGACAGTGCAGCACCTAGAATCAGCCTGCTTGGCACAGGTAACCTGACTGATTATGTCACTAATGTGCCTACTAAGGATTCTGCCAGAGCAGCCTGGATGACAGTTTCCTTGATGGGAACTAATAGTCAGCAGTGCAGTGGTGAGGTCTGGGGCTGTAGACCTTGAAAGCCAACACCGCCAATCCCAGCTGTGCAACCATGAAGGAGTTACCTAACCTTTCTGTGCCTGTATCTTTGAAAGATGATAATAATATCCACCACTGAGGTTTATGGTGAAAATAAAATGAGACTGTGCACATAAAATGCTTAAACACAATGTCAGGCACACGGTAAACACTCAAAATGTGAGCCAGCAACCTCGGCACAGCTCCGTCTTCAGCAGCTTCTGAGTGAGTTTTAACAACAAACACCCCTAGTGAACGAGAATAAGGCGAACAGTGCAGGGGACGTTGGACTTACTGCCTGAGACTTCTGGTTTGAGGGGATCACAAAGACATTCTGGATCTGCATCATGGCTGCAATGCTTAGAATTTCCTGAGAACAGCCAAAATTTCCTGTAAGACAAAAAGCACATTTGATTGCCAACATCTAATGTGTCCACAAGGCATAAAATACATTTTTCCATACATACTGTAAAATGAGACAATATTTTATATGGTCTAATTTTCTGAGTATAAACATGTACAAACTTAAATAAATACTTCACCCTGCCAAGTGGAATGAGGCCCAGCCTCGAGAGATTCTTAGAAAAAAATCTGCTCTGTTACTCGGCAGCTGTGACAGTGAGTGAGGGCTTCGCCACCCGTCAAGGTGGGTCCAGACTGGCCCTGTCACGAAGGGCGCTCAGCTCCATACCCACTCCTTGCTCTCTTACTCGGACACCTGGAAACCTGGCTTCAGCCCGGGGGCAAGTGGGGTGAGGGGGGCAAGGGGGACTGCAGCTGTGGGCTGTAGCCCTCGTGCTGCTTCTCTGCTCCTAGGCCCTTCTGTAAGGTGGTGGCCTCTCAGAAGTGCTCACAAGGGCTCATCTCACCTGGGAAGCCCAAGGCAAAACTAGACCAGGACAGCACCCTGGGCTACTCTGTGGCTCCTGGAACAGAATCTGCAGCAACCAACCCTCTAGGGTGCTAGACAGACCAAACCACACTGCCCGCCCCACCTGCCCGCAGCTTCCCGCCTGATGCACACAATGCCAGGCTTAGAACCTGCTTCTGTATAAGGCCAACCATGGCAACTCGTTTCCCAGCTCTCACCATGCGGGTTGAAATGAATTACACCTTCATAAACAAATTAGACAAAAAAAAGAAAAAGTTCATATCACCTTTCCAGGCAGGGAGGGACAACCTCTACTCTCTAGATGATTCTGGTCTCTACCTAAATAGTGCTCGAGGTTTGACCTTTACACTAGAACTTATGTCCTCACAAAAATCTGAAAGTAGCAGAGAAACTGGAAGCATGTGTACTGCTGTTGTTAGGAAGGCAAATGGTACAGCCACTGTGATAAATAGTACGACAATTCCTCAAAAAATAAATCTGCGTACAGCCATTCTAGGAAATAGTAGGAAGTTCCTAAAGAAACTAGAATTAGAATTGCCATATGATCCAGCAATCCCACGACTAGGTATATACCCCAAAGACTGAAACTGGCATGTAGAAGAGAACTCTTCACTCCCATGTTCATTACAGCAACATTCACATCAGCCAAAATATGAAAGCAATTTAAATGTCCATCAGTGGGTAAATGGATAAAGAAACTATGCTATATACACGACTGAATAGCATACAGCCTTTAAAAATGAAGGAAATTCTGTCATTTAAAGACAACATGAACGGAAATGGAGTATAACATGCTAAGTGAAATAAGCCAGGCACAGAATGACAAACACTATAGAATTGTACTTATGTGTGGAATCTGAAAAAGTCAATCTCATAAAAACAATGAGCAGCCTCCCTCCACTCCTGCTGCCTCCCAGAGGGGCTCTTTAGCAGCCCCGCAGCCAGGCCACCCAGACACACCGAGGCCCTCTCCTCCCACTCTCCACAGCCTTTGCCTCTGCTGACCTCAGCCTGGCCTCCTGCTAGCTCCATGACCCCTGCTCTCTCTCACCAGCTCCTTCGCTGCTCTCCTCAGTCACCTTCTGGGCTGCCTTCCACATCCAGGCCAGGCCAGGCCACAGATGTGCCAGGATGGCATGCTGTGCCCCTGCTCCTCTCAGACCAGGAGAGCAACTGTTACAGCAACTCTGCATCTGAATGCTAGCCCGGACCCCTCAGGCGCCAGCTCAGGCCTGTTTACCCAACTGCCCCAGGCATATTCCTTCAATTCCTCCCCTTTCCTCCATGCCTCTCTTCCACTCGCCAATATCCAGGTATGGATTCCCGAGACCTCCAAGATGTAGACTACTGAGTAAAATAAACCTTACAAGAGCTCAGAGTAAAACAGAAAAGGTCATTTCTCTTCTGTTTCAACATAATCATCTTTTTAAAGGTGAAACTAAATTAAGATGGGGGTTTCCCTCAACCTTTGCCAGCTAATTTGGAGCAGTGAAGAAACAGGAAAATTTGTTCTGTTTGGAGGAAAATCAAACCAAATGAAAAATACCCATATCATTAATGGTCTGGCATCTGCATTAAAGATAACCTTGCTTTGGAAACCCATTCCAGCACACAATCACTCGAGGCTGATCTTCTGTGGGCCAAGCTGAAGATTTTTAAATCAATGGAGAGCTTTTTAATCAGTAATTGGCTATTTCCTCAGAGCGGTATTATAAATATGGAATGAAAATGGACCCCTATCACACCCCAAACAAAAAAAATTAACCAAAATGGATCACAGACCTAAATGTAAGAGCCAAAAACCATAAAACTCTTTAAAGAAAACCTAGGAGTAATGACCAGGGGTTAGGCAAAGTTTACTTTTTGTCTTTGTTCTTCCCCAGGAACAAAGTCAGGACCTCACACAAGCCAAGCCAAACACTTGCTCTACCACTGAGTTGTATCTCCTGCCCCAAGGCAATATTTTCTTAAACATGACACCAAAAGAACAAGACAAAAGAAAAAACAGATAAATCGACCTACACAAAAACCTAAAACTTCTGTATTACAAAACGATACCATCAAGTAAATGAACAGCCAACATACAGAAATGGGGAAAGGAGTTACAATTCACATACCATATAAGAAATCTGTGGCCAGAATACATAAAGAGCTCCTCCAACTCAGTAATAAAAAGACAATAACCCAAGCAAAAATGAGCACAGAATTTGAACCCTTCTCAAAAAAAAAAAATACAGTTAGCCGTTTATATCTGCGGGTTCCATATTCTTGGATTCGATCAACAATGGTTCATAAATATTTAAGAAAAAAATTACATCTATACAAATCATATATAGATTTTTTTTTTCTTACCATTAATCCCTAAAAAATACTGTAGAACAAGTATACAGAGCATTCACATTGTGTTAGGTATTATGAGAACCTAGAGAGGATGTGAAATACACAGGAGAGTGCGCACAGGTCATATGCAAACACTGCATCACTTCACATAAGACTGGAGTATCCATAGATATTGGCATCAGAGGGGGTCCTAGAATCAATGCCCAGGGGATACCTATGGGATGAGACACATTGTATACAAATGGCAAATAAGCAAATAAAAACATACTCAATATCATGAGTCAGAAGGGAAATGCAAAACAAAACCACTAGATACCATTCCCTACCCATTAGGAAAGCTATGATACAAAAGACAAAGGGTAACAAGCACTGGCAATATGGAAAAACTGGACTCTCACACATAGTTGGGAGAATGCCCAGCAAAAAATCTGTAGGCTTGCCAGGAGCAGTAGTGCACGCCTATAATCCCAGCAGCTCCAGAAGCTGAGCCTGGAGGATGGTGATGCAAAAGCAAGGTGTTAAGCAACTCAGCAAAACCCTGTCTCTAAATAAATTACAAAATAGGGCTGGGGATGTGGCATGGAGGATCCTTTAAAGATATAATGTTAAACAAAATAAGCTAGACACTATATAGTTCTATTTGTGTGAGATTCCTAGAGGAGCTGAATCCTCAGAAACAAGAAGTAGAACAGGAGTTAGTGTTAATGGGTAAAGATTCAGAGGGGAGGACAGAAGAAAGTCCACAAATGGCTGGTGCTGACGGCTGCATACTAATGTGAACGTACCCAGCGTCTCAGAACTACATACCTGAAAATGGTTAAAGTGGCAAATTATCTCTTCCTTATTGTTGATGCTGTCTAACCACCACTGGACGCTCTTCCTCAGGGTGCACAGAATTTAGGGAAACAACTCCTCTGACAATCAAAATAAAATCAACATAAGTTGTCGGGGTCTACCCACCTGACTCAAGCAGCATTTTGGCGAACATGGGATTCAAAGGAAACTCTGCTATTCTCAGGCCAAGTGGTTCAGTTAAACGACAGTCTTTGTCTAGACCTGCCAAAAGAAGAGAACAAAAGATAGCAGAAAGCATGTACCCTTGTGTTGGGAGATGCACACTTGTTGAGAGAATAAAAAATGATGAATGCTAAAAATGGTACCCAATAGATGACTCTTGCACTATTCAGTCTGACAGCAGAGTGCTGTTCTATCAAAAGAAGAAAAGATCTCCATGGAGTTCCTAAATCCCCAGTTTTTAAAAAACTGCTGCTTATAATGACTTCTATTCAAGGACTTTATTTATAAAGAAAATGGCCTTGCTCTACCACTGAGTTGTATCTCCTGCCCCAAGGCAATATTTTCTTAAACATGACACCAAAAGAACAAGACAAAAGAAAAAACAGATAAATCGACCTACACAAAAACCTAAAACTTCTGTATTACAAAACGATACCATCAAGTAAATGAACAGCCAACATACAGAAATGGGGAAAGGAGTTACAATTCACATACCATATAAGAAATCTGTGGCCAGAATACATAAAGAGCTCCTCCAACTCAGTAATAAAAAGACAATAACCCAAGCAAAAATGAGCACAGAATTTGAACCCTTCTCAAAAAAAAAAAAATACAGTTAGCCGTTTATATCTGCGGGTTCCATATTCTTGGATTCGATCAACAATGGTTCATAAATATTTAAGAAAAAAATTACATCTATACAAATCATATATAGATTTTTTTTTTTCTTACCATTAATCCCTAAAAAATACTGTAGAACAAGTATACAGAGCATTCACATTGTGTTAGGTATTATGAGAACCTAGAGAGGATGTGAAATACACAGGAGAGTGCGCACAGGTCATATGCAAACACTGCATCACTTCACATAAGACTGGAGTATCCATAGATATTGGCATCAGAGGGGGTCCTAGAATCAATGCCCCAGGGATACCTATGGGATGAGACACATTGTATACAAATGGCAAATAAGCAAATAAAAACATACTCAATATCATGAGTCAGAAGGGAAATGCAAAACAAAACCACTAGATACCATTCCCTACCCATTAGGAAAGCTATGATACAAAAGACAAAGGGTAACAAGCACTGGCAATATGGAAAAACTGGACTCTCACACATAGTTGGGAGAATGCCCAGCAAAAAATCTGTAGGCTTGCCAGGAGCAGTAGTGCACGCCTATAATCCCAGCAGCTCCAGAAGCTGAGCCTGGAGGATGGTGATGCAAAAGCAAGGTGTTAAGCAACTCAGCAAAACCCTGTCTCTAAATAAATTACAAAATAGGGCTGGGGATGTGGCTCAGTGGCTGAGTGCCCCCGAGTTCAATCCCCAGTACCACACCCCGAAAAATCTGTATGTCAATGTGCAAAGCATTATTATTCATACTAGCCAAAAACAGGAAACAACATAAATGTCTATCAGCTAATAAATGGATAAAAATTTTACATGGCTTATCCATACAATGGAATACTATTCAGCAATAAAAATGAACGAAGGACTGATATATCCTACAACATGGATGAGCCTTAGAAACATACTGAATGAAAGAAGCCAATCATAGAAGACCTCATATATGATTCCATTGATGTAAAATGTCCAGAATATGCAAATCTAGAGAGATAAATTAGTAGTTGCCTGGGACAGGGGAGTAATGGAAATGGAGACTATGTGCTAACGGATATAAGGTTTCTTTTCTGAGTTATGAAAGCATTTTAAAATTAGACTGTGGTGAAGAATGCATTACCCTTTGAGTATATCAAAAGCTACTGATTCATACACTGTAAATGACTGAAAGGTATGGTATATAAATCACACCTCAATAAAGTCATTTTTAAAAAAAGAAATATGAAAATATACCTGAGGGGGGAAAAAACCCACTAAAATTTAATAACCAAACTGGATGGCAGCCATGTGGGGCACCCTTCCTGAAGATGAGTTCAAGTTATGATTTTTCTCCATCTTCAGGTACAAAACAACGTTCTCAGATAAGCAAATAGAGGCTCCTCTGTAACAGACTATTTCCTTCCCAAACAATTCCCCTGACTGGTGATCTCCCCGTTCCCCAAGGAAACTCCAGGAACAAAGTACAGGAATATGGGAAAGAAACACTGAGACCCAGCTTTCAGGATGAGGTAGGGGCAGGAAGAAAAGTTCCAAGGAGGTACCCTCTGCCCTCTGCTAGAGAATCACTCATCTCTGATGTCTCTGAGGAGTGTGGCCCTGGTGATAGTCACCTAGCTGCTATGTACTAGAATGCTTTATAAATTGTCATAATCTAATTATGATCCCAACTTCTATCTCAGTAGAGTGTCATGAAAAAGATAACACAAATGAGGAGGATCCACCCCGTTCCTGAAGATACTAGGAGCGCCAGAGTGAATGCAACAGACTCCATCCTGGGGGAACACACGTAAGAGAGAAAGAGGCATACCTCCCAGAGCATAGAGTAACTCCAAAGCTTGAACCATCGACTGTGCTGGAGGGGGCTGTAAAACACATAAAAGTCCTCCTGAATTAATTTCTCTGGGCAAGGAACAGAAAGATGTGAGCATTTCCTATTCAAATCCACTTTCCCTCTAGCATGTCCCATTCCTCCCAGTCTCCGTGCTTCTGTTCCTGCTGTTGGCGCCCCTTGAATGTCCTTCCAGCCTTCCTGGCACCCTCGGTACTGCTTGGCCTTTAAGGCTCAGCTTGATTAATAAACAATTCCCCTGGCAGCCCTTCCCCAGCTTCCCTTCCCCGAGGTGATGGTCCCTAACTTAAACTACCTCTTCGTTTTCCCTAAATACTCCTCAGACATTGCTACTGTTTACTTCACAGTCTTGACATTCTCCTGGGAGCCCCAGGATACAGCAGTGCTCATAGACGATTTATTTTTGCATCACCCAGAGGCAAAGCCTATGGAGGGTTAAAAACATTTGTTGAATTTGCATTTTTGATAACAAACAGGAATGCTGGATGATCAACAGTTAAGCAGAGCTGACAGTGTGACTCTCCGCCTGATTCTCTAGATCCTAACCTCCTTCTGTCCTCTTTACTGAGCACCTACAACGTGCCAGGCATCATTATTTCTTCTCTCCAAATTATGTGGTTTTGAATAAGTCAGGTAATAAAATTATACTGCTTTTCAAACTGCATGGCTTTTCTTCTAGATGCATTCAGATAACAAATGTATTTTAAGCATCACATTGTTTAAGCTCAATGTTATAGATGAGGAAAGTGGAAGACATTTGAACAAGGTCACACAGGCAGTTTGTGGCAAAGTCAGAAGCTAAGTTCAGGTTTCATGTTTTCCATTTTACCTCATCCACTTTGTTTGCCAAAGTCAAACTTCTAAAAGCTCAGGTGCACAAACCACAAAGGTGTGGACCAAACTGCAAAGAGGGCACTCCACAGACCACTGGGAGCAAATCATGTAACTGGCCCACTGCCTCTCCTCATCCTATGACATCTTTTTCTTCAAAGAGGCAAAATGCACAGTTCACAAATGCAGGAGCTTAAACCTTCTAGGGATCGTTAATACTGAGGTTATATTAATAGGAATAGCGAAGCTCTGATCCAGGCTCTGAACAATTACAGAAACAAGGTTCTCTTGACTCCTTTCAACTCTGACCCTATTTCAAATCACTTACCATCAATCGAAAAAACTTACTCCCCAGACCCCACAAAAATCATTTCAAAAGTATTTTCATCTAAATGAACATTCACTGGTACTCCTCTAGGACTTCATCTGATTTGGGATCACAGCAACCACAGTTTTAATATATTTGGAATTACTGTGCATGTATAATTTGTTTGTTTTTCTCATGTTTTCCTTGTTTCTTATACCCACAAGACGCCCCACTAACTACTTGGGATAGCTGCCTAATAGGCATTTTGGTCATACTCCATCAAGAAGTCAGTTTTCCCATTACTGGGCAAATGAGTGCTTCTCGTTTTTCACTTTTCTAATTAACATTCCTAAACATATAAAATTACATGTATCCTGTGATTGCCACTGTAAAAACACAGTTTCAGGAGAATGCAGCCAGAAAGGAATGAATAAAAATAAATCCGTGTGTGTGTTTTTATTTTTCAATCATCCAAAAGTTTTATTATGATTTCATTATCTATACTTTTAAATTTTGATATAAAATAGTGCTAAAAACATTATCATCTAGGTAAGCATTTTTTTCTTCTTTCAAATTACTTTCTCAGGAGAAACTTCCATGGGAAAAAATAGCAGGCATTTCCATGGTTCATAAAATATTGTCAGAAAGTACCTCCCAAGGATCAAAACAGAACATAAAACCATCAGCAATACACAGGGCATTGACTCTGCCAAATTGTTGTTAGCTCTGGATTTCATCATTTTTCTTAATAGTTGATCATTTAATTAGTGTAAAATCGGGCTTTGTAGCTACATCTTCCATGGAGGAGAACATGTCTTTATGTCAATTTATAATTTGTGCTGCTTCCTCCCCTTAACTTATCCTTTATTGGATATTTGATTTATTCAAAATGAATGCATTTTGAAAACTCTTGGTATTTCTTTAAGACACTGATAAGTCATTTCTGCCATTATGTTTTCCTTTAATCTTAGATATGGGACTTTTCCTAAGGTTATATTTGCATACACTGTTCATCTTTTCTTTATAGTATCTTATCCTATACAGCAGTAGTCAAGGGAACATTTATTCTGTGCTTACGGTGAGCACACAATAGCTTCTTTGAGGAGCTGGGATTTGTTGGGGTTTTTTTTTTTTTTTGCTATCCAAAATCCAGACTTGTCACACCATAAACCATGATAGCCAGGATGGAACAAATGAGTGAACATGTGAGTCCTCAACCACAGAAGTCCTCTAGGAAAATACTCATGAATGTCTACTAACTAACCTAGTAGAAATCATGAGGATGAAGACAGAAGGTTTTATTTTGGTTATATTTAGAATGTCTGCACATTTAAAAAAAAAAGTCAAATAAAAAATACTGGCAAAAAATGTTACAAACAAAGGTTGATGTCTTTAATGAACTCTTGAATAATTCCATAATCCTAGCAGACAAATGACTTAAAAATTCTGATTAGCTGGGTTCAATGGCACATGTCTATAATCCCAGCTACTAAGTAGGCTGAGGCAGGAGGATCAAAAGTTCCAAGCCAACTGGGCAGCTTAGAGAGAACCTGTCTCAAAATTAAAAGAGCTAGGGTAAAATTCAGTGGTAGAGCACTTGCCTAGCATGGTCAAGGCCCCAAGTTCAATTCCAGTACTACCAAGAAAAAAAGAAATAAAACTGGCCAGTAATTTTTTTTTAATCTATGAGAAAAAAAAAAAAATTAGTGGTAAAAATAATAACCTCCGTCTCCCTCTCCCTCCCTCCCCTTCCCTCCCTTTTTACCTCTCTCCAATCACATTAGCAAAACTCTAAAATTTAGACAATGACCCAGCATGATCAGGGCACCACATACCAGGCCTGCTGGAGCCCATGCCAGTACAGCCATCTGGCCAGGTATCCACAGTTACAAAGGACTATGGACCTTTGGCCCAGCATTCTCAGCAACCTGGCTTAGGAAATCAAAAATCAGCCATAGGGTCTTCCCTACAATTCTTCCAAAACCTTCTTGGCTTCCCCAGTTGCAATACTCTTGATCATGCAGGACTATCCATGAACCCACTGTCCTGGACCCTTCACCCTTCCTTACCTGGTGGAAAACCCTGCTTAGGTCTCAGATTTCACCCCAGGACTAAAGGGGCAGGGAGTTCTTCCTTTGTCTCTCAGAGCACAGGGCACATTGCTCTGTAATTTACCCACTTATGGGTCTCTCTCCCCCAGCAGACAAGAACTGGAATTACCAACAAACTAAGTGTGGCTGCTTGTCTCATCACCTCCCCCATACCCTGCTTTGGACCTTGAGCCAAATTAGCCCCAACACTTAAGCTGAGTGGGAAAAAGAAAGATGGCATGGTCTTCACAACATGCCAGCATCCCCCTGAAAGCCCCCCACACAGAAGATCGGACTTACCGACATGAAATGAAACCTGAGGACGTTGTCAATCCCTAGCGCCTTCAGCTGCAGGATGACAGGGGCCAAATTGCTCCGCTGCATCTCAGGAACAGTAGACTGAGGCAACTTGTCGAAGGCTTCCTCTGAGGATAGTAAATCAGAACAGTCAGGGATCCAATGTGACAGCCAAATGCAATCACATGCCAAAGGGACAGACTTCCTTTTCTACCTTGATCAAGAATCTCCAGGATTCTGAGACCAGATGCACATGACCTTGTAACGCAAGGTTTTTATATTTACAAAAGACCCTTCTATTTAAAAAAAAAAAAAAAAAACTTTAGATACTACATTCTAACAATACTCCTTTATAAAAATTTGTCCTTTTACTTTAGAATGTTGTTTTTCAAATGCTTTTTCTGAGAAAAATATCAAAGCAGCAAGTATTTGCTGAAATCACTATTGTTACCCAGTTATCGTCATCTCTTGGGTAGAGAATGTCAAGGAGGCAAGAACTGCACATATAAGCAAAGAGCGATTTTAAAATAAATCACCAAAACTGCATCCAGAATACAACAAATGACTGAATTTATAAAAAGTAAAAATTGTCCAAATCTAATTTTTTAAATCAATAAGCAAAAAGCACAATGTCACACCCAGAATCCAATGTTGACCCAAATAGATTAATGAATAGATTAATGAATGCTTACATGCCCCATAGCAACAAAAGATGACCTAAGGCAGGAAAAAGTACTTCGTGGCACAGATATCCTACACTAGGAGGGGCAGGAAAAGAAGTGGGAAGGAAGAGACTTAGGAAGGCCTTTTATAACAACTAGACAAAAGGGTACAGGGAAAGAGGCAGAGGAGATTAAATTATTTTTGTGTATATACAGACAATGCTCCACCCACAAAACCCTCCCACATCAGTCAACATTTTAACAGATGTACACCCTTCTTAAACACCACGGTGGCCCAACCTCCATTTAGACCATAAAGCTTTAGTGAACTAGGGGAAAAAACAAAATGAAGCAAAAGGTGATATGAAGAAATAGCACAAAAGGTTTTCCTTGAGAAGACAGACAACCAAAAGTCTAAGGACGGTGATATAAGTTGCCATATGCATGGGTCTACCCAGGAAGTTGTGGATCCCGAGCAACAGCAGAAGTTCCAAGCAGATACTAGTTTCAAAAGCATCTTGGATACAGTTTTTTGGCAGGAGAAATAAACTTCCCAAATACACTATTCTGGCAAGGGAAAAACAATCATCAGATGAGAGGCTGGCCCTGCTCGGGGGCCGCTCACAGGAAGCAGGTGCATCCTCAGAGGTCAGTGGTGCTCAAGCTGTGGTGAGGCGCCTAGGCCAGAAGCCACAGGCCGACCCCTAGAACAGCATCAGTGACAGGAAGGGGCCTGGACCAACACCTGACTGCTCTGCAAGGAGGAACAGATTAGGTCCCATCAAGGGGTCCTCCAAAGAGAAGCGGAGGCTTGGGGAAAGAGGAAAGAATGGTCACCAGAGAAGGCTCTAGAGGAGCCCCATAAGGAGTTGTCACTGAGGGGACTTCGGGGCTAAAGAGGTTTTGCTGGGCAAAAAGGAAAAAGCCCAAGGAAAGGCATCCGAGGTCTGAGTAGCGGATGCAGGAAGCAGAGGGCACATCCAAGAAGAGTGCAGTTCAGCTGAGAAGCCATGTTGAGCAGATGCAGATGGTGAGTGAGAGGAGATAAGCTGAGGAAGAGTTCTGGAAGGTTCAGAAAACTGTAAGGTCTGTGAGAGGTGTGCTGCCTAAAAGCTACACTCTGGAAGCCTGAACGCTGGACACTGTGCACTTGTTACTACCCAGTGGCCCCTCCCCAACACCACTTCCACTGAAACGCCATGCAAAGGGACTCGATGATCTTTCACCTAAATCCACCTGAATACCTCTAGTCCACACTCTATTACATGATTTCTTTGGCACAAGAGATGGGTGCTGACCATGACTCTTTCAGAGTAATCTGAGCCAGGCATGGTGACACACACCTATGATCCCAGCAATTCAGGAGGCTGAAGCAGAAGGATCTCAAGTTCCAGGCCAGCGAGGCAACTCAGTGAGACCCTGTCTCTAAAAAATAGAAAGGGAAGAACATCCCTGGGTTTGATACCCAATACCATCGACAGGGAGGAGGGAGGAAGGGAGGGAGGGAGGAAGGGAGGGAGGGAGGGAGGGAGGGAGGGAGGGAGGGAGGAAGGAAGGAAGGAAGGAAGGAAGGAAGGAAGGAAGGAAGGAAGGAAGGGCGGGAGGAGGAAGAAGTAACTGAGTTCCTTAAAAAACTAAACATGAAATTACTATATCACCCTGCAAAAAACAAAAGAATTAAAAACAAGTTCTCAAGTACATGTACATGCATCTCACAGCAGCACTACTCAAAACAGCCAAGGTGGAAACAGCCCAGATGTTTACCAACTGATGAATGAATAAACAAACAAATGGTTGGTTTTCCATACAATGGAATATTATGCAATCATAAAAAGGAATGACAAATGGCATACATGCTACAATGTAAACGGCCTTTGAAAACATTGCACTAAAGAAGTCAGACACAGAAGATCACGTATTATATGAAGGTCACATGCTGTATGAAGGTCGCATATTGTATGACTGTATTTATATGAAATATCCCAGATAAATCCATGGAAGTAGAACACAGATTGGCAATTGCCAGGGATAGGAGGCCAGGAAGAATGGGGAGAAATTGCTTAAGTAAGGGTTTTCCACTGGAGGGATGGAAATGTTTTGAAACTAAACAAAAGGAGAGGTTGCATATACTGTTCACTCTAAAATGGCTGACTTATGTAAATTTCACCTGAATAAAATTTAAAATATATAAGATTATATATAAATATAGATACATTCTTGAAACTTCCTCCTCCTCTGCATTTCAGGGTGCCTTTTCATCCTGGTCTTTGCCCACTCCAATCAGGCTTTCTTAGCACCTTCAGGGGTTGTCTGTACCTCTCTGGCCTCGGTTTTGCCTGTGATGCTCCACATCCCCTTCCTCCCCTCCCAGTACTTATATATCCCATTCCCTTTGCCTGGAGTGCTGAAATCTTTTTTCTAAGACCTCCCATTTACTTGGATAAATACTTGGTTTCCAATAAGGTCAGGTCCAAACACAACCTTAGTTGTGAAGCACTTTCCAGTTCCCCAGCAAAAAAAAACAAAAAAACACGAGCCCTTCTCTGTTTCCAAGAGTCCCTATTCTCTACAGTAATCATACCACACCTTAACATGCTAATCTGTTAGTGGGTCTGTCTCCACCACCAGATTGTCCACCATGCGGCCACAAGCCTAATTCCACGGAGCCCTCGATTCCCAAGCCTCAACCCCATGTCCAGCATGCAACCGAGGCTCTGTAAACATTTGCTAAAAGAAAGAAGGTCGGGGTATAGCTCAGGGTGGAACACTTGCCTAGCACATTCAAGGCCCTGGGTTCCATCCCCAAAACCAAAAAAGAAAATAAGGAAAGACAAAATGACATCAAGAACTGAATAAGGATGATAGGAACCAGAAAGGAAGAGAAGCAATAAATGGCAAAGCTACAACCTTCAGACCTGGGCAGCAACAGTAGGGGATAGGGGAAGGAGGAGGGACTCAGTAATGATTGGCCAAGTCTGCACAAGGGAAGAAGAAAAAGATCTCAGTACCACTCCCCTCAAAAGCAAAGAGTAGAAAGGGAAGGAGCAGCTCTAGACACATCGTTTTTGGTTAAAGCTGTCTCCAAGCTGGGAAGAAAGCTCTTAAGGGCAGGGGTGTCTGGATCAGAATTTTAATTTTGCTCCCTCACAGCCTAGCACAGTACAGGGCATAGAGCAGGAGTTTACCAACTATTTGTATTCTGTGACCGGGTCTTGGATAGAGCTTTCATCCTAGCTCTGCAAGATGGAATGGGACCAAGGTGAGGTCCCACAGGATTCAGGGACCTCAGAATAAGAAAAAAGCACATTAAGTTAAGAGAAAGGTGAGAAAGACCAAACCTGAGACGTAAAATCCATAGAGTCACATGGCCACAGAAGGGCCTGGGCCCCAATCCTAAGTTAGAACGGGATGGAAAACAGGCGGTGACTTGCTGGGCCAGCTTTAGCCAATGGGGAAGAGTAAAGAAGCGCTATGCTTAGGGCGAGGAAGGTGGCGGGGGCCAGATCACAGGGTGTCCAGGCAGGGAGGGCTGGATTTTACATGCGTTCTGCCACAGGGATAAACATTTACTACGTTATCCAAGGCCCAGGCTAACTATGAGAGTCAAAAACCCTTAAGGGGAGTCGCACTAACCTGTATAAAGGCGGTAACACTTTCCAGAGCGGTTGCGCCCACCGCGTCCTGCGCGCTGGTTGGCTGATGCCTGGGACACAGGAACCACCACCAAGCATTCTATAGCCGTCCTGGGATTGTAGGCCCGCAGTTTCACAAAGCCACAGTCGATCACATACACAATGCCACCGATTGTAATGGAGGTTTCTGCCACATTGGTGGCCACTATCACCTAAGTCCCCCACAGAAAGAAGAGTAAGAAGGAAAGCCGTTGATTCTTTTCACTGTAAACAAACTTAAAAATCCTAAACATGTAATGATATTTCAAATCAGGATCTGTGAAGCAGTTGAGATACTAGACAGAGCAGCAGTTTCAGAGTTGGGAGCCCTGGGCTGAAATCCTCCCGAATCCTGGGTCCCTGGAGAAGCTCCTTGACCTCCTGAGCGCTGGTTCCTCACTTACATAATGACAATTACCACGTCCCCCGGGGTTGCTGAGGGATTAAATAACAATACATATATCCAGTGATAGAACCTAATACTGGGCACATGGTATCTATCAACGTTAGTTTTTCTCTTTCACACAGCATAAGTAAATCTCCGTCTCATCCAGGTATATTCACTGATTTGCTCACATTATAACTAGTTTCTGAGGGTCTGCACTTGACCAGGCACTATCCAAGATGCAGGGGATATATGATGGGCAAGATAATCAAGGCCCCACTTCTCCAGCAGTTTAGTGATGGTGTTTGGGATGGAAATACAGCAAGAAGAGAACTTCAAAAAATGACACAAAAAAACCACAACCCAGCAGTGTAACATGCTGGGGTACATAACGTTTATATTATACTAACAAGGCATGCTACTTTGGAATGGAGGGCCAGGGAGAGCCCTCTGAAAGACGACTTTGACTGAGGCCTGAGTAACAGGAAGCAGCCAACTCTACAGAGATGCAAGTAGAAGCTACAGTTCAAAGGAAGGAGTAGCCACCAATATGACCAGAACACAGAGCAAGTACAGGATGAGCTTGGGGACAGAGGCAGGGCCCAGGTCACGTGCAATCTCTGGGCCAGTGAGGTACTTTCTCATTTGTTACAAGTACACTGGGAACTAGTGGAGGGTTTAAGCAGCAGAGGACATGTAGATCATCACACTGGGAACTTTTTTCAAGCACTTTTCATTTTATAAAATCACTTTATAAAAAAATCTTCCTAACATTTTTATATATTAGAGTTTTATACTATAAAACCATTTATCACAAAGTTTTTATTATTTGTTTTACAGCTACAAATATTGAGACTAATGTTAAGTAACTTATCCTGAGGTGCACAAGTAACTCAGGGGATCCAAGCCTCCTGCTGGTTGGCTGCTATCCGCGTTTGCCTGGGCGACTCCAGTTGCTCCCTCTCAAAGGCCAAAAGGCTGGGCACCCTGTTCCAAGTGGCCTGATCAGCAAGGCCTCCACACACCACCCCCACCAGCTTTGTTCTCTACCACCTGCTGGGCATTCCTCACCTAATGGAAGGCAAAGGACTGTAAAGCCCTGTGGGTGAGGAGCAGGAGTCACACTGGCTGATGGCCAGCTCCCTCTAATCAATGCTGCTTCCCACCACACCCTCCCCAACCCAATTTCAAGCCACTCCTTGAATTAATTGATTTAAGCTTGGCTCTACAGGTAAACTGATACTCAAAACAAGTGGTTCAGAAACTATTGGTAGTGACTTATCTATTGTTCCTAACTGACCACAAGCCAACAAGACAGATCTTTAAGCCAAGGCAGATTCCTGCCCATGGGAATTACCAGGCAGGCAGAAGAGAAGTGAAGAGAAGTCACCTGCTCTAATAATTACTTTCAGAGTGACCCTCTGTGGAGCTCGTTTAGAAATCTTCACATTATTTACTATAACATGGTCTAAAATTCCGAAAGAAATTTTCCTATTTAGTAAGTTTCACTTCAATGTAAAAGAAAAATCCTTGCAGTATATGACAAAGTACTAGTATGACTATAGATGGTCGCAGACACCCTTGGTCATCAGGGTAGTCTCACCTTTCTGACACTGCGTGAGACCCTTTCAAACACTTTCATTTGCTCAAAGGAAGGCAGACCTGCATACATGGGGAGAACCCGGAGGTGCTTCTTCATTCCAGTGCGAGCGAGGGCCCGGGCCTGCTCGATCAGCATTGACACGACAGTTTCCACCTCTTCCTAAACATTGAACCACACACCAAAGAAACAGATCAACATGAAGCATGTCATTTTATCACACTGAAAAACAATGAAAGTTGGAGTCAGAATTTTAATTTTGGTCAGATTCATGAATTTTGGTGATACCACATTCTACTTGGGACGGTATTTGAACAAATGCTAGAACAACAGTGCCAGAGGGGTAAAAA
Organism: Marmota flaviventris; assembly: GCF_047511675.1. Classification (NCBI taxonomy): domain Eukaryota; kingdom Metazoa; phylum Chordata; class Mammalia; order Rodentia; family Sciuridae; genus Marmota; species Marmota flaviventris. Next base: position 184,004,882 of record NC_092499.1, on the reverse strand, counting down.
TTTGAAACTATAATATTAATCACTAAAACTAAACTACCTGTAGTTAATAGGAACATTCCCGATAAATTAAAACAATGACAATTTTACTCAGTTTTATGGACTGAGAAAATAAAGCCTTCCGTGAAAAGGTCAAGTTATGGCCTATAAAATCATGAGCTTTTCCCAGAAAAGACTACTAACTGCAGAAAATGTTTGGCAGTGGAGAAGTTCAGAGCTGGAGGGTAGTTCTGAATAGTGTTACATCCTTGAGGGAGGACTTGGACTTATTCAGTTGTTTTTCCAGCAAGATAGCCACTGACCAACTCCAGGATGAGTTATAAAGGTGTCACCAGAAAAAAGGCACACAGTGGCAACATGCATGCAGCAAGATGCACATGTTAACATAAAATCCTGGCCAACAAAACAGCCACTGACTCAATTATCTAACTAATCAGCTAATACATTTAACATACACTTAACCCTCTGCAGACAGAACAGGGAAGAGCTAATGATTCCCTGACAATCCAGTTGATAGATAACCCAACAATTTTTTATACAGCTAAGTAACTGCAAAATACAATGAGTCAGGTGCAATTATACAGGCCTACAATCCCAGCTATTTGAGAGGCTGAGGCAGAAAGATTGAAAGTTCCAGTCCAGCTTGGCGCAACTTAGTGAGATTGTCTCAAAATAAAACATAAAAAGGGCTGGAGTTACACGTCAGTGGTAGTGCCCCTGGGCTCAAGCCCCAATACCACCCCCCGCCAAAAAAAGGGAAACATGAAAAAAATGGCTAAGCAGGAAAGTAGCAGGGCTCTACATTAATTCATGTGTTGCCTTAACATGTCTGTTCCTCAGGCCTGATGGAATTACCTGGCCAGTAAGAAAGGCTAGTATGTCTCCATCTCCCTCTGTCTGGTGAATTTTTACCACAGTTTCCACAGTTGATTTGATATAATCTGGAACAGGACTGAAAAGACATTGACATAAACTCATCACTAGAATATGCTCATTAATTATAGATCAATTACCTTATAATCTGGCAACAAAACCTCCTGAAAGTAAGTTTGGGCCTGCCCAACAAGTAATTAGTATGTGGATAAATAAAAACAAACATTCACTCTTTTTTACGCACTTTTTTTTGTGTAATCCATAATTACACAAAAGCTATGATTTTTAGCTATACTTGCAAACAAATAAAATTGATACAACATGCATACAGATGTGCTGTCTTAATGTACAAAGATGCCAGGCCAGGGAAAACCTGGGGCTGTGGCTCCAAAGCTGAAGCCCACCCTCTCCCTGGCTCATTTTCCCTTCTAGCCACGGGCAGCACATATGGGTCAGGTAGGCTAAGATGTATGTGCTCTCCAGCTACAGCAACTCCGAAGTCAAGTTCACAACTCTCTTAACACTCATTAGGCCAGGCCCTTGGTCAGTTTGCCCAATTAGGACCAAGAATTACAATGGCTCCTTTTCTGTTCAAGGGGGGATCCTCCCAAAATTGTCAATCAGGCCTTCTTACTAAGGATGTAGAGTGGACCCAGATCACCGTAGTACCCTCAGTGACAGGCATCCGTGTAAACCCCAGTTCGAAAAACTCTCAAGCCTCTCCCTTCAGCCTTTCATCATTTTGCTCTTAATGCAAATTTGCATGACAGTGTCAACAATTCAGCAGTGACCTGAACAAAAACATGCTCCTCCTCACTGCCCTTACAGCTGCGAACAGACACAGTTCACTGCCATTCCACATTATAGGCCCAGGTTTCTAAACACTATCATCAAAAGTCAAACATCATCAAACCTTTGTAGATAAAAGATATCCACCGGAAATGTTCGCCCTTCCACTGTAAGGATCACACACGTATCCCTGGTTGGATCACTGGTTTCATTTTGATTAAAAAAATCCCGAAATTTCTAAAAAAAAAAAAAAATCAGTTTTTCATCTTCTCTCAAAAAACAAAAAGGTCACAGTATTTATGGAAAGAAAATAAAACTGGCAAAGGGCAGAGACTGGAGGTAGGGATTAGGGGTGTGTGTGTATAATACAGATAATGTATTGCAAAATAATGTTTACATTAACGCTTTTCTTATTGAAAATGTGGGGAATCATGTTTCAATGATACTTTTTACCAAAGGATGCCAAACTTGTGGCGTAGAGAATGATATTAAAAGCTCTAGCCAATGACTTCAGGAGATACCACCAAGATCCCCTCTTGGTAAGTGTCCCCCCAACATACTAAGGAAAGTGAGAAAGAAGAGCTACATGACTGAGTGACCACACAGGCGGTGAGTTAACACTAGATGCAGGCTGCTGGTGCCAGCTGGTGAGGAGACAGAGTCATCCAGGTAGGTTGAGGGTGCCATTATTTGAATCTAAATGACATTCCCATTCCCCAACTATAGTCCAGTTTCCCTGAGGCCTGATGATGTAATTGCAAGGCCTGTCTTCATTATTTCTCTATCGTCTCTAGTGTACAGAACATGCCCATCCCCACTCCTGACAACTAAGGAGCCCAGAAGCAGCACTAGTAAATGAAATCAAATACAAAGTGAATGGGCCTGGAAGAGTATTGCTAAAAGAATCCAGGATTTAACAACATACTGGGGTGCTATCCATTAATTTTAGGGGTGTCTGGGAAGAGAAAGCACAGACATAAAAGTGCCTCAGGCCAACAAAAGGATTCTGTGCGCTACAGAGAATTCCACAGGGTACTACCCTTTAGTTTCCTGTTGGCTGAATTCCCTCCAAGTCACTTTAGCCTCCTGCACCCCTATGATATACACCGAGCAGGAACATTGAAGTAAGTGAAAAGACTTCCATGCCCCAAAACAATAAGCAGTCCAGGGAAGGTAGATGTGCAAAGAACCAATCCTAAGATGAGCCAAGGAAGAGGATCATAGTTATCCCTCTGAAGGGGCCTGAGTCCTGCTGCCTGGGCACTGCACTTGACAGGCAAGACTAGGACGGTGAGGGTCGGGGAGGAAGTTATCAGACCTGTGCTCTGGATCCTGAACTCTGGTGGCCATTTAGAGGTGGGCAGCAGGGATAAGAGCCGGGAGGCAAGTAGACTAATTAAGGCAGCTATTGAAATAGCTCAGACGAAGAGTGAAAGCACAAGCTCCGGGTAAGCGTCCAAAGCATTATGTTGAAACAGGACCTGACAACCTGTGAGTGTGTGCAGACATGTTTATGTCCTGGAGAAGGATGGGATTTCTTCTTATTCAGTCAGGGATAAAACTTCCTAAAGCAAAGACGATCTTGGGCCTGAATGACTATGATTACAAGCAAGGGAGTGGGACAGAAAATCCAAGAATTTCATGTTTATGAGTTTAGGTGATCCTCAGCTAGCTGTTGGATAGCTCAGGCTGGCACACAGGAGCATGGGATTGCCACAAATACAAAGTGTTGGCTAAATCAGGGGCCTCGGGAACAGGCAGCCTTAAGGAGGAAGAACAGCAATCAAAGAGGCCCAGGAGAAAGCTACTGAGGAGACAAGAGAGAGGGGAGATGGCAGGGTTCAGAAGCTACAGGAGAAAGATTATAAGAAAGGTTTGGTAGACAGAGCCAAATATTTCCAGAAAGTCACGCTGATCAGGGAGGAAGATCATGGGAGACGATGGCTTAACCTTAGCTGCTAAGGAATATGTGATGCTGAAGAGTAAAGATGGAAGGTTAATCTCTCAAGAGAAATAATTCAGCATGTACTGAGAAGACCTTTATCCTTTATCTTTATTTAGAAATACAAAATACATATAAAAGCAAATAAATGCAGTATCAACAGTGCATGAGTCTTGAGGCAGAATCAACTGGAAATGAGCTCAACACAACTGGAAAAAGATTCTAAATCAGGTCCACAATGACATAGACACATGATAAGAAATATAACAAGACATCAGGAAGAGGACAATCTATGAAATGAAATGCAAATGATGGGACATCTGCTGGGCTGTCTTCTAGCTCACCATAGCTTCCTTCCCTGGTAGCTGCTCCTACCTGATCCACACAAGTGGACTCCCAGCAGTCATGTCTACCCCTTGGCCAACAATCTCTAGCCATGCACAGTCATCCAAGGTGGAAGCCTGAGCCCAGATAATCCCAAATTCCTTCTCCAGGTATTTGAAAAGAGAGGAATTAAGTCTCCCTCCAAGTAGTTGGACCTGTGACAAAAAATCTTTGGGAACTATCAGAAACCATATTTTCTGTCATGTGACAGAAACAAATAAAAACAACACCATATGATACAACGGTTAAAAAATACTTTGCAGTGAGCCAGGCCCTGTGGTGCATACCTGTAATCTCAGCAACTAGGGAGGGTGAGGCAGGATGGTCACAAGTCTGAGACCAACAACTTAGTGGCTCAAAATAAAAAGAGCTGGGGGTGTAGCTCAGTAGTAAAGTACCCTTAGGTTCAATTCCCAGTATTAGGGGGAAAAAAATCCAAAACTTGGTAATTATACTTGGTCATACATGTCTTTGGTCATGTACATAACTGTTCACTTAAGTGAGCTCACATTCACAAAGCAGCTAAACCCATCAAGGCAACCATGTGATCAGGCCCTTATACTCCGCTTATCTTGGCCTCCCCATAGCAGCCACTGGTGTCCTCATTTGCAGGCTAGGCCACCCTAGTCCCTGACTGAAGCCAGAGCAGGTACCATATCAGCAGCCCAATCCTTCTGGGCAATTTGTTATTTGTCTGACACCTACAGCCAGGGGCCAGAGAAGGGTTCCAAGAACCCCTGGACCTCTAAATCACAGTGCTACCTAAGCCACTCCCTACCTGACTCCTGCGGTGCTCCTCACTCTTACCCTTTTCTGCCCCTCACATCCTCTTCCTCATCCCCTCGCTCTTACACATCACACTCACATGAACCCACACCTACTCACCCCACAGCCTCACAGCATGGACTCACCTGCTGATCCCCTCAGCCCTACAGATCCTCTCTCACAAAGGAGGCACTTATGCACAGTTGAGGAAGGCACAAAGGAATAAGTGACCCTGGCTCACCACAGGCTCAGCTGAGTGTTGCTGAGGTCCCAGCATGCTCTGCTGCATAGCACACCAAGGCATGACAAATCTCCTACCCTCTGTCTTCCCATTTGAAAAAAAAAGAATACTTCCAAGAAATCATCTGTATCAACTACTATTTGTAGAACAGTGGCTATTTTTTTAAATCTCTATGTAAAGAGACAATAAAAGGCAATTGTGAGCAATTATTAACTATTAATTAGCAATGACTCTAGGAAAAGACTTGGATGTTCTACTTTTCACCAGAACTAAACCTTGTTTCGGACAATTTTAAAATTAAATAAATTTTAAAAGAAAGAGGAGGCAAAGATCAGAGACATTCTGTTCTAGCCGACCATGGAGGACAGAACTGGAGGTGAAGTAATCACTGTCCTCAAAACAGCATTCCAGCCGTGCATGTGTGGCACAGGCCTATCATCCCAGTGCACAGGAGGATTGCAGCTTGAAGCCAGTCTCAGCTCTTAGTGAGAGCCTTAGCAATTTGGTGAGACCCTGTTTCAGAATAAAAAATTAAAAAAGGCTAAGTGTATAGCTCAATAGTAGGATACCCCTGGGTTCAAGTCCCAGTACTAAAAAAAAAAAAAAAAAAAGTGAGAGAGCGCGAGCAAGAGACCGCACAGTCCAGGAGATACCATGGTGAGGGAGATGAGAACTAACTAAAAAGGGCAACAAAGAAGCTCTGACTCAAAAGTGATCATGGGCAGCCCTAACAACAGAGGCCTAGAGCCTGTGAGAAGGTCTGAGAAGCCCACCTGAGTACATGTGCAATGCAGACACCTCTCTTAGACATACTGAGCTTTTCCTTCTCCAAGCTGTTCTGCATTTCTGAAGCTACAGGAAGACCAGGAGTCTAGGAGCCAGAGCCAGAGCCAGAACTTTCTCACATCTCACCTGAATTACATAACTGGCATCTCTGTATCCACTCTTGTGTCATCTACACAGGATCCAAAAAGATTTTTCTAGAACCCAAACATGATTCAGTCATTGCTCTGCCTCACCTGCTCCCACGCTCCCAAGCAAGTGCATAACGTGACCCATCCCCTTTTACTTAGTCTTAAGGCCTTCCAGCATCTGACCCCTGCCAACCTCTCTAGTCTACTCTCCCACTGCTTCCCATTAGTTCAAAATTTATTCAACACAGGCATCTACTCTGTGACAGACACTGTTTCAGAAGGAAGGAGATATGGTCTGATCAAGACTAGAGTGAAATATTGGGAGACCTGGGGAAACAGTGGTCTAGAAAAAGAGGCCCACAAGAGCAGATGTATCCTGCTCTGAGAACAGCAAGGGGACCAGTATGGCCAGAATGGGGGAGCACACAGGAGGTGGTGGAAGGAAAGAAAGTCAGTGGATGGGGGACAGGTCACCCCTGCAGGGCCTGGCAGGCAAGGTAAGATTCACAGCTCACTGAACTCACAGTTTCTTGCTGCTGTGGTTCTATACCTGGTCAGGAAGACCCTCTCCAGCTTTGCCCACCTGGGAAACTGCTATGCAGCTTTCTCATGAGCTGAGTGAGATACCACCTCCTCATTGACTGTTTCTGGATACTTGCTAGCTGGCTGGAATTACGTGCTCCCTCCTTGACTTCTCAGTACTTTAAATGCACCGAATAGTAAACACCTACTTACAGGTCTGCTTCCCTAAGGAGCTGGGATATGTATGGGTCACCTGCAGCTAGCACAGTGCTTACATACGTAAACAGCATGTGGTCAAAAATATTTGTTGAGTTAAACCCCTGTCTAAACTATTAGTCATCAAAGAGAAAAATAATGTAAACCTAGCCATAATTTTTTCTTTTTGGGTGCTGAGAATGGAACCCTGGGCCTCACACATGCTAGGGAAGTGTCTACAACTGTAGCCCCAGCCCACCATAAAAAATTTTAACATGGAAATTATTAAACATACAGGTGAAACCTTTATTGTACGCACACGCGCACACCCACCCACAAACACTAAACATATGACGTCTCATTATAAATAAACTCAAGCCTCACACTGAAAAAAAGTAATAAAAAGAAGTTGCCTGTGTGGGGAGAAAGACAGCGTGCAGAGAAATGAGACAAGTAGGTAATCATGAACTCCCTTAGTTAATTACAGGCTAATTTCCACCCACAAGCTGAAAAGGAGTATCCTGTGACCATGTGAAATCTAGGACACCAGATGGCCCCAGAAGGAAGGCAGGCCACTGCCAAAGACGAGCTCCTGCTACAGCTCCCTTCCCAAGGACATGTTCAACAATTCCAGTGCTATGGGGAGAGCAGGAGGGAGGAAGATGCCTTTACCTCTGCATCCAGAGTGGCTGAAGCCACAATCAACCGAAGATCCCCACGCTTTTTCTGAATCTAAAACAAGAAGGCATTAGGAAACATGATAACAGTGCAATATTTATGGATGAAATAATCTGATGGATGACCGTTTTTTTTCCCCTTTGGATTTTCTTTGGATTTTCCAAATTGCTATATGTTTTTCCAAGTCAGTAACAAAGCAAAAACAAAAACATCCAGGTGCAGTGGCATATGCCTATAATCCCAGTGGCTTAGGAGGCTGAGTCAGGAGGATCACAGGTTCAAAGCCAGCCACAGCAACTTAGCAAGGCCCTGAGCAACTCAGAGAGATCCTATCTCAAAATAACACATTTAAAAAAGGGCTCAGTGGCTAAGTGCCTCTGGGTTCAATCCCTGGTACCAAAAAAAAACATAAAAATATAAAAACAAAACTCTGTCAGCAGAGCCATACCTTTTTTAGCAAGCCAATGGCAATGTCAGTGTACAAGGTCCTCTCGTGGGCTTCGTCCAGCATAATGACACTAAGGATCAAAGGGACACTGTCAGTGAACATTGAAACAACCACCCCATCCAGGCCACCAAAGGGACCCTGTGGATCAAAAGGAAGCTTACTGGCAATGCGATAATTCTTACACTAATAATCATAGTCACTTCAACACATCCTGGCGTACAGAAAGTGGTGCTGTACTGCTGTCTTTAAAGAGCTTCACCAACACATGGATTCCAACAGGATTTATCATGTGATTTTCCATGACAACACAATCTATGTGCCACAGGACACATAAAAAACAGAACGAGAACCAGTCACTGTAAGTCTGGAAAGTGGCAGAAACAGGCAAGCAGGCAGGTGATCACAGTTGTGACACACATGCACCACAGAGCCTTGTATGTGTGTGACAGACAAAGACCATGAAGGAGAAAGTGATAAATAATTATTTGGACTCTTATGTGCCTTATGTTCAGTAAAACACTATCCAGTTAGTTCTCTGGGGTGCTATGATTCTACGGTCACTATCAACCCTGGGTGTGACCAAAGCAACATATAAAGGACAACTCTACAGGCTGTTTAGTGACAAGGGGACTGATGATGTAGCTCAGGGGTACAGCATTTACCTAGCATGCATGAGGCCTAGGCTCAAGCCCCAGCAACACTAAATAAATAAATAAACAAGTAAGGACAGAGATTTTTCTGTGCCCATTTTTATGTACTTTCTGTTTGGTTGTTTCATGTGTCCACTTTGGGCACATAAAGGACTGCACTATCTAAATTCTGAGTAAAACATCAAGGGTCAAAATAGCTGGAGTTAAGAGAAAAATTTTGAGGCAGCTGAATACAGATGTGACTCTCACCTACTGATAGAAATGCTTGTCAATCTATTTGTGGACTTTGGAAACTGCAGGGAAGTTATCATAGGAAAAACATATTTACCTATATTTTGTTAACAATGGATCAACCATCATTTCCCTGACCAGCATTCCATCAGTAAGAAACTAAAAAAAAAAAATACAAAATTTTAGACATAAGTCATTTATATCATATATTAATAATTTTTTTTAAGTTCAAGCAGAACTCCATAAAGTTCAAATATCCTGTTGGTCAGCACCTGTATAGGACAATTCCCATAAAGGACTGTGAAGAGATGGCCCAAACTTTTTTTTTTTAATCAGTAAGCAACAGAACTGTTACCAAAATAGATCTCAAACACGTGGTCCCTGCTGGGCTTGTGAGTCTTCAGCAGAACCGCCACAGCAGTGAAGGCCCACTTCCTCTGGTCCTGCACCTGGAAGTGCTGATGATGGGCAATGAATGCCAGGGAATGCCGGGAGTCTGAGATAACTGCTTTTACAATTCACAGACTGTGGATCGCAGCCCTTGAGGTTATTTACCTCAAGTTGTACAGAGATTACTTTAAGAGCCAGATGAGGTCGAGTAAAGAACATGGGCTACGGTGTCATGCCACTGGCTTCTCCCTCTTACTTGCTGTATAAATCTTGGGCAGGTTCTTCCCCTATGAGCCTGATTCCTTGTTTGTAAAATGAAGTAATGAACTAATGAGATGGTACAAGCAGAGTGTTTAGCACAGGAGCTAATGCACAGTGCTTAAGAACATCAGTTCTACTGCCTATGAGTGTTTATGAAATACTTTTGAAATGTGCAGTAATAACTGGATGTTGTTAGTCTCATCCCAAACACATATGGTATGTTAACAAGGCCAAGCATGTATCTCCCTGTGTGCTGTGTATGCTTGCTTTTCTTGTTTTGGTTTACGAGCAGGTGTATGCTTGCTTTTCTTGTTTTGGTTTAAGAGCAGGTCGCATTTCCACCGTGGTCTGCATGATCTGAACCACCTGCCTCACACACTCACAGGAGTGGAAGTAAGAACTTGCCACCAATGAAAAAGCACCAGAATCAAGTGCCCTGGAGTGATGGTCAAATGAAATACGAAAGCTTCTCATGAAGGACTCAAGAAGAATCATGTGATTAGTGATCCACTGAAAATTAGCTAGTTTAAATGTATTTTATGCTACAGAATATTCCCTTTACCTAGCAAAAGACACGTAAGTGGTGACAAAATACAGAAGTTTGAAAAACAAGAGTCATATTTTTATAAATCACTGCATTGTTCATTTAGTTCATCTGATTATTTTCAATTTTTCTCTGTTGCAAACTGAGAGGTAACCAAAATTTTAATAACCAATCTTCATCTCATCAAAGCATTTGTTCACTGTTTTATTGAACTGTCTGATTAGACTTTGGTTCCAGCATAGTGGCACACAGTAGACCCCTGCTGAGTTGATTATACAATAATTACTACTGATATTAATTATTTTGATGTTAACAACTAGGCCAAAAAACACACAGATAAAATCCATTATCATACAAAATAGGAAGGATCTAACTAGTGAAAACATCATCTATGAATTCTGCACTTTATCAGTTTATACTACTTTGTCTATTGTTAACTCTTTAACAGACCTGTTTCTGTACTTAGATAGCAATGCAAGTCAGTGGAAAAAAATAAAACAGACATTAAAAAAGACAACTTTGAGTCCCAGTGCTGTCACCAACAGGCAAGTCATTTAGTCTCCCCTGCCCTCAACTGCCGGGTTTCTATTCTCACGACTAAAAGGCTCAGGGGTCACTCCGGTTGAACTGGGCTAACTGAGCTGCACAAAATAATCACACAAGAGACACAACTACCTTTTTCATTGGGGCCGCTGTGACGGCTCCTCTGACCTTAAGGGTCCACAGGAAGAGAGAGAGAGAACACACACTGACCCCTTTTATTGAGGAGAAGCTATTCAAATGAGGCAAGGGGTCAGGTTTCAGGGGGCTGAGTCTAGCTTCATGATGTCCACTGTCAGCAGGTTGACTGACATCTGGGTAGGCCACACCCAAGGGCACAGTAAGAGAAGGGGACACACACAAGGCACTTCCATGGAAGATTCTATCCTAAACAGGGCAAGGGGTATTATATTACAAAGGAACAGGTGAGCATAGTTTCACCCATGGGGCTGTAGCAGGACACACCCATGCACAAGACACCGTCCCTTGAACCCAAGAAGGGTGGGGAAAGCTCTGCCACATTTCTGTGACTGAGTGCCTCAGCACCCAGCTGGGGAGTGTGACTCCATGACGTGCAAGGTTGGTCTCCCACTCTCAACCTCTTCATCTGGAGGCCAAGGGCTAAACTTTACTTCTGAGTTCCTTTCTGAGTAAGATTCGAGAACATTTCATCAGAGCTCTGTAATTCCCAGCAGACTAAAGTCCCTGGGGCCAGGATGATTTCCTATACTTTCTGCCCGGTTTCTGCGTCCTATACAGCAGCCAGGGCTGCAGGCTTTTAACTCCCCCCAGTTATTCTTCCTCCTCAGTGATACTGGGAAAAGCAGCTTGCGCACTTCACCTTGATTCTTGTGGCCAGCGGGTCGGTGCAGTCGTCAAAGCGGATGCAGTAGCCCACCTCATGCCCCAGCACTGCTCCTCTCTCCTCGGCTACTCGCCCTGCAACCTTTGGGAAGAAAGATCATGCTGAAAATAGAGACATAGAAATTACTGCACAGAGCACATACGCTGGAAATCTAAACGTCATTTATTAAACAGTATGTGAATGCCATGGAAAATGAGAAGTAAAGGGGCAGGACGTTAGAAAACAAGTATGAAAGCTTCTATAATTTACTGACATATTTATGTACCTCATTTCATCCTGCCATGGTCTTGGGGCCACTTATAAAAGCATACAAACTGAAAATGAAATCATATAAAGATGTTACAGATCAAAATCAAAGAAATAAGGCTGGGGGTGTATAGTTCAGTGGAAGAGCACTTGTCTAACAAGTGCAAGGCCCTGGGTTCAATCCCAGCACTGCATATAAGTAAATAAATTACAAAGAAATTACCAATAAAATTCAAAAGATTTAAGCCACCGAGAAAAAAAATTAAATACATAGATACACTATAGTTATTTGAGACAAGCTAACCCACAAACTCATCTCTAAATTTTGTGACCAAATTTAAAGATCATTCATTTCTAAATTTTGAAGCAAAAGAAATGATAAGATTTGCCCTGCTCCCTTAAGAAAAAGCACATCAATCAGAGACAACTTTTCATGTCTCCACTCCTTAAAATAAAGCATCTTCCCCTGAATGTGAAAGCAGGAGAACTGGAATGATCAAATTCAATACTGGGTAAGGTTCATTTTCTCTTTGGAAGCCAAAAAAGCCAGACACCTAAACAATTCTCAATAGTATCACAACTACCAAGACCTCTGGAAAGGGGAAATGAAGAATGCAGGTCTTTAAAAAAGGGCAGACAAGTGAATGAGACGGTTAAGAAAGATCCAAGTCAGCACAATAAAGTAAAAGAAGAAGGCAAAAAGAATAATAGATTATGAAACCACAAACTATAGAAAGAATTTCACCCACTGATATATAATTTAAAAAATAGTATAGGGGAAAATATAAAAAAATCCAACAAGCAAAATCTCTGAATTATCCCAAGAAGGCTACTCAAAGGTTACTAACTGAATAACAGAAAATATTTGAAACAGTAAATAAGCATAAGCCATGCCCAGTGGCTCCTGCCTGTAATACCAGATACTGAGGAGGCTAATGTGAGGAGAATCACAAGTTTGAGGCCATCCTAGACAACTCAGGAAGAGTTTTTCTCAAAAATAAAGAAAAATTTTTAAAAAATCAATAATGCTTCTTAATTTAAAAGAAATTAAAACCTACTACGTAAGCTACCTGAGAGCCAAAGGGAAGCATGTGAACAGAGGCCCCAGCACCTGGCACTACCACCACCCAGGTGAGGCAGGCATTCAGCTGCCCGCACCCCATACTTCCTGTGGCCTAGAGTGGAATGTGGCTGCCACAGGAGGTGGCCTGCGGCAGAACTGACTCAGCCTTTAGGCCCCCGGAGCCCCAGGCTCAGGAGCAGAGGCTCCCTGCACTCGCTCCCAGCACCAGGCACACCCAGCATTATCTGCCCATCATTGTTTAAGAAACTGAAGAGCAAATGAGGATCAGAAGTGGCTCTGCCTGGTCTGGTGACTTGAAATTACAGCTCTGGCAGGCCAACACACAATCAATCATCAAGCAGCTGGTCTGCCCCACGTAGCTGTCCAATCATCTTATGAAACCAGAAATGCACCCTGCACTGCCCTACCTCTCGAGGTTCTGTTTCTCCAGAACCAGCTTTTCACCAAACACTTCTGTTATGTTTCACTTTAACACTGCACACTGTCCTATTATAAGTACCAGAAAATGAACAGAGAATGTGTGCATAGAGTCACTAGGGGCCTGTGAGGAAAACATGTTCCTAAGAATAAGAAGTAAACCAATCCTCTTCTTTAAAACATCATTTTATGGGCCTATAAAACAAAGCCAAACTTGTTGATTCTTGTTATTTCACTATTTGTATACATTTGCCTTTAAAAAAATGCTTTTCTTTTCAAACTTCTTTTTAAATTTCATCATTTATTAATCATACAGGGTTATATTCTATTGGCTTTTTTTTTTTTGGGGGGGGGGGGGGGGAGTGTGGTCGCATTTACTGGGGATTTAACCCAGGGGCACTTTACCACTGAACCACATCCCCAGCCCTTTTCATAGGGTCTCACTAAGTTGCTTAGGGCCTAAATTGCTGAGGCTGGCCTCAAGCTTGTGATCCTCCTGCCTCGGCCTCCCAAGTCACTGGGATTATAGATATGTGCCACTAAGCCTAGCCATCTATTGGCTTTTTAACAGATTTTTACCCCCATTGTTTATGTTCTGCTCCCAATAACTTCATCAACTGGAATAGACAAATACCATATTCTGGACAACCCAAACAGATAAAGAGGGAAAAAAAAAAAGAAAAAGAAAACCCAATCACCGAGCACCTTCTACATGGCAAGTGCTAGGCTCTGAGCTTTCACACAGCCCAGGAGGTAAAGCAGATACCGTCAGACCTACAAATGAGAGAGTCAAGTCAAATCTAGCACAAGTAAGGCCAGTGAGCACGTTCATTAATTGCCTCTCACTGAGACCAAGCCCGGCTTATGCAATCTGTTCTCAGGCTCTGAGCTTCTTTTCAGATTTCAGTCTGCACACAAAGTACTTTCTGAGATGCAGCATTACAAATGTGACAGCTCTATTAATACTACATGGTTAATTTATACATTCTTTGTTCTTTCAAGAGAAAGCATGTGGTTGCATGGAAGTTATCCATGGCTACAAATTTGGAGCCAAAATGCAAAGTGATTAAGAGCTGGGATTCCAAACCACAAACAGGAAAAATTGCTCTGATTTTTAGGTAACTGAGTCATCTTTTGGTTACATAAAAGTTTAACTCTGTCACTGCAGTAGAGTTTCCAAACCTATTCCCATTTTATTCACATACTCCTAGCAAAATATTTATAATTTTTAACTAGAAGAGCATTAGAAAACGGACTTTGGAGGAAAGGATTAATAATAATTAAAACTCTACACATAGTAAAAATAACTTGGGGAAATAGAATGAATTTCTTATCCAGGTAAGGATATCAAAATAAAGGCATTTTTGTCCCAGTGTCCTCTCCTAAAGTTAATAAAAAACAACAAAAGAATAAACACATAAACAAGATAAAACTCCCATCTTTAATGAAAGGAGCCAGCCACAAGCCCAAACAGTAAACACAGCTGCCAAACACGGTGAGATTCGCATCCAGAAGGAAGGCCTGGGCCTCATCACAAAAGTGAACTTCCGGCCTCCTTAATGTCAGCGTTAACACTTTAAAAGGCAGGGCCCAATATCCTCCTGCTAGAAGTGGCAGCACTCAGGCCCAGGAGATATAGGAAATGTCCACAAAGTGGACATTAAAGAATTACAGGGAAGAAGAGGGTGAGAAGAAGACAGGCAGGCAGGACACAAGCATCAAATCCCAAATCAGAGAGCCCTTAGAATATCATCCTGAGCCATAAAGACCTCTCAAGTCACCAAAGAGTGCATGGCCAGATCCTCATCCCTCATCCCCAGCCAGCAAAGGGTAAAAGCCTCTCTGAGAGGCCACCCTCAAACCCACCCTATACAATCTCACACTTCTGAGGAAACCAGTGGCCACAGTCAAAGATAAGAACTTATCACAAAAGTACCAACACAAGCCTAGGGCATGAAAGCTAAGAAAGAAGGAATAAAGGGAAGAAAACATAAGCAAAAAAAAAGCAGTTTTAAAAGAAATTTCAAGCTGTGAGGGGTCAGGTACACCTGTGATCCCAGCAATTCAGGAGGCTGAGGTAGGAGGATCACAAGTTCAAGGCCAGCCTCAGCAACTTAGCAAGAACCTGTCTCAAAATGAAAAATAAAAAGGGCTGGGGGATGCAGCTTAGTGTTGGAACACCCCATGTTCAATCCCCAGTACCACCAAAAAAAAAAAAAACCAAAAAATTATTTTCTGGATTTTTTAATGTTTGCAGCATTACAGATTTTAAAACTCAAAATACATTTTGTATCTCCTTTCATTCACTTCTTTACTAAAAAGGAAAAATTTAAAGATATAGTTATGAGACTGAGGTAGAAATGTAAAGGAATCAAAATGAATAACTTTGACTAAAAAAAAATCATGAACATTGTGGAGAGGCTTGAAGAACCCACAAAACTAGAGGGGAGCAGTAGATTCCAGACACGGTAGTCGATATTAAAAACAGACAATGGAGTACACTTCTAATGCTTTCAGAAAGAGAATAAAGTAACTGGAACAGAAAAGTATACCCAGATATCAAGGAGATTTTAATCTAAAAATTAAGAGCTTTTCCATATTTAAAAAAAAATTTTGAGACAGCACACCAGGAACCGTGGTACACACCTATAATCCCAGCTACTTGGGAGCCTGAGGCAAGAGGATGGCATGTTCAAGGTAAGACCTGTCTCAAAATAAAAAGGGCTGGAGATGTACTCAGTGGTAGAGCACCCCTAGGTTCAATCCCCAGTACTGGGAAGGAAAAATTTAAAAAAAGCAATGAGACCACATGATCAACATCAAGGCATATCCTCATGGAAAAGGAATCTTGCAAGCATTTGGTAAGACAAGCCAAGAAGGTAGGTTGAAAAAGCCCTCTAGATCTCAGATTTCTCTTCAGAGTTCCTCAGCACTGATAGTCAGTGGAGCAAAGTTTGCATAGTTACCAGGGAGAGTGCAAATCAAGAATTTTCTACTGGGACTGAGGCCGTAGCTCGGTGGTAGAGAGCCTGCCTAGCGTGTGCGAGCCCCATGGCTGTCTAGCATCCCAGCACAGGGGGGAAAAATACACATTTTTTTTTACATCAAGATCAAGCATATAAAAATAATTACTGAATGATAAAATTCAGCCAATCAAGAAATACAGCAAAAATGAGCAATTTGGGGTTGGCATAACCATGGAAAATAATTATCAATGAGCATTCAATCCATTCAAACTACAATTAAACACCTGCAAGAATTATGACTAAGAAAATATAAGTTATAAATCAAGAAATGAAAATGACAGTGCTGTATCTACAAATGGGGGAAGAGAGGCAGATGATGAATGTGTGTTAATTTCCTCTTCTTTCATAAAAGAAAAACTAAAATGTGTAGCTTGAAAAATAAGTAATATGAAGTTCTTAATCATTCTTTTTTAAACTATTGAAGTCTTAATAAACTTTCTTATGCTGAATAAACATTTACCTACAGTTCAGGAACTGCTCCTATTTCACTTTAGTTTCCTTTTTTGTTAAATTCAACATAAGAAGTCTTATGTTCATAATCCCATTTTTATAAAAATTATTTCTGTCCAAACAGACAACCACTCATCTTTATCTTGAACAAAATCTTAGAATGAAGTTGACAAACGTTCACAATACTTTTTCTAGGTGCTGAGATTTTGGTTTGTTGATTTGGTTTGGTTTGGTTTTTTAAAATTATTTGGTTGGAAATGATGGCATGACTGAAAGAAAGTAAATTTTATTTTGGAGAAATGCATTCAATTGTCTAAGATGCAATACTGTGTTATATCATTTATATAAATATCCTTATTAAATATCATAAATACACACTCATGATATTTAGAGGTCTTATGGTTCCTCTGAAGGGTTCTTAAAACTATGGTAGTTCAAAGGGCATTATTTGGGGACATTAGAAATGTTCTCAGTCACAACTACTGCAGGGTTATAGGACTATGAATTTGTCACAACTTATCAAACTGTATATATGACAAGAGATTTGTGTGTTGTGTGTGTGTATAACTGGAGACTAAACTCAGAAGGCCTTCTGACACTAAGCCACACCCTGGCCCTTTTTATTTTATTTTGAGAAAGGGTCTCACTATTAAATTACCCAGGCGGACTTCACACTTAAGTGATCCTCCTTCCTCGGCCTCCCATGTCACTGAGATTACAGGCATCTGCCACCATGCTCAACTGAGGAGGGAACACTTCTGCGGTATATAAATTATATCTCAATGAACCCCCATTAAAATAAAATAGTAGCCATTCAAAAAAAATATATTTGGCTGGGCACAACAGCACAAAACTGTAATCCTAAGACTCAGGAGGCTAAGGCAGGAGGATCCCAAGTTCAAGGCCAAACTCCACAATCTAGCAAGGCCCTAAGCAAAAATAAATAAATAAATAAATAAGTAAAAAGGGTTGGGGATATACTTCAGTGGTAAAGCACCCCTGCGTCCAATCCCCAGTAACAAAATTTGGTTTTTTAATTCCTATATTGTACTAGCCACACTTTTTTTTTTTGGTACCGGGAATTGAACTCAGGGGTACTTGACCACTGAGCCACATCCCAATCCCTATTTTGTATTTTACTTAGAGACAGGGCCTCACTGAGTTGCTTAGCGCCTCACCTCACTGTTGCTGAAGGTGGCTTTGAACTTGTGATTCTCCTGTGTCTCGGTCTCCTGAGCCACTGGGATTACAGGCATGCGCCACCATGCCTAACTACCAGTACCAAAATTTTTAAAAAATTTTTTTATAAAAAATTATTTTTCTGAGCTGGGGAGGTGGCTCAAGTGGTAACGCGCTCGCCTGGCATGCATGAGACACTGGGTTCGATCCTCAGCACCACATAAAAATAAAATAAAGATATTGTGTCCACCGAAAACTGAAAAATAAATATTAAAAAATTCTCTAAAAAAATTACTTTTCTTTTTACTTTTTCAGTACTTTATTACTTAAATTACTCATAATGTATAGTTACCAATTTTACAAAAATATCCAAGTTATGGTCCTTTTTAAGTCCTAAATTCTTAAGGAGCAACTTGTATTCATTTGTAGTTTTTAGGAAATAAGTAAAATAAAATAATAATAATAGGGAAATAGAAGGCACAGACAGGAAGAAACTCACGGTAACGGCAGCCACTCTCCGAGGCTGGGTAATGCCAACCACTCTTCCTTCGGCTGTCCAGCCAGCTTCCGCCAGGTACTGCAAGCAGAATAACATCTCACTACACATCTGACACCACTTTTCCAGACAGGACCTCCCCAAGATGATGACCCTGCATTGTATTAAAATCACTGCACAGGAATAACCAGCAAAACTTTGGGGATTATTTTACAAATGATGGATCTTGATAATATTAAGTAATAGCTTAAGTTCACATCAAAGCTGATAAACCAAAGAACCAATTCAGTATTCAGATGCCCCAGTCCTGCAAAATTTCCACATATTACAGCTGCCTCAAGGGGCAAAAAAAAAAACAACTATCCCTGAGTCACTCAAAATAGTACTAAACCTGTAGAACAAAAAATTTTAAACTATGCACAGAGACAGCTGAATATAAATAACAATGTAACAAATTTTAATCAAATAAAACAAAACTAGTTATTCACAATTATACATAAATATATGCCATTAGATTACACTAGCATATATAAAATTTGATTAAATGTACTTATGATTTATTTATGAATTTATTGGATTATAAACACTTAAAATTCTATATGGATAACTGTGACTGCCAGTTAATATTTTTATAATGTCTGTTTTACAACAAATATATAGTCCTTCAAAAATAGAAAAAACAGTATGATTACTATTGCATTATGTGCTCACTGGTTCAAAAGAAATAACAGAAAGATAATATAGACACTAAAGATAATGGCTGTCTATAGGGCTGGGTGGCAAAGGGGCAGAAAGAGGGGAAATGGTAACAGGGATGAAGAAGCAGCAGCAGTGCTCTGACGGATCACTTTGTGTAGCTCTGACTCATAGAACCATGGTCACGCTTCATATTGTTTTCCAATACCCAGAAACAAACAAAACCAACAAGGATGCGCAGGGAAACCCCAAGGAAATACGAGACAAACAATGACCCTTTCCGCATTACAAATGAGTAACAAAACCACACTGAAGGGGGTGCAGAAAAAATAACTAACTTAAATAAGTATGGTATCTTCACTGGACACCTAAATGTTAAAGACAAAAAGAACTAGACATAAATGGTATAATCTAGTTAAATGTTGATAAATAACCAAATAGGGGTATGAGTTAGCAATCCAAAACTATTTTATTTGTATATTATAATGAGCACCCTAGCATTCAGATCCTGATTTCTAAACACCATTCTCCAATAAAAGGAATCAGTATATATAATATGAGCCACATCTTTTGGAACTAGCAAGTAAAGTAATGGTCAAAAAAGAATGGAGCCTTGCCAGGTGTGATGGTGCATGCCTGTAATCCAGAAACTTGAGAGACTAAGGCAGGAGGATTGAAAATTAAAGTCCAGCCTCAGTAACACAAATACAAGATCAGAACTATAATAATAATAGCTAAGATTCACTGAACAGCCTACTAAGTATCAGGAGCTTGCTGTGTAATCCTCACAACAAATCCTTAGCAAGACCCAGTGTCAAAATAAAAAATAAAAATGGCTGGGGAGGAGGTGGAGTTGTAGCTCAGTGGTAGAGCACTTACCTAGCATGTAGGAGGCTCTGGGTTCAATCCTCAGCACCACATAAAAATAAATAAATAAAATAAAAGTATTATGTCCATCTACAACCAAAAATATTTTTTTTAAAAAAACTGGCTAGCTCAGTGGTACAGTGCCCCTGGGTACTAGTAACAAAAAGAAAAAAAGATGCAGCCTTTTTTAGAAGAAAAACAGGAGCCAAACTGAAGGAGTTCCTAATGATCAAACATTGAACAATTTGACCCTCAAAATACAAAATAAATAATCACCATATTGGATTTTAACTGATAAAAAATAAACATCCATGAATCCATATTAATATATATATCAAGTGAATGGAAAGAGACAGTTCTTTCTTAGAGAAGATCCCATTTAATAAAAGGAGAGGGAAAGAGAAAAGAAGAAAAAGATCCACTGAGGGGCACTAAAATCTGAAGGCTAAAGTCTGAAGAGAAGCAGAATATTTCCATCTCCCCCAAGATATTTATCAACTAAAAAGGAAAAGACGGAAGCTTTACAAAGGATCATGGTTAACATCACCAGTGACGAGATTCATCAACACCTTGAAAACCTGATGATACACTAGAAGGACACAGTACCATTTCTGGGATATTCATGCCAAAAATGCCTAAGTTTCTTCCAATCATCATGATAAAACAGGACAGACACCCAATCTAAGAGACATTCTAAAAAATAAATTCCTAGTATCTTTAAAAGACAATGAGGGAACTGAAGAACTATCACACACTGGAGGAGACAAGGGAAAAGTAACAACCAAATGCAAGGGAGGTCCCAGAACTGCAAAAGAACACTACTGGGGAAAACCAATGAGATTCAGGTAAGTTCTGTAGTCTAGTACTAGTATTGTGCCAAGGTTTATGTTCTGCTTTTGATTACTGTACAAGTAGTGAGGTGAAAGGCACTGGGAATTCTATATTATTTTTGTAACTTTTCTCTTAGTATATAGTTAGTTACAATAAAGTTTAAAATATGGCTGTAAGGAATAAAATGTTGTACACAATGTAGGGGGAGGGAGTTCTGCCATAAAACCAATAATGTTTTTCTCTCTTATATTAATTACATATATAAAATACTACCAATCACCCCAATCAACACAAATATAAGATCAGAACTATAATAATAATAGCTAAGATTCACTGAACAGCCTACTAAGTATCAGGAGCTTGCTGTGTAATCCTCACAACAAATCCTTAAAAAAGACACTATCATCAACAACATACAGGAGAGAGAACAAAGAGGTCACATAACTTGTCCAAGGAAGTAAATAAAAATTCAAGAGCTGACATTCAAGTTCAGCAGACCAAAGCCCTGACGCATAACCAGTATACAATTCTACCACCCAAATTCAAACATGCATGAAGCGAATCTGAAATTCAGCAGACCAAAGCCCTCACACATAAATAGGACACATTCTACCACATCAATTCAAACAAGCATGCAGCTAATCTCTTACTGGGGTTAAGTAAAAGAAACAAAATTTTCATAAAAAATACTCTGTTCATAAAGCTGCCACTTCAATACACCATGTGATCCAGACTTCTACTGCATGCTTGGGTCTGCTGAAGGCTGGGGATGTAGCTCAATGGTAGTGCTTGGCTAGCACGTGGGAGGCACTAGGCTCGAACCTCAGTACCACATAAAAATTAAAAAATAAAATAAAGTTATTATATCCATCTACAACTAAAAAAAAATTTTTAATTAAAAAAAGACAGCTGAGAGGAAGAGGCTGAAGACTGCAAAATACAATACTGATATCAAGAGGCAGTGGGTGTCATGGAGGGAGATTTCTAAACCAAAGGCTGAATTCCATCTTGCTCCTACACACTGTTTAAGGATCACCAAATCTAGTCTTCTAGTTAAGAATGGAATTAGGAAGAACTCCATCAAGAACAAATTAGAAAAAAAAAAAAAACACACACACACACAGCCGACTGATATTGGCCAAATTATATTATTACATCGTGTACATGTATGAATATGTAATAACAAATCCCACCATTATGTACAAGTACAATGCACCAATAAAAAAAAATGTGGAACAAAAGAAAAAAAAGTATTAACAAAAATGGGCTAAGAAAAGCCTGTTTTCATAGTCCATTGTTTTTGACAGATTCTAGCAAAATATACCATCTAGCTTCCAAATATAGTTTGTGGGGCTTTAAAACTGGTGTTTGGTGCTTAAGTATGTTGCACTTTCCCAAGGAAAGATACTGCATAAATCTGGCAAAACAGTTTATTTACAAAAAAATGCTCACTTTACCTCTGGTTCCTTGGCCTTTTCATTTTTCCTAGGCCATAACTCAAACTTAGTTCATGATAAGCTGAAGACAGTGACTGCCTCAGAGAAGGGAAACTAAGTGGCTAGGAGAAAAGGAAAGAGCCATCCACAGAAGTGGCAGACATTGAACCAACAATATAATCTATCACCAACACAGCTTAGGAGACTCACTTTTCACCATTTATTACTTTATACTTTTCAAATTTTTACCATGTATTTCCTATCCAAAAAAAGTATTTACAATAAAATAAAATTCCTGAAAATGATTAAATTCTAATGCACATGCACTGGGGCCAGTAACTCTGTATCAACTATATTTATCATATATATGTGTGTGTATGTGTGTGTGTGTGTGTGTGTATATACATACACACACACACACACACACACACACATACACCCCAAATGTGCAAAATGATATATGTGCTAAATTGATCCACTGCATTATTGTGATAATACAAAACTAGAAACAATCTAAATGTCTATCAACTGAGGGTTGGTAAAATAAATTATGTACACATAATAGAATCTATGGAACTGAAAAATTATACATTAACTGAAAAAAGACAAGGTGCATCAAAACATGTACACATGCTACTATTCATATTTTTTAAAAGAATATATATATATATTTATATATGAATGAATATTCATATTCATTTCTCTATAGATGCATATAAAATCCCAACACAAGAAACTGATAAAATTGGTTGCATCTGCACAAAAGAAATGAGTATCAGAAAATAGGGCAGTAGGGAATTCTTTCAGGCTTTTTTGGATTTTTAAACCATATAAATCTATTAAATATTCAAAAAAGAATGAAAATATAAAAAATAAGCCTTGTGAGTTTGCTGTCACATTGCCCAGTCTGAATCCTCAGCCCTCTTTCCCTGGACTCAGCCCCTCAGCAGGCCCTCTCTGATCCCTAGCAGCTAAGCCTTGCTGGGGGGAAAGACAGAACACTGTGTGTACTGTATTGATCCCAATCTCTGCTACCCATTCCTTGGAGGGTTATGCGCATAGCTACCCTGCTGCTATCAGGCCTGGCTGTGCAACTTGCTTTGACCCATGAAATGTGAGCAGGAGGGCCACTTCTGGCAGAGGTTTTAGAAGCCATTTCACGACTGTGCCTCGTACCACAAGACCAATAAGTTCTACCTAAGAGCTGTGCCATCAGTCTGGGTCCCCGGGATGACATGCAACAGCTCAAAGCCAAGATGACCACATAATATGAGCAAGAAGTACACCTTTGTGTTTTAAGCTGCTGAGATTTTCAGGTTCTTTGTTACCATAACATAGTTTATGCTGACAAAATAATAATACAGACTAATTCCAAAACACACTAAAATTACTAGATCTCATGTGGCCTTTTATCTCTATTCTATATTCCCCAACCTCTCTACAATGTTCTCTTCTATAAAAGGGTGATAATAATAGTTGCCACATCATCAAGGATTAAATAGACAAATATTTGTAAACTGCTCACACACATTTGTAATGTAGCACTATTACTATAATTACTTATTATTATTACTAACTAAAGACCTCTGGCAGGGGCAGGGGGTGCTGTAGCTCAGTGGTAGAGTGCTTGCCTAGCATGCATGAGGCACTGGATTCAATCCTCAGCACCACATAAAAATAAAAAAATAAAATAAAGGCATGCTGTCCATCTACAATTACAAAAAAAAAAAAAAAAAAATTTTAAAGACCTCTCAGAAATTTGACCTGGCCCTTACAAGTAACTTGCTGGGCTCTTAATGCACACCCCTCTGCCTCCAGGCTACCATCCCCTCTGCTGTCTGCTTCTCAAACTGTCCTTTCTCCACTAAGTCATTCTCCTCTGCCTACCTTTCCCCAGCTGCACATTAGATTTCCTAGGGAACTTTTTAAAAAGCATGTGTCTGGGGCTGGGGTTGTGGCTCAGTGACAGAGTGTTCGCCTAGCACTGGGTTCGATCCTCAGGACCACATAAAAATAAGTGAATAAAAATAAAGCCATTGTGTCCACCTACAACTAAAAAAAAAAAAAAAAAACAACTATATATATATATAAATAAAAAGCCTATGTCTGGACCCCATCCCAAACCCATTAACCGGAATGAGGTAGGTAGGAGAGCAGACAAAGATTAAGAACCATTCAGATACAAACAAGTCCACAAGTCTGAACCAAGTGATCAGTAACACACCATCAGCACATTCAAAAATGCAAAGGGATGTCCATGGGTTTCCCCGAAAACTCTCCCACCTGTAAAACCCTACCATAGCTGCTGCTGCTGCTGCTGCTTCCTTACCTTCCCTGTGAACTATCCTTCTCCTCCTCTTCTTCCCACCCCACTCCCCAGGACTGGATCCCCCAATATAAAGAACCCAGGACTGAATCAGGGCTCCTGTTCCCTGGCCACTCACCTCCTGAAACTCCCTCCTCTTCTCTGCTTTCTCTGACCACAGAGGTTCTACCGATTCCTTGGCCACCTCCTTCAGGCCACTTGTCTCCTTTCTGCTCCTGACCCTAAATGTTAGTGCTCCCGAGGCTTTGTCTTTGATTCTTTCCTCAACTCTTTCTGTTCTCTTTCGTTCCTGCATGTATCAGGAAGTTTTATCAATACGTGGATGGTCTGCAGGTCCACATCCTTTGTGTCTGACCTCTGCCAGGCTTCAGACTCCCAATCTAACTTTCCTGCTAATAATGTCATCAAAGATCATCAATGACATTAAGAAAACCTGGGTCTGTTTAATCAACCATCAGTTTTCCCCAAACCAATTTCCTTTTTGCTTTTCGATCTCATTTAACACTACCACTGTTCTCCAAGCAGAAAGGCTTGGCTAGTCAGCCTCCAATTCTATTCCTCCCCTTTGTCATCACACATATCTACCAGTTTTAATGACCAGAGCCCCCAACTCTAAGACTGCTCCCATTCCTATCCCCAGAGGATCCCATTACCACTCTTTCCCAGTGCAATAGCCCTTTGTGGCTTGCCTCCTCTGGCCTCTCAGTCATGTTAAGTCTAAATTTTAGAAATGTTCCTATAGCTCTGCTGGTTATTTTCATAAAACCTACAAGGACATCACTTTGAAACACTGGTAGACATTATTTACTAAAGTTGAACATATGATCCATTATGGCTACTCTGTATAAACCAACAGAAACATGCACATGTCTAACAAAAATAAGCAACAGAGTGCTCCTCAGAACACCGGTCATTACAACTAAAAACTGGAAACAACCTGACTGAAAATCAACAGTAGGAAGGAAAAATCAACCACAGAACAACCTACGATAGACCGCCACATTGCGGGATCAGCAAGCATTTTCTGTCGAGGGCCACATAACACATTTTTAGGCTTTGACAGTCTTAGGGTCTCTGTAGCAACTGCTCAACTCTGTACTAGAACATGAGAGAAGCCCTGGGAATACCTCATCAAGTGTGGCTGCTTGTCAAGGAAGCTTTATTTACAAAAACAAGCACTGGGCTATGGTTTGCTGACACCAGCTTAAACAAATCCCATTTATCTTTTCAGAGAAGGGTTATTCCATTATTATTTTAGAATTATAACAAATTAAAGACAACTAATAACTTTGGTACTAACCAAAGAAACGATAAGCTCTAAAAGTTTAATAAAAATTATTTGAAGTGAGTATTTCTTAATTGAGAGGTAAGCACTTCCCAAGAGACCTTAAAAACGCAAATGACAGTAAAGACAGTTCTTAAGTCGCTTCCAGGCAAATCTGTGGAAAGATGTACCAAGTATGTACTCACCTGAGGAATCTGTGTGCTTTTCCCACATCCTGTTTCTCCAACAATCACCACTGTCTGGTAGTTTTCTATCAAGTATAAAATATGATTCCTAAGCTGGAAAAGAAAAACTATATATTGTAAGTAGCCATATGTTATCTCAAAAGACCTAAACAAAAATATTTAAACATTGTAAAATAAGCTCTTGCTAAAAGAAAGTAAATTTTAAAAATAACTATCAAAATGTATTTCCAATTCTCAGGTACCATTAGTGTCAATATGAGCTGACACAGCTCCAAGTGTAATACTTATCAAAATAGAAAATGTACCAACTCTTTGACTCAAGATTTTCCCTATGAACATACTAATGTATGTATACAAAGATACATGTACAAATTAACTCACTGCAGAATTGTTTATAACAGCCAAAAATCCAAACAGTTTAATGTTCATCAACAGGTATTTGATCAGTTATGAAACACTGTAATGATGGAATAATTCAGTTGTTAAAAAGAATAAATTTCTATTTATACAAATACAGAACAATCTGCAGAATACATTAAGGAAAGAAAGCAAAGTATAGAACAATGTAAATAATATATTAGTATTTGTATTTTTAAATAACAGATAGAAGCTGGGGCTGTAGCTCAGTGACAGAGTGCTTGCCTAGCACGCACGAGGCACTAGGTTCAATCCTCAGCACTATATAAAAATTAAAAATAAAATAAAATAAAGGCATTCTGTTCATCTATAACTACAAAAAAAATTTTTTTAAAAATAAATAAAGGATAAATTCAAATATACTTATTTATACACAGGTTTTCTCTGGAAAAAAAATAAAACAAGAAACTAAACTGTTCTGTCTCTAAGGAGAGAAAAAAGGGTAGATAAGGAACAGGATGTGAAGGAGATCTCAGAATTCGATACAACACACATGTGCTACTCAACTGAAAAGTTTTACAAATATAGGAGGGTGGGGATCAATTTCTTATCTATGATTTCAAAAAAATTAAAAAATAAAGTGCATTACTTATGGTAGCAAAAAAGAAAGTTTTTTCATTTATTAATATGTAAAAAGTCCCAGAAAAAGGACTAGGGACACGGCTCAGTGGGAGAGTGCTTGTGTAGAACGTGTATGGCTTATACTACCAAAAAAAAAAAAAAAAAGAAAAAGAAAAGAAAGAAAAAGTTCCAGAAAAAAATAAATACGTAAAATGTTTTCAAGTCTATCTCTAAGTCCAAGTTCACAATAAAGCATCCAAAAGTTACATTTATTTTTTCAACATATAGATTTCTTTTATCTAGTCAGTGTGAGCAGAAACACTCGTTTTACCATTGAAAAAGCCACAAGTCGGGTTGGGGATATAGCTCAGTTGGTAAAGTGCTTGTATCCCATGCATAAGGCCCTGGGTTCAATCCCCAGCACCACAGGGGGGAAAAAAAAGGCCACAAGTCATTCTGACATCTTCTATTTGGCCTCAGAAGGTATTTCTGCACACAGCTGATACAGACACAATGATGGTCTAGAGGCTAATGAAGGGATCCCAGAAATACCTGGTTTGGAATGAAGGAAAATCTGCCTCATGTTCTTTCTCTGATCGTTGCTCAGCTCATCTGTTGCCACACCAACAAGGTGTTTGGAAAGGACAAGAAGAGCTGGGATGCTGCCAGTCTCTAACTAGCAAATAAGGAGGTGGCTATTTTGGGCTTTTGAATTTGGCATTATCTGGGATTTAGATATGTAGTCCTAATGTCTTCATGTGAAAATCTTCAAGGACATTTTTTTAACATGAAGATTCCTAGTCCTATCACCAGGGTGTCACTAAGGCTGGGTGGGCCCTAGGAATCTGTATTTATGCACACACCCAAAGGAGAGTCAGCTGCAGGTGGTCTAATGACTTTCACTATATGTTTTCTTCTAGAATGCCTGGACTTTGTGCTTCCTTTCACGCTGGGTGGGGAAGAGGAAAGCTTTGAGTTCTTTACAGTTATTTTGTAAATGGCAAATTGACATGAACCTATGGACAGATGGATGGATGAAGAGTAAAGGAAATTTGAAAGACAATTTGAATACAGAAAGAGCAACAGACAAGGCATTCTACAAAAAAACAAACAACAAAAGCCAGGAAAAGATGGAAACAAACTAGGCAAACTCTATTAGAGGGGCTATGAAGAGCTCAGGTTTGATTTGGAAATGAGCTGGGAGAGGTGTACTCAGGGCTTCACTCTGAGGCCTTAAGGTAGAGCTAAAGGGTCTGGACTACCTAAGAGGCAGTGTGGACTCAAGAATTTTGAGAAAATTGGCAACAAGGCTGATTTGGATGTGAAGAAACCAAAGGCTATAATTCCAGCTTCATATTCTACAGGCTTAAGGGATCACAGCAGCACTGCAGACAAAGAACGCTCACATTTGAGAGATAACAAAAAGGTTTCTGGTCTAGACACTGATAGAACATCAGTAACACCACCAGGCTCAGTGAAACCAAGGAGCGCTGGTAAGGAGGACAGGACTGAACTTCAGAATGGGAGAGCTGGGCTGAGTGTAGTGGTGAACACCTATAATTCCAGCGGCTCCAGAGGCTGAGGGAGGAGGATTTTGAGTTCAAAGCCAACCTCAGAAACTTAGGGCTGACCTGTCTCTGAATAAAATATAAAATGGGCTGGGGATGTGGTTAAGTGTCCCTGGGTTCAATCCCCGGTACCAAAAAAAAAAAAAAGGAAGTGCTGACAGGAATAAAAGAACAAGAACAACTTTGCATAGCAGTGTCCCGGACCCCAAGAGAACACCAGCCAACAGAAGAGAGCTAAGGCAAGCCAGCTGTGATGGCACATCCCTGTAACCACAGCAACTTGGGAAGCTAAGGCAGGAGGATTGAAAGTTCATTTTAATTCTATCAGTACAGCTAAACTGTTTTCATTGTTTTAACATTTTTACATTTATTTTATCTCATGTAACACAGAATGAAGAACAGCCAAGAAAAAGCCAAAATTTGAGTACCTAGTAAACAGTAATTTCCTTGTACTGGAGTATTTATTACTTATCAGGTAGCATCTTACCAGACACTCTGCATGGGTTATCTCATGGTCCCCGAAACAGCCCTATGAGATAGGTGCTGCCATTAGTCCCACATCATAGGTAAGAAAATAAAAGCTCAACAAGGTGAAACAACATCACACAGCACACAAATGGTGAATCTGGGTTGGAACCCTGAAGTCTACTCAAGAGCCTACAGACTTCATTGTGGCTAAAAACAAGTGACCCTCCACAGTGAGGAAGCAACAGTGAACCTACCTCATCACCTGAGGGTCAAAATTATTAATGTTCACATGTAATAGATCAAGTTAGTCACCTGAGAAGAAACCTAGAGACTGTCAGTTCATAAGTCACTAAAATGTTTGGGGTCACAGAAAACTCCAATCCAGGCAACTTTGCTAAATTTAGAAGGCTGTGGTTCCATATCCATTTGGAGAAAGAATATTAACAGAAGAGGAATTACCAACACAGTCTAGACAAAGGGACTCCCTAAGTGTAAGAACTTGGCATCTTTCATCCAGCTCTATTCAGGAGAGAGACATGGGTGCTGCTGGCCATGCCAGCTCAGGGGCCATTCCAGAAGCATCCTACAAGGAGACAATCCTTCACCATTCATCAGAGACTGTAGGAAATAAATATTCTTCAATTGTATCAAACCCACCTTTAACTCAGTCTACTTTCTGATTACAACTGGGCTTCCCATGTGGACTTGCCAACAGGGAGTAAGAGTATCCATCAACTGTGTACTAGAGAACTACAGCTCACCATTAGAACATATTCTGAACTCATACTTGTTTACACTTTGGTCTCCTGTGAGCTGAGCATGCGTGGATTTTATTTGCACTCAGTCAAGTGCTGGGACATGCACACACAGTGACCAAGCTGAAATCTGTCACTGTCCTGGCTGAAGCTAGGGTCCTGACCAACCTCGTAAACTGAAACAACCTTGAACTCCCAATTAACCATTCTGTTGTTGTTGTTGTGCTGGGGATTGAACCCAGGGCCTTGTGCATGTGAGGCGAGTACTTTACCAACTGAGTTACAACCCTAGCCCCCAATTAATCTTATTTAAAGGAATATGTCTTTAAAAGGAAAGCAATTCGTGATGTGTTAAAGCTGAGTATATAGACATTTGCTGAGTTATTCTGTTTATTTTTTTGTATGTTTGAAATCATCCATGATTGAAAGCAATGAAAGGGAAAAGAAACAACTTTCCAATTCTTTCCATCTTAAGAACAGTTAATTACTGTTAACCAGTTAATTCACACAAGTTTTTAAAAGTGTTCCTTTAGGATTTGGGCTCCTCTAGCTCACTGTGTTCAAAGAACATTAAGAGTTAGGGCACAGTGTCTTTTGGTGCCAACTACAAAGCTTCAGCACACCCACGAAGCAGCCCAGACTTGCCATACCTTGAACACGGGCAGCTTCTGCCTCTGCTGCTCTATGGAAAGGGCGGCGTAAGGATTGTAAACAATGGTTGTCCCAGAATTTTCGGTGACACTTTGTCTCTCTTCAGAGATGCTGACACCTGGCCCCTCTGTACCTGTAGCAGAAATGTTTTATCAGATTCTCTGATACAGTGAACAAAAAAGGATGTAATTTTCAAAGTTTCAAAGACCAATACATCCATTTGGAGAAATAACATATGAATAGAAGAGGACCATCTAGACAAGATGCAATGTTTTTTATCTTAAACTAATATTAAACACTAAGTTTCAGAAAGTTTTTTTAATAAAATATTTATTTTTATTGTAATTGGACACAATACCTTTATTTTATTTATTGTTATGTGGTGCTAAGGATCAAAACCAGGGCCCAGCATGTGCTAGGCGAGCGCTCTACTGCTGAGCCACAACCCCAGCCCAAGTTCAGAAAGTTTAAAAAAAAAAAAAAAAGCTAGGAAAGTACCTATCAGAACACAAAAATCTTCCTTAAAAGCTTCACTGCGGTGTCAAGAATAAGAGATAACAATCTCACTGAGCTGCCATGGCCACATACAACTGTGTACTATCAAACACTGAACAGAAGTGAATGAAAGCCAACGACGAGGCCACAGACAAAGCCCGTTACTGTGAGACGGACAGGACGATAGGAACCAGGGACTTGAAAGCTGCCAAGGTTTTCTCCTTCTCTTATCTCTAACCTCTAGACAAGTTCCTTTCAGCCCCTGGGGGTGGCTTCTCTACAGGAGCTGGAAAGACTGCTGACAGTGCCTGAGCTCCGCTCTCAGCTTCTCTGCCAATCATTCTCACACACCTGGTGAGGGTGGAGGGAGGCCTGCTCTGTGCTGGGCACCGTTCTGAGTGTAAGAAGCACAACAGTCAGCAGTTCAGGCAGGCGCAGGCCCCACTGTGTGGAACTTACTTCTCTTTTGCTTCTTTCCAGTAGAACATAATAACTTGGTGCATGAAGTAGTAACAGGTGCCATGGAAAGAAAGAAAGCCACCATAAGAGGGCCTGAGAGTCTCAGGCGTGTGCTCTGCATGGGGTGAAGGAGGCACTATATACTGGACCATCGGGCACTCTCTTCCCAGCTTACATCCAACACCCACCCCATCCACTCACTCAAGGCCAAAGGAGCAGGATGCACTACATGGCTACGTGGGAAAGTGCTATTCCCAGAAACACTGTGCAGAGCAGATTAAACAGATAGCCACAGCTCCTTGCTAAGAACAATGACAAATTGGTGCTCAGTTTGAAGAACAGGGAACCAAATCCCACTCTAAAAACCTATTGAAGGTACCATAGACCATTACCCTGAAAAGTTAAAAGCCTCAGGAGAAACATGGGTTCAAATTTTATGATCATCTTCTATAACCTTTCATGCTGATTTGTTTGGGGACCTTAGGACAAACTAGGAATAGTCAGTAAATGGCACAGGGTTCAGAATTCCACTCAACATAAGGAAGATAATTCTAAAAGTAGAGCTGTTCGGCAATGCAGCATGTTGCCTTATGATTCAATAAAAGCCCTCCCTAGAAGTTCAGACCCATGCTGTGTGGTCTCCCACTGGGGCACTCAAGGGATAATTACCAAAAACTACTATCTCCCAGGTCTTCTGAACTCAAAATCTGTAATGCTGTGAGAAAGTACAGGGGCTTTGTGATAAGACTGTTGAAACCAGTGATTTAATTTTACATTTTGGGGGATCCTGGATCACTTTAACAATTTAATAAAAGCTATGAATTCCCTATCCTGAAAAAATACACCAAATATAATTTATCAGAATAGAAAACACAGGGGTCCATAGGTCTAAAGCTTTAGAGTCACTGCTGGAGATCTCCATTCCCTTTCCATTGGACTTCCAGGAACACGGTTTTTATGTTCCAGAGGTTCAAGATTGCCAAAAATCAGATAAGTGGGGCATTGCTCTATTGCTTTTGCCAAAATGTTGACCTTCTTTCCAACAAGATAAAAGATAGAACAGAACCTGGAACAAAGCCTGTGCTCAGAGAAGCAGGTTTCCTGTCTTTTTCTCTCTCATTATTGCTACATCTTAATAACTCCTTGGAATCTTTACCCAATAAAACTATCCCAAAAAATACCTATCCTTGGCGGGGTCTGGTGGTGCACACCTGTAATCTCAGCAGCTTGGGAGGCTAAGGCAGGAGAATCACAGGTTCAAAGCCAGTCTCAGACACTTAGCGAGGCCCTAAGCAATTTAGCAAGACCCTGTCTCAAAATAAAATACAAAAAGGGCTGGGGTTAAGATTCAATGGTTAAGAGCCCCTGAGTTCAATCCCCAGTATCAAAAAAGAAAAAAAAAAAAAAAAAACTTTTTCAAAACATTTTAAACCATCCCACCCATGTCTGGAATATTTTAACCCTGCTCCTGCTTAGGCCTTACTTCCTCCCCACACCAGGGCTTAATACAGCAGGGGTCTTCTTCACTATGCCATCCCTCCCTTGTCTCTGACTCACAGTCCAGTCCATCTCAGGATATTCTGTTATGAGCTCTTTTCAAGAATAGTGGCTGTCAATCGAGAAACAGCTTATTTCCTTACAAAAGACTTTGTTCATTCAAACCAGCACATCAGGACTCCCTTCCCTCTGTACACATGCCACACCCACTCTGGCTGCTTAAAGTTACTTTTTCACTGGGTATGTACTCTTGTTTAAGGGAATAACAACTTTGCAATTTTCACAAACCATGAACACCTTCATTCTCCATCTATTAAAAAAAAAAAAAAAGCCCAGTCCAGCATTCCCTTTACTTAACCCAACTTTTCAAAATTTGATTAGTGGGTTATGAAATCGATACAGGGGTCATATCAGCCTTTTTAAAATAATGAAATAGAAATAAGGGCAGAATGTGAAGCTCAGTAGACCTCATGTTTAGTAAGCACGGCCTGGTTTGATCCCCAGAACAAAAGAAAGAAAGAAAACAAACAGGAATTATCAGAGCACATTTCAAAAAGCAGTATTATTTTTGTACAATATTTTCAGCTATGTGTGTGTGCTATATCACAATACAATACATTTCTCACTGTGAGTCAGGTCAAAAAGCTTCAAAGCTGTTGTTATGAAGTTTTTATAAAGCCCCTGAATAGCAACCATTAATGTCTGTTGAGTGAGCATATGGAAATGGACAGGCAGGCCCTTCTGATCCATGTGTGCTAAAAAATTCAGTGATTTTTTTTTTTTTCTATAAAAATTTTAGGTAGGTCACACTACTAAGGTAGAGAACACAAACTGGTAGTTTAAGGTCCCCCGACATGCTCTTGTTAAAATGTTTTAATCTGGTCCATTTAAATGATGAGGCAACATTTTTCAATTAGAATTCCCATTAGAATCTGGATATCTGGCAACTCTGAGCCCAACTGGTAACAATTAGGTGGAGCATAGTACAGTTCCTTGCTTCAGCATATGCAAGCTCCAATGTATATCTACACTGTCTGTATCTATGCAGTGTGTGTTCACTCTAGTTTGCTACAGTCCCCATCATTCATTATTCCACTAAGTAGCTTCACTCATTCCAATAGTCTGAAGGACATGTAGCTGAGCCTGTGACTCCTGGCCTACAGGATATATTCACAATTCATTCCAATATCTAGCCATTTTTCCAGCTTCAGTCACCTCCCTGCAATTTCCACAACCCATTTCATATCTTGCCCTTGTGTCTAATCATCTGTAAAATAAGAGTATTAACTCCATTACAAAAATACTATGATTGCTTAATACAATACGGTAAGTGAAGTCAAAGTAAGGGCCCAGTAATGTGTATTAAAGCCACTCCCATCTCAGTTAATGACAGTTTACCTAGTGTTCCCAAGTTTAGATGCATGCTGGATTCCCCTAAGGGCTGAAAAATACTGCTGCCTGGTTCCTAGTTCTCTGGACTTCTGAGATATGGGGTACAAAAGGACACTAGGATTTTTTAAAGCTTCCCAAGAAATTCCACTCTATGCAGAATTTGAGAACCACTTACCAGCCTAGAAATCTGAGTTGTTAATGACTGCACCTTCTCCCCTAACTGCCTCCAAAATGTCTGTCCAGTAAATCCCTCAACTGAACTCCCAGGCCAAGACTGAGGTCTACAACATTCTCCTGGATGCTAGTAGCACTTCTCTTAAGATTATGTCCTTAAGACTGGGGATGTAGCTCAGTGGTACAGCACTTGCCAAGTGTGCAAAAAGCAAAGCCCTAGATTCAATCTCCAGTATTGCCAAAAAATAAAAAATACAAAAGTGTCCCTGCCTCTAGTTTGCTCCTCAATCCATTTGCTACAACACCACCAGCATTACTTTTCTGAAGTAAACCAGACTGTACAATTCCCCTACTTAAAAAGTTAAGTCCATATTCTTTTACCTTGTCAGAGAGATCTTTGACAATGAGACCCCTCCCTACCTTTGAAGCTTTATCTTCTGCCACATCCCCAAAAGCATAATGCCACATAACACCATCACACCACTCGGTTATTTTGGTTTGGGGGGCATTTTTATGACAGAAATTCCACTGTGCCTTTTTCACACTGCACCCTTTGCCTCTAGTTCTATTTCTCCATGAAATGAAACCTTATTCATCCCTCAATTTCACTACAAAAATACTACCATCTTTATGAAGTATTTCTTATCCACGCATTCAATCTTTCCCTCCCTCTTCTATACTTCCATTTAATTATAAATAGCTACATATTTAGTGCTAACAGCCTTTCAACTTTTCATATATTATTCTCATTTAATCCTCACAATTCCATTATGCCAAATTATAGATGAGAAAACCAGATGGAGCACTCACTTAACTTTGTCAAGCCACCAAGTTAGTTAAGTAGTCGGTCGAGATGGCCACTACAGTCTTGACTCTTGAGCCCATTTTCTTTAACACCACCCTATTCTGCCTTATTTAAAATCTCTTAACAGGCTTCTAACTTCACATTCAATTGAGAGAGAAGTGCACCTTAAGAGCACAGCCCTGATCATTTATACATGGGATTACAGGTTCAATAAATGCACTCTCAAAGAACTAAATAGAAGAGAACTCTTAGAGTAATTCCATGTTCTTTAACCAAAACAGTACCCTGGCTTAATTTTCAACAACTCACTCAGGTCTTTATTATACTTACATTTTGATCTATTACTAAAGTCTTGAATAAACAAAATAAAAAGTAATTCATTACTTAATGGGATCTTAGTTTTGGCTGCAAATAAAACTCAGGATGAATACATGGCTGATGCCCTGAAATGCTGAATCATAAAACTGTCATAACAAGCAAACTACAGATTTTACAAAAGAATTAAGTCCATCTCTTGCTTAGGTTTATTTCCCATATCACTTATATGGGAAATAAACCTAAGCAAAATGGTCGGAATTTCAGGGAAACATTATAAAACACCCTTGAAAAGCCTTCCATATATTATCTTTTCTGTCTAACTTCATTTTTGCTGCATAATACTTAGCATATCCAGACCAGTAGGGGTAATAAACTGGTAACTGGCATGCCTATAATCCCATCAATGGGGGAGGCCGAGACAGGAGGATCCTAAATTAGAGGCCAGCCTGGGCAATTTAGCAAGATGCTGTCTCAAAAATAAAAAGGGCTAGGATGTAGTTTCAGCCGTAAAGTGACCCTGTTTTCACTACCCAGTACCAAAAGAAACAAAGACAGGCTTGGATTTTTTTTTTTTTTTTTTTTACCTGAAACTGATGGAAGAAAAGTAAGTACAATGCATCTAGCATGGTCTGGTATACATAAACATTCAATATACTCACCTGATTAGTAAGTGCCAAAATAAAGCATTTTGTGATAGTGATTTGTGTTAGTGCACAGAAGAGGAAGGGAGTGGTGGTCAATAAGAAGGAGGAGGGTGTTCACTTTCTGGTAAAGATTCAGGGTTATGTCTACAGAATATAACACTCTCCCTTTTTACAAGTACTTTAAGTCAAACAATGTGCCATGCTCGCTATTCAGCCCTACAACATAGATGTTATTATTTTGCCCATTTTACAGGTGAGGAGACCAAAGCTCAGAGGGGTTAAGCCTCTTGCTCAAAGTTACCCTGCTATATAAGGCAGAGCCAAAGAATTGAACCCAGGCAGTCTGACTCCATAGCTCGAGCTCCTAAGCCCTAGAGCAGCACCGCCGGTCCCGCCCCTAAGGAGCCCCAGGGCTGTAGGAAGGTACGCGCGGGCGCTTTAAGACTCCCCATCCCGCGGGATGGGCAGGACAGGGCAGTAGCGAGGAAAACGAGGCTCGAGGAGGCTGAGACTCAAACTAGGTCACAGGGAGAGCTCTACACAGCTTGGGGGCAGGCTCCCCACTCCCACGGGTCCACTGTGGGCGCCAGAGCCGCAGAGTCCTCCCGCACAAAGGTGCCCAGCCCGGCCAGGTCAGGCCTACGAGCAGGTCCGCAGGCGCCAGGGCGCCGGCCGCGGTGCCGAGGCCGAAGTCAGGCCGCCGCACCTGCCCAGCGTTCCTCCAAGGGCCTTACCGGGTCGCCAGAATTTCACGGGTCCCAAGGGCGCAGCCATGCTGGGGTGAAAGGTCACGAAGAAGACTCCACCCCGCCGTCGCGCGCGGGTCCCGCAGGGTCCAGGGGGCGTGGCCCGCGAAGAACCTCTGCCTAGGCGGATGGAACGGTAGGACGACCACGCCCCCTGCGGCACCGCCCCCTCCGTACCACGTGACCTTCGGCTTCGCTCCAGCCCCGCCCTGGGCCCACGTGACCCTCCCGCCCTGCCTTATTGAAGCGGTGGACGTGTGTCTCTGTTTGTGTTTGGCTTCGTGGGTCTGGATGGCCAGTTTGCTCCGTGGAAGCTGCACACTTATGGGCCCGCGGGCATTGAGACAGGCGCTGGCTTGAGGGCCCTCGCACGCGACGTGGTGCTGAGGTCCCAGATTAACCAAGACTTTACGCGCTGTGCCTGCTTCCCTGTTTCTGTTTCAGTCTCCTCATTTCCAAGTCGAAAGATGATAATCCTGTACGTCGCAGGTTTGATGATGCAGTAAACGTTAGGTGTCTACGTGTGGCCAGTTAGGATTTCTACCTGTTCGTGAAGTTTGCATCCCAGGGCTAGGGATGGAGTGAATTGTAAATTTTATAAGGCTGGAGAAACAGTAGGTTTTATTAATATCCGTAAGTAAAACAATATGAAGTGTTATAGAGATGACAAGAGTAATGTAGGAAAACAGGGATGGAGGAGTAATTGCCTTGGAAGAAGGGACTAGAAATAAAATCAAAAGCATTCACCTAGCTGATGAATTTTCCTGGTTCCTATCTGACTTTACTCTTAGATGTAAAATGAGATTTTTAAGCAAGCTAGGAGTGGTAGCATGTGCCTGAAATCTTAGGCTAAAACAAGAGGATCTCAAGTTTGAGGCTAGCCTGGACAATTTGCCTAATTTAGTGAGACCCTACTTAAAAATAACAAAGGACAGGGGATGTGGCCTAGCATATGCGAGGCTCTGGATTCAGTCCCTACTACTGGGGGGAAAAAAAAAGTATTAAATGACAGCATGTAATGTACCTAACAGAAAGCAAGACTTTTCAGGCAATGAGTGTTACCTCTCATTACTTCAACTCAGAGCAAATGTGGGTGGGGTGTAATCTGATTTTATCTGTGTATGTTATAGTTTTTAGTTCTTTATGACATTGATCCTTCTAAAAGCAAAAGACAAGATTATTTGTGAATACAGGGAAAGTGAAATAAGTGCCACTTTTTAAATTACTTTTTTTTAAAAAAGACTGAGTCTTCCTATGTTGCCCAGGCTAGTCTCTCCTGGGCTGAAGCAATCCTCCTGCATTAGCTTCCCAAAGAAGCTGAGACTACAGATTTGGGCCACTGGGGACAGCTTTATTTCTATATTTTGATATTACTCATGACTTAATATGAAGAAATCTTCCTGTTTACAAAGAGACAATGGATTGGCCATGCCCAAATTATTGGATTGCAGTCTTAAAGTTGGAAGAGATTTTAGTCAACCTTTAGCCTAAATTCCTTGTCTTATAGAAAATTGAGGTCCACGGAGGTTAAAAGGATTTGATCAGAATCAATGAGCTAATTCAGTACCAGAGCTAAACTGAAACTAGAACTTAGGCTTTCTAATTCCCAAGCTGGTGTTTCTTAACAACATAGACAATTTAAAACCACTAGAGCTAAGCTCTTCTACATGAGAATCAGTCCATTTGCCTCAGAAAGTTCTCCAAGTCCAACTGTCCCCAGTGGGTTGTTTTGCTTACACAGCCTTCAATTAAAGAAAACACCTAAGTAATAACCTACATGTTGATGGTGTGATTTAATTGTCACAAACAAGGAATGATTTCAATAGACTCTTCAGTCTTCCTAATCAACTATTCTTAGGAAGAATGGTCTAAAAATAACTACTCTAAAATTAAAGCCATTGTTTCTTAAATTGCATCAAGAATTTATGTAGTTCATTGCCAACACTTCCACAGAAATTTCATCATTTTGTTATACAGAGATACATTTTGCAACTTCCAAATGATGATAAATTTTCCCAGAAAGATAATGTCCCCCAAAATCATGTTTGATACATTATAATTTGTGGCTGTGTTAACACTCTGCTTTGAAATATTTCCAGATCAAGAATATTGACTTGGGCTGGGATGTGGCTCAAGCTGTAGCGCGCATGAAGCGTGCGGCCCGGGTTCGATCCTCAGTACCACATACAAAGAAAGATGTTGTGTCCACCAAAAATTCTCTCTCTCTCTCTCTCTCTTTCTCTCTCTCTCTCTTTCTCTCTCTCTCTCTCTCTCTCTCTCTCTCTCTCTCTCTCTCTCTCTTTAAAAAAAATATTGACTATGTTTAGGAGATGTAGAATTTAAAAGGGGTTTCATCCCTATTCCAAACAGTTAAAGACTTACAGATGCAAATGATAAAAAACCCAACCCAGAAAGTCCACGAGTAATCTGACTTGAGACACAGCTACCTCAAGACATGTTATAGTCAGGACTCTTTCTGATGATGTTCTGCACCTTCTGACTCAGGTGTTTGGCAACAAGATGGCCAAACTAACTTCCAACTGCCACATCCTCTTAGCATCAAACCTCTTTCCAAAATTCCCAGGCACAAATATCTCTAGCTGATTCATGTATCCATTTCTGATCAATCACTAGGACCAGGGAATATGATTGGCTCAGGCCCAAGTACATGTTCCACCCCCAGGGTCAATTGTGGTCAGCTTTAATAGAGCCAAACTGAGAGTTGGGAACAGATGGTTCCTTAGAGGGTGATATTACCAAAGGATGAATGAAAAAAGCAAAGAATAATATGTCCACCACTAACACCCACGTATCCATGTGCTAGAATTGTTAACTACAGCTGACCCCAGGCTGAAGAGAGGTCTTCTGCAGAATTACTTTATGGGATTGTACTATACCAGCCAATAAGGATCTAAGGTGCAGTCCTCTGCAACTGTTTTAACATGTTAACCCCATGTGGTTTGTTGGCTTGTACACCAGTGATCACATTCACATGTATTAGCATAAGTAAAAGTATTTACTTGGCTCCAAGAACCTGAATGCATAGAGGCGGAGAGATCCACTGGAAAGACAGCAATCAGAGGAGTCTGTCACATTGGCCAGAGGAGCATGCGATTGCTCAGAGCTGGTTGGGTTGGGGAAAGACTCCTTAGCTCTATGAGATGCTTTCTGGATAGTCTCAAAACTGGGACACTTCTCAGAATAAAAGGGAGTGTAACACCGATGGGACATGGGGATAAGAGAAAAACTGGAATTCTGCCAGGCAAACTGGGGCACCTATCTAGGTGTGTGGCACTGGTGAAACCTAGTGTTAACAATGCTTATCTGAATGTATTGGGATACAAGGTACATAGGCCACATGTGTTGGTCTTTTGTCACTATAACCAAAATATGTGACAAGAACAACTTATAGGAGGAATGATTTATTTAAGCCCATGGGCTCAGAGGATTCTGTGGTCAGCAGGCTCTAAGGCAGAAACATCATGGGAGAAGGGCCTGGTAGAAAAAGGCCACTCAGCTTATGGCAACCAGGAAGCAGAGAGAAGGGAAGGAGACTGAGAAAAGCTAAACCTTTCCAGGGCATATCCCCAGTGACCTCCTTTCTCCAACTAGGTTCCTCCTTCCAGTAGTTCATTCAGCAATCAATGGATTAATCCACCAATGAGGTCAGAGTCCCCATGATTTAATCACTTACCAAAAGCACCACCTCTAAACACACAAGATTTGGGGGACATTCTAGATCCAAACCATAATACTATGCTCACAAAATACTTCTGAACACATTCATCTCATTTATAGCTTCAAACAGTTGCACTCATGGAGTTTGAGTCTGGGCACACCCCAGAACTCTATCATAGTTTATTACCAGGATGTGATTGCCAGAATGGTTCACCATACCATTTTGATAAGATCCTTGTAAGACATTTTTATCTTCTTATAGAACCAGGGATAATTGTCCCAACCTATTTCTGGATTTACTTCAATTTATGGACATTGTGAGGGGTGTATCCAACCAGGCTTCTC
This sequence comes from Marmota flaviventris, assembly GCF_047511675.1. NCBI lineage: Eukaryota > Metazoa > Chordata > Mammalia > Rodentia > Sciuridae > Marmota > Marmota flaviventris. Next base: position 183,964,156 of record NC_092499.1, on the reverse strand, counting down.
CTTGTATCTGGACTACTGGAAACTTTAAAGTTATATGTGTGGCCTTCGTGAAGTAAGTGTGACTGTCAGGGCATGCACATTTTTAGCTCCATGCCTGACTCCATTTGCACCCTTATCCCTTGGGTTTCCTTTCTGTAACTTAGTTTACATGGCCCCATGCCTTTAGGTTCCTTGTTAATTACTTTAAGTTCTTTAAGTAAGGGGGAGTTACTGCCCAGCCTGTCTACAGAGATGTGGTAGCCATCTTTTCTGCTGATTTTTAATTTTTTCTTTGTGTGTATGTGTGTGTGTGTGTGGGGGGTACCGAATGAACCCAGGAGTGCTCTATCCCTGAGTACATCCCCAGCACTCATTTTTAATTTTGCGACAGGGTCTCAGTAAGTTGCTCAGGCTGGCCTCAATCTCCCAAGTATGTTGAATTCCCAGAGCACAACATCATGCTCGGCAGATTCCTAAAGTTTACAAGAGAATGTCAGTCCTGCAGGAGGATCTCTAATTCAAACAAACCTTTAGGAGAAAAAAGAAAAAGAAAAAACAAACAATATTGTCAAAGTTGTTCAGGTATGATAGTGGTGTTGTGGCTTTGGATAGGCATAGCGGCACATGCCTGTAATCCCAGCAGCTATAGTAATATATCCCAGACTTTGTTGTTATGTTGTTTTAAAAAGTGAATTATCACTGAAATATTTACAGACAGATGGGTAGTGGCCAAGTCAGTAGACAGATAAAGTCATATAATTCTCTCCCAAGGCGGGATAACAAATGTTTTTGAACCATACAGTTTGCCACACTCACACTCACCTCCCCTGGGAGTGGAGTCAATCATCAACCTTTTTTTTTTTAAAAAAAAAAAAACAGTGCTAGGGCTGAACTCAGGACCTTACACATGCTAAACACACACTACACTACTGAGCAACACCCCAGCTCCTAATAATTCACTTTCTTATTTTTTCTTTTATTTGCACTACTTTAATTGAACTTTGGGGTGGTCTATCACCAAGATACACCCTTAGCTCTTATTTAATGTTTTTGTTTGTTTTTAATTTTGGAACAGAGTCTTGCCAAGTTGCCCAGGCTAGCCTCAAACTTTGGATCCTCCTGCCTCAGCTGGGATTACAGGTGTGTGCCGCCACACCTGGGTAGTAATTGACATTTTAAACAAGTACTCCAGCAGACTCAATGCAGGTGGTCCTCAGATCTCCCTTTGAAAACTGCAGCTATAGTGATATATCCCAGACTTTGTTCCAGAAAAGCTTTTCTTGTTTTAAGAAACTGGGCCATTTTCTTAGGATCCAATATATCTCTTGCTCTAATCTCTAATTATTTACAGTACTTTTAGAGAATAAAGTCTTTGAGTCCTGCTCGCAAAAAGAGGACTACATGGTCAGGCTAAGTCTCTGACAGGCCAACTACTTGCCCTACTGAGAGCAACTTACTGCCCCTTACTTCACATAAGAACCCTGCTTCAATTTATTTGATCTAGCATTTCCCAAACTACACATGGAACTTTATGTAATCCTATTAACAGTTCCATAGAACACCAAGTTAAAATTTTAAATAGTATTTTAAAACATTGTCAAAAATTAGGGCTTTGGACTGGCATGGCGGCACATGCCTGTAATCCCAGCAGCTCAGGACAGTGAGGCAGGAGGATTACAAATTCAAAGCCAGCCTCAGCAATTTACCAAGGCCATAAACAACTTAGTGAGACCCTATCTCAAAATAAAACATAAAAAAGTCTAGGGATGTGGCTCAGTGCTAGAGTACCCCTAGATCCCTGATACAAAAAAAAAAAAAAAGGGGGGGGGGGGGGCTTTGCACCTGTATCTGTTCATGAGGCTGTTTCTGCTTTCCATTCACAATCCCATTAACTGCCATCGCTCAGTGTACATGATCAGTGCCTCTGATCCTATAAGTAGAAAAACATAAAAGTCCTGAACGCAGAATCTGGAAACCTGTGTTTACACTCTCGTGACATCATTTACCAGCTGTGTCATACTACTTAATCTGGGCCTAAAGAAAATTGAAAACAGCTATCTAACCTACGTAGCTCTCTACCAAATTGTCACAAACAATAGCACATACAAAGTGACCTAAATCTGTAAAATGGTTTCAGATAACCATGTGTTTATTCGGAGCTTAGTCCAGAGTCGTTTGCAACAGACATGAACCAGTTCCGTAAATTTGGTTCATAGCCACAGACATTGCACTAAACCAGCATATGACCCATCCATGGCAAGGGAGTCCTGGATCACGCATGAAAACCTGCAGGAGTGCTCTTGACCCAGGTGCAGCAGCATTCTGCGTGGCAGACAACACCCTCCCTATTACAGAGCTGTTTGCTGGAGCAAGCCAGGAAGAAGCCACTGCTCAACTGTCTTCCTTTGATCTGTCCATGTGCATGAGACTGGACAAAAACAGGATTCCACAGCCACACCAATCCTGATTAGCAGGATGTAGAAACCAGTCACAGTGCCTGCTACCGGACCAGGAATCTGGTATAATTGTCAGTGTCCTCTTTTGCCCCTACCCTGGGATATAAGATTGCTAAACACTGTCAATACACCCATCTGATGAAATTGGGCCCATGGGGCCACTAGGGCTTACATTGGGCATGAATCCAGAAATGCACCCAAAGGCCTCCTTTGGCAGAAAAGCAGAGGACCAAGGCCCTCACTGAAACAGCTCAGGCTTTTTCTTTGAAAACAGAAAAGCTAGTGCACATGTAGAGGCTGGACTGCTGCAAGTTCCCCCAAACTCAGAGCAACATTGGTCTCCATCATGGTAAGGGTGGTATGATCCCAATGATTGCTTAATAGTTAGAAGACATAAAACTAATACATTTTTTCCATTTTATAATCTGAATCATTTACTTTTCCCCCACCCCAATACTAAAACAAAATCATTCAGATACCTATTAGGTGTATTTATATGCAAAAGTTAGAGTCAGAAAAATGCCAGAAAGTTAAAAAAAAAAATTCAAGCAAACAAATTGTTTATTTAATGCTAAGATAATAGATAGATATTCTACAGAGATAAACAATTAAGAAACAGTCTTGTTTTTCTAAATGGGATTTTGATCATAAAAACGGCAGTGACTCAGACGTTTAAGAATAGCACACAAGTCAAGAAAAGTGTGGAACATTTTATGTCTTACTAAATGAACCTCAGCATTCTCTAAGAAAAGTGTGGAACATTTTATATCTTACTAAATGAACCTCAGCATTCTCTTTAAGAGTTATCAATATTAAAACAGTGCAAAAAAAACTGTACCCATAGTGTTTAAAATCATACCATCAATACCCAGTTGCTACATGGTAAAGATAAAACAAAAACCACATAAAACAATGCACAGAACAGAAATTCAAAGGTGGTCGAGGTGCTAAAGTCAAGTGAAAGAGAGACAGTCAGGGGCATGTGATGATTTTAAAGCAGGAAGCTCTGGCGATACCCAGCTGGATGCCACCGGGAGTCACACTGAAGTCACTGATAAGAGGGATAAAGCGCTAAATCTCTAACAGCAACCAAATTAACTGATGCTCTGGTGAAATTCCCAGGACTGATGCTAAGGTAGTTCTCAGAAAGGACCGTTCTCCTCGACAGCATGGCCAGCATGTGGTTGAGCCGGGACCTCACACCAGCGAAGTGCAACTGCCGCTCTTTATTCAGGTTTCTGAAGGAGTCCCGCAGGCACAGCTCCAGGTGAGGGGTGCCCAGGTACTTGGTGTGTCCAGTACTGAGGGGGTCGGTGGCTCTGAGGGAAGCATGGGAGCCGATGGAGCTGGCCACCGAGCCCTGGGAAGACGTGGAGGAGGAAGACTTCAAACTGGAAGACCTCGACACAGACATTTTTGATACTGGGGACCCTTCTTTAGACTGAGTTCCCTGAGAAAAGATCCCGCTCTCTTCCGCGTCAGTCTGTGTGGTGGTCGACTTGGTCCACACCACCGTCTGGGAGGTCGCGACCCTGGTGGCCACAGTGGTTTGGGTCCCGGCACATAGGGTGCTGCTGCTGGTTTGTGTCCCCACCTCCCTCACGCTCACCAAGGGCGTCTCCTCTTCCGGCTCTGTCTGGGTGGCGACATCAACAGCCTTTCTGTCCCCCAGAATGTCCCTGTGACTATGAAAGTGACCCTCCTCGCTGACAGTGGAGGACTTGGAGTCCTGTCGCTTGGTCTCTGCCTCACCCTCCAGGGGCGCCCCCAAGCCCAGATCTGTCTTCCTGGGTGAACTTGACAGCCTGGCCAGCCGCAGGCGCAGCAGGTTGCCCAGCGTGAGCTCTTTGGACTGTGGTTTGCGGTCAGCGAGGTGGTCAAACTTGCCACTGATCCGGAAGTGGGACAGGAGCTTGGGGCTGATGGGCTTTGATTTCGCGTACAGGATGCGGAACTCCAGATCAAAGCATTCGACCACTTGGCCAGACAGAATGACCAAGTTGCTGCTGTTTAATTTGCCATCTGTCCATGTGAAGCTGAAGGGTTGAAAACCAACAACAGAAGCGGGTAAGAATGTGGAATTTCAGTTCACTTACTATCGACCTGATAAAGCCCAGGTATCCTGCCATGTAAGTCACAGCTGTGGTGGTAACACACATACCATTTACTGTGAATTCACCAGCCTTCACATTTCCATATAACAGATTCATGTGTCACCAAAAACTAAGAAAGCCAACGGTTAACCCACACAATCCTTAGCCTCTAAGTTTTAAAAACTAGAAAGGATTCTGAAATATTTGGGCCAGTACCCTCATTTTAGAGGCAAAGAAACCTGCTAGAGACACAGTGGAGAGGTGGTGGCAGATTCTAGATTGGGCTCAGCCCTAAGGAATCAGTCACCCGTGCCGGTTCCGTACTACCTCTTTCCCTTTCACAAAGGGAAATAATTTGTTAGTTTAACCGGAATTCTAGTACTCCAAACACGTTTAGAGCTATTGGTGGCCACGTGCCCCTGCCTGTCCAGCACCCCCTCCCATTCCTCTGGAAACAACGCCATGCCCAGCCCTGTCTCAGAAGGCTTTGATCATGTGTCCTCTACATTCTCAGTGGGGGTGGGTGTTCCAGGCTGGCCGATTGTACGGTCCCCTTGGATTCATCCAGGGTGGGCACGTGACCCTACCAGTGCAGTGAGTTTCAGAGTGCTGAGAGAGGAAGTCAGCTAGGGAAGACCATGGAAATAAGCTGGGATCTTTGCCTTCAAAGGGAGAGCCTGCTTGGGAATACAGATCAGCCAGGCAAAAGCACAACCAGGAGACAATGTTCTGATAAGTGTCCAGCCAGGTCAGGAGGAGCTGACAGCCACTGCCCCTTTCCACACCTCCTGTTGTGTGAGCTGAGAAGTTTCATTCTGCATAAAGCAGCTTGAGTTAGCTTCTGACATTTTAATCACCCCACTGATACAGACTTGTATCAGAAGTAGGATGCGTCAATGAGATCATAAAACATCCTATCAGCCCTGCCTCTTGCAACCAAGAACGTTGCTTAATGCACACACTGAAGAGAACTTCCTTCAAAGCCTAAGAAGGAAGATTATTTTGAAAACTCTCAATGAGATAATGTAAACCAAGTGTCTACCCAACACCAGGATAACAGTATGTCCTAACAAATGGAGCTGTCATCATCATTGGTGGTACCATATTTCATTGGAAGAGGGCAGTTTTTATATTTTGAGATTTTTAGAACAGCCAAAAACCACTTGAAGCTAAGTTTTGTTAGCATGGAGAAATTCTTCTTTGGAGGGAAAATTAGTTTTCTGCTGGTATGCAGAAGATTTTGCAAAAAGAAGTCAAGAAACAATTCTAATTCTGTTCTGATCAATGATGGTGCTGTATGAAAAGAAAAGTGTCAAGAACTTCTTTATCTTACTGTCTTTCTGCCAGACCCTGGGCCCATACATATTTATCACTCAGTGATGGACATTTTTTCAAGTAGGTTTTTCTTTTCTAAACTGTACAGACACACATCTTGCACATCATTGGACCATCTATGTAGAGGGAGCAAAACGTGCAACCAAGGAGCCACATGAGTAAAAAATGGCACAACTTTCTGAGATGAGTCTTAGCCACTTGTTCTCTCCACCCTCCTTTGAACACCCGCTACCCACTGAAGACGCCATCATCAAAGTGAGACTTCAAAGGTGAATTGGGAACTTGATCAGTATTTTCTAGACTACAGCACTAACTGATATGGCTTGAAGCAAAAGGAAGGAAGGGGAAAGCTTCAGGTCTGCCTGCAACACTGATGCCAACCCCTGTAACTGCCCTTACCTTCCAGTGACAACATGGTCCAAATCCCCAAGGAACTGGGACTTGAGGCTGTGTCACTGATAACCCCAGGCCTGGGCCAAGACTTCACCCTAGGACTGGAGACTCCGTGATCTAAAGCTAGTTTAACTTTTGCATTTTTGTTTTGTGGGGCACAGGGGAAGTGACCCCATCTCATTACCTCCGACAGGAGGAGACTTTGATCAACTACTCGCAGACGTAGGTGTGCACACGTGGGAATGCGTAGCTGCAAAGGCTCTCGCTGAGAGGAACAATGTCATATCTTCATGTGAAGAATGTGGATTAATAAGCGAGGCACCTGTTAGAAACGTACCTGTAGGAGCCTGTCACCACTCGAATGCCATCAATCAGTGTGAACTTTTCGTGAACCTTCCCGACAATTTTAGTTCCTGACCTTGCGTAGTAGATGTTTCCCGTGATAGTCCGCACTGTCATCAGCTGTTGGGGAGGGAGCAGGGGAAAAAAAAAAAAAAAAAAAAATCAATGAACACTTCAATGATACTCGTCCAGTAAGCAAATGAGCAGGACCAGAGGGCTTAGTTTACCATTCACAAACACAAGTGCTGGCAGTGCGTGGCTTGGGGTCACCATTCTAATACCACACGTGGCACATGAGCCTGACGTTACTTGAGTAACATTACTTCTACATTTAGTCTGTCTTTGTGTATGTTCTTTTCTTGTATTTACTTTTCTTTTTTTTTTTTGGTACTAGGGATTGAACTCAGGGGCACTTAACCACTGAGCTACATCCCCAGCCCTTTTTTGTATTTTATTTAGAGGCAGGGGTCTCACTGAGTTGCTTAGGGCCTTACTAAGTTGCTGAGTCTGGCTTTGAGTTCATGATCCTCCTGCCTCAACCTCCCAAGTCGCTGGGATTACAGGTGTGCACCACCACACCCAGCTTGTATTTACTTTTGAGACCCTTAGTCACATGTATGTGTGCTCTAAAAAAGCGTTCACCTTTTGGGGAGAGTAAATAACAGAACCAAGAAATGATTTTTTTTCCCCTAGTACTGGGGATTGAACCCATGAGAACTATACCTTGAGCTCCCTAGCCCTTTTTACTTTTTATTGCTTACAAGACTAAATTGCCCAAGGCTGGTCTTGAATTTATGACCCTCCTGCCTCCACCTCCTGAGTTGCTGGGATCACAGGCATGTGCCACCACACACAGCCCAAGAAATGATTTTGAAACAAAATGTGGGAAATAAAATCACAAAAGAAAATATGCCAATAATAAATACATTTTGACAAGGCTAAGATAAGATGATACTTCTTCTAATCTTTTGTTTAATGACATCACTATGGAATAGTAGCCTATTTCTCTGTCCCCGACACAGTAAGGGGTTTGAAGACAGGAGCAGAGGACAAGCCTTCTCTGACACAGGACTAAACTGCAGCAGAAACACTCAGATCACGTGGGGCTCAACTGGCAAGGTCACATCTCCTACCAGTGCACGTGTAACAAAAAAGGTTCACTGGCGGTACACTGCATACACATGAACGCAGATTTCTATTCCTGTAAAGTGACATTTGAAATGCATATACAATGGTACGCAAAATAAGACAGTCTGCATTCCCTTTTATTGATACTGGGGATTGAGTCCAGGGGCATCATCCCATTAACTTACAACCCCAGTTCTTTTCTTTAAAAAAAAAAAATTTTGAGACAGGCTGGCCTTGAACTTGCATCCTCCCACCTCAGCCTCCTGAGTTGCTGCAGTCTGCATTCTTTAGAGCAGACCAGAAACTACATGTTATTAGAAATCTTACACATTCAAATTAAATGTTTAAGATTGTTGTTTGACTCTCATCCATTCCATAAACTGACGGAACCCCTACTATGTGCCAAGCCCTGAAACAACAGATACTAGGCATGCTTCTTGCCCTCAAGAACTAAAATAAGAGGAAGAAAACCAACTGAATGATTAAAAGCCTATGGCAAGACTTACATGAACCAAAGAAAAGAAAACCTATGTCTACCCAAAATCTCTACATGAATATTTATAGCAATTTACTTATAAAGTCAAAACCCAGAAATTATCCAAATGTCCTTTGATGGGTGAATACTGCCAAGTGACAATGGCCAATCTAAAAAGGTCACATTCTGCATGATTTTATTTACATAACAGACTCTAGAGGGCAAAATGATCAGATGGAGAACAAATTAGTGGGTGCCAGGGGTTGAAAGTGGTAGTGACTATACGAGGGAGATCTTTGCAGTGATGGAATAGTTCTGTCTTGATGTCCACATGAGATAAAATGGGAAAGAACTACATATGTACACACTGCTCCAATGTCCATTTCCAGGTTCCAAAATTGAACTATAAATCACAAAAGAATCACCACTGGGGAAACTAGTTGAAGGTTACTTGGAGCTTCTCAGTGTTATCATTATAACTGTATGAATCCATCATTGTTTTAAAAGAAGTTAAAAACAAAAGCCAAAACAAACAAAAAACTATGGCTAGATACACTAACACTGCTGTGGTATTCTTATCAAAATGTTATGAATTGAACCACGAGTAAACATCAGACAAACCCAAATTCTACAGACAGCTGGACCATATTCTTCAAAAGCATCAGACCCTGAAAGATAAAGAAAAATGGAGGAACAGCTCCAGAGGACAGGAGCCAAGGAGACTTGAGGCCTAAATGCAAGGTGGAGTGCTGGACTAGCGTCCGGGCCAGGACAAGGGCGTTAGTGGAACACCTGGCAAAATTCATGAGGTCAGCAGATTGGTTATTAGATCAAGCTTATTTCCTGATTTTGTTATTTGTGGTGAGGTTTATAAGATGTCAACATTTGGAAATTTGGGGCAGAGTATTCAGGAATTTCATATATTATTTTTGTAACTTCTTTATAAATCTTAGTTCAAGGTAAATTTTTTCTAGTTTTTAGAAAACTAGAAAATTTCACAGAAGTACATGTGGAATTGGCTGGAGGAGGGCTTCCTGGAGGAGGCAGTGACTCAGAAGCTGTCGTAAAGGATCAACATACAAGAACAGCATAAAAATACCACTATTGACAGAGTTAGGTGTGGTTTTACCTATCTTTCCCTTGGACACACATCTGAATGCTGTGCAGGCCTCTGTGATTGTGGCCAAAGCACTTCTAAACACCTACACACGTCCCTGCAGACAGGGCAATCCAAAGTTCTAAGCCAGTCACAGAGCCCAGGGCAGGTGGGAGTCAGCCCTGACTTCATAAGGGCACAGATTCACTGGCAGACATACCCAGGTGGGAAGGGCAAGCCGCGAAGATGGTACCTCCCTAGGAAGGAGTTGAGACAGAACAAAAACTGGAGCATCCAGAGATAGAGACCTCCTTCAACCCTCCTGGGGAATCTGGATGACCATGGAGGGAGCAATCAATAGTGGGCAACTGCATCAGCACCTTTTTCCTGGCCTCCTGCCGAGAAGATGAAGGGAGCAGATCGCAGGGTCAAAGATGTGGCTAGGGTGATTCTGTGATTTTTCTGCTGCTAACACACAGCCTTAATTACAGAAAGAGCACCTTGAAATTATACACGGACACCTTCTATTTCTTCTCCTGGTGCTGGATGAGCAGTCAAGGACTAAACGCTCAGTTAAATGACTGCTTTTCCCAGACCTGACTTGTGTTTTCCTCCTGATCTCCCTTTTAAGGCGAGAGTCACGTGGCTGTCCCATTTCATTTGGTCTCTAAGTCCCAATCCTACCTCCATCATCTATTTGCCTGTGGCACTGGTGACAGGTTAGTAACTACCTAATTAAGCCCAATCCTCCACTTTGTCATTAGAGGAAACAGCCAACAAGAACTCTACGGGAGAAGTTAAACAGCCAAAATTTTTCAATCCAAACTGCTTGATAATAACAAGGTGTTCAGTTAGTGTCTCCCATGCGGAAACCTGGAGTAGCAAAGCCCGAATTCTGCTTGCTTTGCTGAACGCTTTATTTCTAGTACTCACAATAGCATGTGGCATGGAGCTGTAGGTATTCAAATAAGTGGTGAATAAATCAATTTCTGAAGGTCGAAGTCTAGGCTGCTTAATTTTTAGAAAATGAATTCTAAAATAAATACATCTATTTGTCTTGCCTTTCTCTACCAAAGAGACCAAGCCAGCTAAGTCGTGCAGCCTTATATTTAAATACTTGAATATTTTCATGACCTGAGAAAAGGACATGCGGCCTAATTTTATAATAATGAGAAATGAGCAGCACAGGACAGTGATTATGCATACAGGATAGGAGGCAGACAGTCGGGCCCCAGGGCCACTACTTGTGACCTGTGGACACATGGGCTCTCTGTGTCACCACTTCCCAGTCTAGAGCATCAGGACCCTGCCACTTACCTGACAAGGCTGCTGAGAGGAGCAAGTCATGCGACATTTGTCAAGAGCACTGAGCGGTGCCCAGGACAGAGCCCAAGTGAACAATGGTGGGTGACAGGATGAAAAGTGGGGACTCCTGGGGCTACTGTCACAAGCAGCAGCATCCAAGGTGCCTGCAGGCCCTCACCGTGGAGCTGATCTGTGCTCTGTGTTAGGAGAGGCCAAGGTTTGAAGCTAGACTGCCACTGTTTCTTCGCTTTTCAACAGCTTGAGATAGAATTCTCATACCATTCAGCTTACCCACTTGCTGTACACTTCTGTGGTTTTCCTGTGCATTCATGGAGATATGCAGCAGTCGGCCAGTCTTAGCTACCACCTACCCACCCCCACCTGCCTCCCCGGTCCTGATGATCATCTGTCTTCTGTCTGAATAGATTTCTCCATTACAGTCTTTCACATAAATAGAATCATAGAATATGTGGTCTTTTGTCAGCATTACATTTTCGGGCTCATCCATGTCATAGCATATGTCAATACTTGCTTCCTTTGAAGGCTGAACAATAGTCTACTGTATGAATATATGTTTATCCATCTATCAGCTGAGGGACGTTGGACTGTTTCCATCCTAGGCCCTTATGAGTAACACTTCTGTAAACATTTATACCCCGGTCTCTGTGTGGCCCTGTTTTCATTGCTCTTGGGTGAACACCTAGGAGTGGAATCATGAGGTCATAGGCACTGTTCATTTTCTGCGAGATTCTGAGCAAATAACTTTGCCTACAGCCTCAGTTCCCCCACTTGAAAATGGGGACACCACCAACAACCACTTTGTCGATCATGTTTATTGATTGTGGCGAAACTGGAAATAGCAGACTACAAACCTTTTCCTGTTCGGGATGAACTTTCAGATCCATGCACATGTCCAAAAAGTGGGAAAGGAGAGCCTGGTCCAGAAGGATGTACACAGCCACTCCCCGCTCCCTGCATATTTCCTGAAGGTCTCTGAAGATGTCAATGTCTGTGAAAACATCCATTACCACCGCAATCACCTACAGGGAGGCAGAGGGAAGAGAAGCCGTCAGCTCACACGGACACCACCTTACAGCATGCTGCCTGAACCCTGGAGCCCATCTCAGAGCTGCAAAAGGATCCCCACCCCACAATGCCTTCCTGCCCTCCTTCTTCCACAGCATTGGCTTCCCCCACCCTGGACTATTTTCCTTCTCTAAAGTTACCCAGGCCCCCTGTAGCCTACAAACCTTGACCTGGCCCTGCTGCCTTCCAGTCACTGTCCTCCTCACTGGCAAATTTCCTAGTAATGTAGACTAAGCTGCCGCCTCGCCTTCCTGTGAGCCTGCTCTGTTCAACTCTTGCTCCTTTACTAAACCTCGTCTTCCAGGCTCCATCTGGACGAGCAAGCTGTCCAGGTTCTGGGCTACCACACTGTCATCCAGACAGGCTGCTTTCCCCGCCAGGCTGCAGCTTTCTGTATCTGTAAAGCAAACAAAACCTAAATTCTCTCTGAGGTCTCTTCTGGGTAGAGCATCCTCCAACTCTGTGATTTGGATTATTGTCTGATTTTGAGTCATGCTTTCTGTTTTTACTTGTTACTCTGATTTAGAAAGGCCACCCCATCCACCAGCGACACATGGCTTGAAATGATCAAAGGAGACCCACAGATTCTCCCATCTTCTGCTTCCCTATCGCTGAACACCCATCTTAAGCTTGGCTCTGTCCACCAGCCAGGCCTTTCTAACCAAACAGCCTCTCCTCACTAAAAGATGGCCCTGCATTCGGAGGTCCAGGAGCACAGTGCAAACCCACAACAAGAACACGGAAATTTCCTAATGATTCTGCCCTTACACTCACACCAGTCCTTTTCTCCCCCACAGTAGCCGGCTCCATTTGTGCCTGCTAATTGATTTTCCACACCCAGTATCACATTGCAGTTAAGAGCTGACTCTCAGCCATGCATCCTTGGGCAAATTATAGTTGTTTTGAATGGTTGATTCCTTCACCAAAGAACAGGTCTGCAGCAAAATTAAATGACTCTGCATAAAATGCAAGGTACAAAGGACCCCTCAGGACCTGCTCAGCTATTCCCTTTCTAGTCCAGAGCTGCAGCTGGCCAGACAGTTCCATGCAAGGAGGGAGCCGCTGGTTCCTATCTCTGCTCATTCATTTAAAGACAGGCTGCTGAGGCCTCAAAGCCTTTAATCACCCCTTTGTGGGGTAAAACCACAGCCCTCAGCTAACTTCTGGCCAGGTAGTTGGGTGTCAAAACAGCTTAGAAACAAGCCCCTACAAACCAAGTCAGAAGCCAAGGTTCAGGATTCTTTTGCAATCAGGAGCTGTCAGGGCTTCTCCCACTTCAACAGTAAAATACCATGTCTTTTGGAATCACATTAACCCTTTTTTCTGAAGGTTACAGTTATCTGTAAGTCTCACCCCATCCGCTGCAGCAGATGCTCTTGAATGGGGATGGATTCATCTCTGGTCCCAGAGGACTAAGGGCACTCATTACCGCTTAAGGACACGGGGGCTACGTGAAAATGCAGAGACAAAGGGGCAATTTTGCCGTCTTTCTACAATACTCCAGGATCCCAAGGGACTACTTGGACAAGGGACCTTGACATGCCAGGTCCTGGGATGTCACTGCCATGAGGAGGCCTGGGAAGACCAGTTATCCCCCTTGCTGCCTCTCCCTCCCCTCCCTGCCTGACCTTTATGGTGCCCTAACTGTGAGCTATTATTCTTGGGAAAGGACACAGCTAAACCCACTGGGCATGGGATTTAAAAAATAAAAAGTCTTTCTGAATTGGTGGCATCTTCAGTTTTATACATCCTCTTTGAGAGCTGAATCCGTCCCATTCATTTGGGTCACATAACAGTTAGTTAAAAGGCCAAAAGCCGGAGCACAGAACTCGGACCTGCGCCTTGCTAGCTGTGTGACCCTGGGCCAGGTGCTCAATCCATCTTAGTCTTGGCTTCCCCTCTGGAAGATGTAGATATTAACAGCCCTCGTGTTAAAGGGCTGCGTGGAGATTAAGGGAGACACACACTGGAGTGAAATAAGCATTCGATCATGCAGCTGGCACCTTTTTAAGTCTACCTCAGGCTACTCGTGTACCAGGCACAAAGAAGGCTGTAAAGAATGTGACTGGATGTCAGAGGCAGGGAAGTAAGATGATACATGCTGTAAGAAGTCAGTAAATCTGGGCAAAACTTTTTTTTTTGGAGTGGGGACGTGCAAATTTTCTTCCTTGCAGTGGCAGTCACACCAGATACTGGAGCAGGGAAGGCTTCCTGGAGGAGAGGGCGTCTGGGCTAAATCACAAATAGGATGCAGACATGCGGGCAGGGAGAAGTGAGGCCATGGTGAGGGAGAAGAGGTGGGAACAAAGGGCGCATACCAGTTTGGCTGGAATGTACAGCATGTGTGGAAGAGCCACGGACGTGACTGGGAAAGATGGATGGATGAGCAAGATGGCAGCGGCCCCGAATGCCAACCGAGGAGTCAATACAATCCTCCCTCCTCACACGCTGCCCGCGTGAGCAACGAGTTCAGAGTGACAGCAACAGGACAAAAGAAACTGATGCCGAAGAGAGGCTGGTGTGGGTTGGAGACCTGGCCCCACCTCCTCCAACACAGGGCCATGCCACCCAAGGCCCACGGCACTGCGGCCATGTGACACCTGCAAATGTTTAGGGCGACAGACTGAAAGAGGAAACCCCAGTGGTGGGTTGTGAGGACAGGCCAGGCAAGAAGCCATGAGGGTCGCAGAGACAGCAGAGGGGTTGGAGGAGGGAGAGGGGACACAAGTCCACAGAAAAAGAAACAAGCTTGAGACGGGCTTTGAGACGGATCTGGAGGCGGCAGTAAAACCTTCGTGAAGGAGTTGTGGAAACACGGGTGAGAGCAGCACTCGCAGAGACAACACAGAGGACAAGACCCGCCTGCCTCCCTCATCTCTCACTCTTCTTTCCAATACTTGGTGGGAGCCCACCAGAGCCAGGCACAGTGTCAGGCACTGGGGACATAAGTCAATCCCTGTCTGCAAGAACCCAGGCTAACGAGACAGCAGATGAGCTGGGGTGACATGGTGTGATGGGCCCGTGGACACACCCAGGGGGCTGCGGAAACAGGGACCTGAGGAACACAGCCCAGCCAGCAGCCGCCTTAGGACTGCAGGAGTCGGGAACCTGGAGCAGGGCCCAGCACACCACAGCCTGCCAAACTGAATTTTGATTCATCACTTAATAAAACAATTGTACAAACAACACCTTTGTTATTTGGTATCTAATTTGCTATTCCTTCATTGGTTTGGTTTTGTTTTGCAGGACTGGAGATGGAACTCGGGGCGCTCTACCAGTGAGCTGCACCCTATTTTTAGATAGGGTCTTGCTAAGTTGCCCAGGTTGGCCTTGAACTTGCAATCCTCCTGCCTTGGCTTCCCAAGTAGCTGGGATTATTGTTCAGTTTTAAGGCTGGACCTTTCCAGTGTTGGACTTATAAGCTGGTCCCTGATCCCCTCAGGACCTCAGTGGCCTGGAGCAGATTTTCCTTCCCTGCTCCCCTGGTGCCCAATGTGCCCTCCTTTCTTATTAAAGCAGGACTCTTCTCGAGAGAAGACCTCTTCTTGAGAGGGCCAGTCCTCCTCCCAGTGGCTTTCAGCAGGAAGGCTTTCTTTTAAGACCACCCCCCCCACCTCCTGCCTTCATGAACCCAAGCCCTGCATAGCTGAACGAGCCCTGGGGCTTTTCACATCCCTGAAGACACAGACTCTTCACTGAGCTGGACAAGAACTAGTCTTATTCATACCAGCTAAGCCCCATGTTCCAGGGTGGACACAAGGTAGAGGTGTTCATGCTGCAGACTGCTGAGCCCCAGATGTGCAACTGAACTTGAAGGATGGCACAGACATCGGCCATTCCATCTGCTTCTAGAGACATAAGGTGGGTACGGTGAAGGAGACACCTCCAGAGGATGGCAGCCCATGCCCAGCAAGTGTCTGGTCACCCTGGGCATTACCTTCTCTCAGCCCGAGCTGCACACAGGGCCTGCCCACTCTCTAAGGCCACAGAGCTGGGCAAACAGCGATTTTTTAGAGTCTATTCCAGGACCAACACCCATCTGCAAATCAGTCCCAAGATGGTTACTACAGAGAAAAACACCCAGCTGGTTAGAAGCTGGGGTGGCTGGGCTGCCGCCTGAACCCCACACCATACCTGAGCTTCTCCAGCCACATCCAGAGCACCCACACCTGTGCCAAACCCCTTGTTTTCATCTCAGGCAACAAACCCTCTCAGATACTTGCTGGACCCCTCAGTCCCTCTAACTATCCTTTGCCGATTTGCACCAAAGGACTTGGGGACCCATGTGTTTGAAAAGTAGAGATCACTAGGATTCTCCATCTTTGGTGGGGTCGGTGGGTGGAGTGTCAGAGCCTGGTCCATTACTTGTCATGTAGAACTGGAATCTTTCCCATTTGCCTTCTTGCACAAAAAACCCAAACAAGACATCTAGAGATTTCAAAACCCCACTATTATCCTCAGTTCACAGATGAGGAAACTAAAGCTTGGAGAGGCTAGGTAACTTGTTAAGAGACTCAAGTAAGCAAGTGTAGGAGCTGGAATTTCAACCCAGGTCTGTGCAACTCCAGAGCCATTTACAAGAAAAGTGTTAGGCTAAATATTATTCCAGACAAGTCTATGGCCCTGTCTTCGAATGACTGAGAGCTTAGAATGAATCCTGAAAGGATCCGCAGAATATAGAATAAGGTATACAGGCTCAAGTTTACTACAGAGGACAACACGAAATACTTAACAGACGTCAAGGAACTTGGAACTCCCTGGCCCGCAGGGTACCTTCCCTCTGCGGCAGTACTGCCCACCAGTAAACCTGAGGAAGCGCAGCTGTTCTGTGAACAGGCTATAGTCAGACCTGGGCTTCATCTGGCTCCCCACTCTTGAGACCCAGGTACATAATGCCACAGCACATTAAGCTGTACTGACCTCTGTACTTCTCTCTACGCTTGGTGATTCAGTCAATGAGAGACTCCACGGGCAGTTTCTGGCATATAGAAAGCCCTCAAATGAAGCTACTTGCTCAGGTTCTTAGTCCTGATTCTGCTACTATCCCTGGAAGCTCATTCCACCTGAGACTCAGTATCTTCAAAACAAGGCCTCTGTCTAGTGAATCATGCGCCCTCCTGCAAGGCTGGTCCGGCTCTGACCAGCTCCTGTGCAGGCCCGGGTGGCCGCTGGGGGCCAGTCATTCCAGTTCTCATTCCAGCTCTTCTACATGAAGCAGGAAGCACGTGTGGATCACCCCTTCCCTGTGCTCCCCAGTTTCCCTCCCTTCCCATTCAGACTCACAGAATAAAAGCAGGTGTGCAGCGTGCTTGGAATTCAACCAAAGGTTTGCACACACTCAAAGATGTGTCAGCACGGGCAGCAGTCAACAGCAGCCTGGCCACGAAGCTCCCGGCACTGACCCATGACACCACCAATCCCCTTCTTGCCATCTACTGTCCTGGAGGCCCTGGTGCCTAGAAGAGCACCATTTGTTATATGTTTTAATGCAACTGAAATTATCTCCTGGGGATTTTCTTAAAGATCTTTAAATGATTGCCTTGACATCATCTTCAAGTTTTAAAAACAAGAAAGAATGGAAATTTCCACAGCAAAACCTAAATTTGTGGGTGGATATTGTTCTCCCTAGATTTCATAGGCTGTTAGTATAAATTAACAATTTAAGCACCAGGTTACAGTGTGATGAGGCCTCTGCCCGTGGAATGGCCGGGTGCCTCTCTAGGCAGGGGGCAGCGGCTGGTGGGAGCCAAGCTTTCATACCCTCCAAGGGCCAGACCACATGGGGGCACTTCCTCTTCACTGTCCAGGTGGGCTGGGCTTTTCTAAAGCCGGAAAAGCATCAAGAGAGGTTTTCCTGAGTGGCGGGTCATGAGGATAAAGGAAGCTCATCATTTTTAGTTTTTATAATGGTATAAAAATCCAAAATCCAAAGCACAAAACAAGGCACATTCAGGGACCCCTAGTTTCTATCCTTATCCCTTCCCTCCTATTTTTCTTTTTCCTTCCTGCCCTTCCCATTAAAATAACTATCTCAATTATTCACTTTTCACTTATCTTCCATTTTTTAATGTAAACAAGTATATGCAGGTATTATGAATATACGTGTGTATATAAATGTTCATACCCCTGCCCCCCGGTAAAAGGAGAATATGATCATATCATTTTAAACTACTGCAGTCCAACAGAACCTTCTGAAATCCCAGAGGAACTGAATTTGTTATTTAGTTTTAACTGATATAAACTTAAGTGGGCACAGGTGGCTAATGCTTCTGCCCTAGGCACTTTGAATGACAACACAGAGCTGGTCCTCACTCAGAGCTGCAGGGGACTCCACTGCAGAGATGCAGTAATTTGTTTACTAATATTCTACCGGCAGACATGGAAGCCCTTTTCAGGATTTTGCTACTAGAATTATGCTGAGACAAATAGCCTATTGCACATGTCTATGTTTTTGCCAGTGTATCTTTGGGTTAGAAACATATAAATAGAATTATTAGGTCAACGCACAAACACAACTGAAATTTGCTGATATTGCCAAACTCCCATCCAGAGGTTATATCATTTGCAGCAAGATTTTTAAAAATTCTTATTGGTATAGTTCAGTAGGAAAGTGCTTGCTTAACATGCACAAGGTCTTGGGTTTGATCCCCAACCCCCAAAAAAATCTTCTTCTGGGGTACTAGGGATTGAACTCGGGGGCACTCAAACTACTGAGCCATGTTCCCAGCCCTACTTTGTATTTTTTTTTTTTTTTTTTTTTTTAGAGACAGGGTCTCACTGAGTTGCTTAGCGCCTCACTGTTGCTGAAGCTGGCTTTGAACTTGAGATCCTCCTGTCTCAGCCTACTGAGCTGCTAGGATTACAGGTGTGCACCACTGTGCCTGGCAAAAATTTTGTTTTTAAAAGTCACTATACACAAGACATTTTGTTCTTTTGGTTTTTGTTTCTTCTGTGAGAGCAGATTCCATACCTATACAGGAGCCAAAGACTAATCCTACAGCTTCCTGATGAAGACTTGAAGAATAAGGAGATAAAACAGCGTACCAAAGAACGGGGCTGCCAGCCTGGAGGAGAGAGGGGAGGTACTGCTTAGTGGGCAGAACCCCTGTGTGGAGTGAAGAGCTCTGAACAGAGAGGAGATGGACACCACAACACTGGGAAGGTCCTTAAGACCACTGAATTGTGCACTTAGAACTGTTAAAATAGCACATTTTATTTTGTATGTTTTATGATTCAAAAAATAAAAAGTCTGGGGGTGGGAGGGAAAGGGAGGGGGAAGGGGATTAGCAAGGATGGTAGAATGTGATGGTCATCATTATACATTATACATGTACGGAGATTTGAATTTGGTGCCCACATACCTTATATACAGAGATATGAAAATTGTGGTATATATGTGTATTAAGAATTGTGATGCAAAAAAAAAAGAGTATATGTATAATGGCATAATTTGGCGTGAACATACTTTATATACAGAATTACAAATTGTGCTGTATATGGGTAATAATGAGTGTAATGCATTCCACTATTGTCATGTATTTAAAAAATAAATACAAAGGGTGAAGATTCTAAAATCCTTACCCTAACACATGATCAAAAGGAAAAGATAAAGGGCAGCCACACTGGGTGGTGGGGTGATATCCTATGATGATGCCTTACTGAGAACTCCCAGGGCTGTGGTTTTCACCTAGGGAAACCAGGCGATCCCTCTGCCCCTCCAACCAGGGGCATTTGGCAACTCGGTAAAAATTAGTGGTAAAATACATATAACCTAAATTTGCCATCTCAATGCATATGATTTGGTGGCAACATTAAGTACATTCACCTTGTACAGCCATCTCCACGGTTTCCAAAACTTTCCATCACCCCAAACAGAAACCATGCCCAATTAAGCACTAACTCTCAATGTCGGGACTTCCTAGTGGGGAGACCTGCTACTGGTATCTAGTGAGCAGGGCCAGGGACGTTGCTCAGCATCCTATAAACCTCAGGACAGGCCCCCGGACAAGCAATCATCTTGCCCAAAGCCAACAGTTGGCAAGGTTGAGAAACCTCTGGATGGATCCAGGCATCTGGGACAGGAACTGACCACATTGCACAGGAGCTGCTGCAATGCAGGGTTGAGCAAGAGGAGAGCCTTCGTCCGGTACAACCTCACACACACCAGGGACCTCTGACAGATTCCTCAGCTGTCATTCCTCCTGGCAGGGCTCTGGCTACACAAAGATCCTCACCACTAATGCACAGGTCATCGAAAGGATGCCCAAGGGTGAGGTCACAACAAAAGCAGCCTCTTTGGAACAAAAGTGTCTAGGGAATGGTAAGAAGCACGGCTGTGAGGAGTGCAGAATCTCCCGGTACTGTGAGCATGGCCAGTGGACTCCCACTCAGAAGCCAGCAATAGCCAGGCAACCACATCAGAAGAACATCTCCAAAGGAGGCCAGGACTTCCAGGCAGCCAACCACCGATTCACATGGCGACCAGGGACTGAGCCATTCATCAACAGATACAGTAAGATAGGGGTAGATTCTATAGCAAATATAAAGAAAAAAATCCCGTGTTAGTTCAAAACCATCCTAAAAAAATCCCTTAGGAAACAAACATATGAGCTCCCAACAGGGCAGGTGCAATATTCCCTCCAACTTTGATGAAGTTCAAGTGAGCAACACAGAAATGGCAGCTTGAACTCAAGACATACTATTGGCAGAATGCCTGTATTTGGAAAGGTGCACAGAAACTGAGCCAATGCAAATTCAGAGTCCCATCCTACCTATCCAGGGATGAATACTAGTTAAGTGGAAAGGCAGACAGAACCACATGACTACTTAGTTTTCCTACTTTTTCCTTCTCCCCCCTCCAAAAGTATGAGGCTCAAAGAGTAAGGGCTCTTACACAGACCTCCACAGTATTTACTGAGCACCTGTTATGTGTCAGATACCCTGGGTGATTCTGTGTGGTCAGTGAGCTGCTCCATACAACCTATCCCATCCATTCAGGCTGTGATGTCAGGATTAGGTCCCACCCTTTACCAAAGGTCCCTGGCTTCCTCTGCCCCTACCTCTGTCATGGAGCTTCACATCCAGGTTCCTTCCAGAGCCACACCTAAGGATGGAAGTTGGTATGCAGACCTCCGCAGTGAGGATAAATAAAGCTGCACAGGGCAAACACTAAGGTCTGAACCTGCTCTGATGCAACCCAGTCCCAACCTCTGGGGTCATTTCACGGGACCCTTCGTGTGGAATTCAAAGTTCCTTCATTTGCCCCCAAAAGATTCCCACATACTCCTGTTTCTTGTACATTAAATAGCTGTCTGGCTGTACCTTCCCCAGGAGAGAGACAAAACATCTGCTCATCGCATTTTCTTGTTTACAGAACTTGCAACATGGAAATTAAAAGTCCAAGTCTTTAAGAAGCTGTTCAAAACTTCAGCCTGTTGAAACTACCAAAGTATTAATCCCTCCTCTCAGCAGGGAAGCTGTGTAGAGCAGGGATGAAAGGTGTGGGCCCTGAAGCCAGGCAGACTTGGGCTCCAGTCCCGCTGTCTCACACTGTTTGATTGGGGTGAGTTACTTAACCTCTTTGTGCCTGGTCTTTGAACTGTGGTCTTTTCCCAAGGATGGAAGGGTCAAGTGAGATAATCCAGGTGAAGGACCTAGCATGGAAATAGACCCACTGAAAACATTCACAACACCATCAAGTATATTTGCCCTCGAAATACAGATGCAGACATCTGAAAACAGCCTGAGACATGCACCTTTGTGGTCCATACACCTGGTGTGGATGTCGTCAGAGTGACACAGCCCCTCTGATGTATACAGTGCACAGCTTTACAGGATGGCAGCACCTGAGGGTCACCACAGTGGACCTCTATGACCTCTCCACCCAAAAGCCTCTGTCCACCTGAGGATGAACTCCTTGTGGACAGATTTCTCCTCTGCATACAGGACACGAGCAGGGCACAGTAGCTGACAGTGGTCAACTTCCTGCCTCAAGCTGTCCTGTCTCCATCATTCCCTAGCCACATGACTTTGCAGCAATTTATGCTTCTCAGTTCCATCTGTAAAATGAAGAAAATATTCGAACATACTTTGGGGATTACTTACATTAGCATTTGGCAGATGAAGCAATTTTTACTTTTTAACAAAAGAGATGATCTTTGGGACCTCAAATTTTGCATGCCTCAATCTAAATCCTTTGCCCTCAACCTTATTTTCCTTCCTGAATTTCAGTTATCTAATCCAACTTAAAAACAAAAACAAAACTTAATCCTTCTTACTCTTCCTATAGCTTCCTCCCCTGCCTGCTCTCTCCCAAGCCTAACCACCAAGTTCCATCAATTCTTCCTATAACTCTTTTCCTGCCCACACCACCTGAGCACAGACCCTCTTCTCTTACATAGATCCCTCTGGCCTCCTCCTTATAGCCCTGCCAACACCATTCTCAGCCCTCTTAAACCATCCTCCTTTCATGCTCCTGCCAGAATTACTGCTCAGGACTCCAATCTGACCACACCCCACCTCCCTCTAAACCTCTAATGGCTTCCCATTGCTCCTTCACTAGGATGCACAGCCCTCCAAAGTCTGGCTCCAATCTTCCCCTTCAGTCTCTTCTCCTACCACTAATCCTCATGCACTTCCTGCTCCAGCTGCGGGGGATCTGGCTGCCTCAAAATATGCCAGGTCCTTTAGCACCTTTGGCCAGCCCCTATCCTCTCCAGTAGGCAAACCCCACCCCTCCTCCTGGGCTCTTGAGACTTTTCTCTCAGCTCCTCCACTACTTACAGCAATGTCCTCACCCCTTCCCACCAGCAAACTGTCCATCCTCAAATGCATGCAAGGATCATGCCTTCCCCTGTGACCCCAGTCCTGGCAGGGTGATTTACAATAGGCAATGAGTAAGTAATTTGGCAGATGGCAGATACTAGGGTGCAGAATAGGCAGGAGCTATCCAGGAATGTATTATGAAATGCCTGCAGGCCAGGGCCTGAGCTCTAACTTTGATCCTTTTAAGGGACTGCAAAACTGCATTTATAGTTTTCCCTCTAGCCTTTAGCTCCAGTGCCCCCCACTACCACTAAAATTTGGGCCTGAGCCAAAGGCAAAATCAATCCATATCTCTGTCTTTCACGGAGACCCATTTTATTTTATTTTATTGGTTGACAATGAACCTTTGTTTTACTTATTTATATGCGGTGCTGAGAATAGAACCCAATGCCTCACAGATGCCAGGCAAGTGCTCTATGACTGAGCTTCAACCTCAGCCCCAAAAAACCCATTCTTTACTTGCTACACATTCCAAGTGCTCAATTCTCTTGGAGGGGAGCCCTGGGAATGCACTGCTACCCCAAAATTCTGCCTTTTCCAACTGTTTACTCTTACTGAATCTACAATGTCTTCAGCACCAAGTGCCCTCGTACACCCAAACCACCATGGGGTGTGTGTGTGGGGGGGGGGGTGAGACACCAGCCTAGCTGCAGCCCACATCCTTTCCCCCAAAGGCAAAGCACCCTGCCAGTCAAGTAAAGAAGAACCAACATCAGAAACAGGTTTTTTCGTAGACCTGGACTGATGCACAAATATTGTCACCCAAAGTCATGCTCAGACATGAGTCCTACCAAGTGTTTCCATGGTCTGGGGCTTTACCAGCCACTTCCCTGATGCAGTCAGAAGGTCAGAAGCTGAGCACTGCCAGTGAGCAAGCAAACAGACCATGGCTCTGGACTAAAGTGCCTGTTGCCACACCCTCCCTTATTCCCAGCACCTTGCTGCCATTTCATTCTAGCTGGCAGGCAAGACCTCCCACTGCACCCCAATACCTTGCCACACAATGAATGAGTCAGACACTAGGACAGAAGCCCACCATGGCTAGAGGCAGATCTAATGCAGAGGTATCTGCACTTTAATAAGAGATTACTGTGCCTGGAATAGTCCCTGCTCATGGAAATGCACACCCCTTGCCTCAATCATTCACAGAAAGGACAAAACCTTCCCTTCCTCTCAGGCAGGAGACAAAGGAGCAGGGGTATCACTTTGCCACTTCCGCGTTTATCCACGTACTACAACATAAGACACACGGAAGTAATTAGCAAAATTGATTCCCAATGCTCCACAGTTGTCTCTGGGGCCCATCTTTCAGGAACTTTTTCCTAGGTAAAGCAATTCCTCAGTTAGACGTGTCCTAACAAGCTCTAGAAAATGGGATCCAGTGTTGGCTGACGGCCAGGAAAATTTGCAATACGGTTTGGTTTTTAACTAACATTAGGAACGGAGAGTACTTCTGGTCCCTCCACCAAGGATATGAATTTTGGAAGTTGGAACTGTGGCACAATCCACGTCCTTGGAGACCAAAGCTCCTCTCACTTTCCCCTTCCACAAAGAGCTGCTGGGGGGAACCAGGGAATCCTACGGAGACTTGCAGAGTGGGTTCAATCAAGGACCCCGGTCCGCGCTCCCAGCAGCTCTCAATTTCCCACTCCTGAGGAGGGTCTCGGTCCGACCGGCGCAGAGGTGACCCCGAGGACCGGCTCACCTCCCGAGCGGAGCGGAGTTGCTGGCGCAGCGCGTCCTTACAGCCATAGGGGCCGCGGGCGTCCGTGCCGCGGGGCTGGAAGTGCGCCTCGACGCGCGTGGCGCCGCGGTAGGCGCCCTGGTAGAAGGCGGGCCAGCCGAGCTCCAGCAGCGGCGGCTCCAAATCCGACTCCTCGGGGAAGTAGGTACCGGACGAGCAGTCGTGAGATGAGCCGAACGAATCCTCGGCCGCCGCTGCCGCGCCCTCCTCGTCTGGCCGCTCCGCAGCGCCCAGGACTGCGCGCACCTCGTCGGGGTTCAGGAAGCGGCCCAGGCGCTCGCGGCGCAGAAAGGCCGCGAAGGCATCGGGGCCGCCCGCCACCAGCTCCTCGAGCGCCAAGCGCCGCGCCTCGCTGAAGAGCTCGGCGGGGTTGGGCGGCCCGCACGGCGACAGGCAGGCGGTGGGCAGCTCGTCCAAGATGTCGGGACGCAGGGCCATGGCGGCGAGGAGACCCGACCACGCTCGGGCTGGGAAGCGATGCGGACCCACTTTATAAGCATCTTTGAATCAAACAGGCCCGCGCCATTGGCCGCCCCGCCCCGCCCCGGGTGTCCCATTGGCTGCCACCCTCCTAACGGCGGGGAGGGGAGGAGCTAACTCCGCACGGCCACGCCTGCCTGTTGCTATTGGCTGCCCAGCGGCCGCTCAGCCCGACCCACAGACTGTGCTGCCTAGCTGGCTGGCTGCGACTGCAGGCTCTGGCTCTCTCGGCAGGATTGCTGAGAGGAACTTAAATTTAGCTACTCTGTGCCCGCCGCGACTTAGCCGTTCCAGCTCCGGCCCTTCTAGAGACCGAGCTCTGCGCGATCTGCTAGAGGGAACCGGCGGGCTTGAAGTGCTGTGCAGCCCCGGGGGGCGGCCGAATCAGCGAAGCTGGGAGACCCGAGAGGCCCGGACCATTCCCCGCGCGCCCCCTGCTGGCCGCCCCACAAAGTGGCCCTATAAGGCCTGGGACTGCCAGATCTATCCAGGGAGGCGAGTTGGTGCTTGCTTCTGGGCACTGTGACCGTACTATTGCTGGGCTCTCAGAGCTTGGGTGTGGTCAGCTATGACAAATTTATCCCCTGCATCTAATCATCCATTCATTCGTTCAAAAAATACCGGACTATCATGAAAGCCACTCCTTCAATTACACCCTTCTCTTTCATCTCTCTCACTTTGTAGTTTTTGCCCAGCAAAACTTCAATTCAATCCTGTTTAAGCCTCACTTTCCACCTACTTTTCATCTGCACCCAGGCAGCCATCCGGGGCTGGAGGGGGGGAAAAAATGCAACCTTGCTCGTGGACTGGTTGTGCTCCAGATGCATGATCTTAAGTGTGCCCTAAGATTGCCTGCCAGCCCACACTGCACTCATTCCCTCTGTCTTTTCCTCTCTCCTTATTCTCAGTGAGCTTATTTCCCACTTCACTGAGAAAAAAGTAGAAGTCAGAAGAGGTCTCCACAAGCACCTACCGTCCCCACCATGCCACCTCCTGCCAGCAACTCTGCCCACACAGGCCTTCTGTTTCCATGGGTGAACTGTGCCTATCTGACACCACCCTTTCTGCCAGGGCACAGGCTTCTAGTCTCTCTACTGCTAACCCCTATCTCTCCAGCAATTCTCCCCTCTCTCCTGAATTGTCACTTTCCATTTTTTATTATGTATTTTTCTTGTGCCAGGGATTAAACCCAGGGACACTCGACTACTGAGCCATGTCCCCACCCGTTTTTGTATTTTATTTAGAGACAGGGTCTCACTGAGTTGCTTAGGGCCTTGCTGAGATGCTGAGGCTGGCTTTGAACTTGTGATCCTCCTGCCTCAGCCTCTCAAGCTGATTACAGATGTGAGCCACCACACCCTGCTACTTTCACTTCTTTATTGATTCATTCCTAACAGTACAGTATGCTGAAGTATAGCTCATCTTGAAACAACCCTCTCTTGCCCCTACATTCCTCTAGAGCTACCCACCCCCATTTCTCTGCTCACTTTCACAGTCTACAACCTCAAGTAAGTGGTCTATAATGACTGTCCAGTTCCCCTTCCAATTCTCTCTTGAACTTTCTAATCAAGCTAATGCCCCACTGTTCTCTTGTCAGGTCACCATGAGCCCCGCAGTGCTAAATCCAACAGCTGATTTTTGAACTTCATCTTCTTTGGGTAAACGGGCAGAAGGCATGTGTGCAATTGTAAAGCACTTCATCCATGTCAGCGGATTCCAACTTCTAAAATAGTTGAATGAATTCTGCTGCTAAAACACCCCTTCCTCTCTTCCCAACCTCTCCCCATCCCCAGTCTGTGAAGTTATTCAAGCCCAAGTGTGGAGCCTTCTGTGTCCCTGCTCTGGGAACCAGCATCCAGAAGGCTACAAGAGAGTGCCCTTTCCATCCTCTTTCAAGACATCAAGAACTTCTATATGTGACAAGGACAAGGGCCATGGTGTGGGGTTGTGCAGACACATAGCTTGTTTATGCTCATCTTGCTGATGGAGGTGGGGGGGAGAGAGAATAAAACCAGGGCTTTCTGTGTTGCTGTAATAAGGTGAAGGACTGTACAGGACTGTGCTTCCCCACTGTAAGCTAAGTGAGGAGGACTGGAGTGGGTGGGGGAAGGGACAGGACAAGTCAGTGATCTCCATGCATGGAACAGAGGAGGGGGACCCAGTGTTACATATAAGTATGTCCTCAGGCAAGGTTTTGAAAATATTGGCAATATCATATGCTACTAGAGGGCCTCACATAATTTCAAAGGCAATATATGACAGAATCAAGTTCATTTCCAAATGCCTGTGTTTTCTTGAATTCATCAGTTTTCACCATCTCCAAATCTAGAAAGACATCAGCCATGTGTCGGAGTCCCCAGAACTTAGGGGCCTCCGGGGACCATGACCTACCCTCCATTCTTGCACGACTTTGCAAATTCAAGTCAGTCTGGTCCAAGTCAGTCCCCAGCAATAACCACAGTCACACTAACAGATGTTATTAAAAGGAATTTAATAATCTTAATTAAAAACTCTTAACAGCGAATTCTGTCACAGGCCTTGGCAGCTGGAAGCAACTCCAGGGGCATGCGCCCCTTGGGGATGTGGCTGGGCCCAGTCTTGGACATGAGACCCACCACTGCCACATGGCAAGGAGTTACCAGGAAGTTATTCAATACAATATCAAAGATCCATGAGGATATTTTTTTTTAAAAAAAGTTTTAAATATATTAGACTCTCTTGATTGCCATTTTTACACAAAGCTGCTGATACAGTATACAGAGTTTTAACTTTTTTTTCACATAAAATACATTTTTCTTAAGTGTTCTCTGTACATCAGTGGCTTCTGGTCTGGTGAATTATTGCGGAGGGCTGGGGGTCTGCAGACTGTTTCCTGGGTGTGCAGAGCCAGGCCCCGCACAGTGGCACTTTCAATGCCCACAGGAAGCAGGCCCTCTAACCAACAAGAGCTCCCTCTGGAGGAGAGGACCACAGCTTCTGGCAAAGGGAGTCACTCCTGCTGAGTTGTCCACTGACCATGTGACCCTTTGCTCTTGTGTGCCCTGGGGAAGGGGAGGCTAACCCCAGGCCCCAAATAGCAGGGGTTACATACAGTCTTTCTGGGCATCTTGTAAGGAGTGCCCTTCTGAAAACTACCCCCACATCTTTGCTCTGGGAGAGCAGGTGGGAGAGACAGCTCCGAATCAAACAGTGCCTGACACCAAGAACCAAGAGTCGCATGTTATTACAAAGCCAGCAAACTTGTGGTAGACCGGGACAGGGGCCACATCTTTGTCTACTTTTCTAAGCTTTTTGAAACTGACCAAACAGTGCAGAGCTGTACATTTGATGGAAAATTATATCCTGAAGTCTTCAGTAGACCTGGGCCTAGGGTTCATTCAGGTTCCCTGAGCTACTGGCCGGAAACTCACAATCTGGTGATAACCACCAATTTCCAATTGTTTGGAGCATAAGGTGGGAGCAAGAGCCAGAGCTCACAGCGAGCCAGGCGGCACCTGCTTTGGAAATAGCCTCCTTCAATCTGCCAGAAATTGCCACCAGACCTGGGTCTCAGCGGGAGCTGGGCATCAGGTGGACCTTGCCAAGTTTCTCCCAGCTCTTTGATCCACACCTGCCAGGGAGAGAGGCTGATTCACAGGAAAGATTTGATGTTAAAAGGAGGAGCTGCTTTCCCTCCCAGTCCCCACTGGTGGAGTGGGGGGGGGGCTATGATAGAAAAGCAAGACACGATGACTTAAGACCAGTGATGCACTTGGCAGCAAAAACCGAAGACTCCTTATCTTCTAGACGATGACCTCAGACTGCTATTATACAGTCCCCCCTAGGGATGCTGGCCCGGAGGCAGCTGACTCTGAAAGTTCCTGATGAACTTGGGATGGTGTCTGCCCGGGAACCTAGATCCCGCATCTTCACTCAGTGGCAAATGTTATCCAGGGGTGGCCACGAAGGCATTTCCCAGATAAAAGGATTCACACACTTAAGGATTCCAGAAGCTGAATGGCATGGGGACCCTGGGCCAGGATGCAGTCCCTCTGCTCAGGTGAACCAGGTAGGGCTGCTGATGTCTGTGGTCCTGAAGGAATGAAAACCAGGAAATGTTCTCCTCACTCCATCCTTGTTCCTCCTCCTTCTGCAGAACCTGACATAGTGCCTGTATGTTTCAGCGACTCATGAAGTTAATGAATGAAGGAACTGATGACCCTGGTTCACTCACTGGAGGTTGTTCTCTAACTCATCCCTCAACATTCAGGAGACCCCCCACCACCACCAGGAAGCGCCAGGGACTCCAAGTCCTAATAGGGAACATTTATCCCTGATGGAAAATCAGAGCTAAAGCCCTGGAGTCCTCTCTCTCTGAGGTCAGCTCCTATGGGGGAATCAGCTGGGATTCCCAGCCTTCTGGGTGGAGAGGAATGACCCAGAAGAAGGAGGGAAGGAAGGAGGGAATGGCCGGGAGGGCTCAATATGGGCAGTAGATGCCTTTAGTCTCTGGCCCCTGCTCAGGAAGATCAGAACACCTGCATAGTTGTTTCCTGAGGAGGGGGGCTGCCCAGGCATGCCCCACCTTGTAGGCCAAGTTAGCCACAGAGGCATCTCAGTCTTAGTGGAGCTGAATACTATTTTAAAGCCAGAAGTATGGTTTTTTGGATATTCTCCTGCTTTTGCCATATGCTGAGTTGATGGAGATTCTACTCCCAGACCCCAGAGATGCGAGAGGTGTCATGTACACCTGACTGCAGTCTCCAATGCTGCACCTGTGCCCTAGACTCCTCTGTCCTGGAGTTGGGGTGGGGTGACCAGGTACTGGGAGATCTGCTCCTGCAGCCACCAGGGCCACTCTCTGGCCCAGCTGCTGTGCTCCTGGTAAAGCATCAACCAGACCCCTTGAGGTCCTGCTTCCTCTCTGGGATATAGGAGCCATGGGGGCCACAGACAGGACAGAGACTGACATAGAGCAGACCCCATTACTAGGTTGTGGCACAAGGGGGGGCTCCTCCAGCCCCAGTCCCCTGTCCCAGGGAGAATTCTCACAGGCTCAGAAAGAAGGTTAGAGGGATCCCTGATCTGTTCCCCACATCAGAATCTGGACCTAGAAGGCTCCTTCAGAGCTCTAAGGAGGTAGTTTTAGGACAAATAAAGGCGCACAGAGCAGGAAACAAACCTGCAGCTTGTCAGTTACACCAATAGGATTTGGCTGAGCCTGTGGATGGCGCCTGACTCAAGGGCAAGAGTTTCAAAGGGGCTCATGAGATAATGCAATGGTGAGATGGCATCAAGAAGACCAGGACTATGACATTGTAGGGCCAGGGAGAAGCCCACTCCTCTCCTGAAAGCAGTGCAGGATGTTGGCCATGGGCACCTTGGGGTGCCACTACCCCAGTGGGAGCAGGCTGG
This sequence comes from Marmota flaviventris, assembly GCF_047511675.1. Classification (NCBI taxonomy): domain Eukaryota; kingdom Metazoa; phylum Chordata; class Mammalia; order Rodentia; family Sciuridae; genus Marmota; species Marmota flaviventris. The sequence goes on along the minus strand of NC_092499.1, from coordinate 183,934,026 downwards.
GAGCCCTGGGGCCAGGCAGGAACTCACAAGAGCTAACTGGCAAACTCCTCTCACTGAACATTCCAGAAAAGGCAAAGCGGGGCCTGGGGCCTGAGCATTCACTCTGCACACTTGACTGATATGTAAGGCAGAAGACGTGGGGCACAGGCTTCCCAACTGCTCACCCTGGTGGCTCAGTCTAAGGAGGGCTAGCTGAGATGCACGGGACCAAAACAACCCGAATCAATTACAAAGAAGGGCTGGGGGCCTAGCAAGGCTCTGTCACTGCTCACCAGAAATGTTCTCAGAAATTAAGTCATCCCTCTCCCTGGAAAAGGGCCTCTTAACCAAAGCTCCTGGCTTAGCTTCATTTTTCCAACACCAACGGGTAAACCTGATCTTGACACCATCGTGGGAGAAAGTGAATTCAGTTACCTCCAACCTGGAGTTTTACAGCCTAAAAGGATGTTTTCATCAAATGTAGTCTGGAAACACTGACTTTGCTGCATCCCTCTCCATCCCACCCCTTTATATCTCCACCTAGAGCAAAATCGGAGTAGAATGGCTTGGTTTCTCACTTAGCCCCTAGGTGGTCACACAGCTTCTGTGTCCTGATATGGACAGGAGGGCAGCTCTCAGCAAGGATGTGCCCATTACATCTCATCCTGACTTCCCCTGAATTCAGAGAGGACTTCCTGTCCCTGCCAGGTGTGGATGGTAGCCCAGGACCCTGGTACAACTCTGAGCAGACTGTGGGTCTCAGCTTAGCAGGTTCCTCCCATTTAAGCCACCTGGCTGTGGTGCCAAGACCGTCTTCACTTCAATCCTTTTGGGAATGGCCCACAAATTCTCAGCCCCGCCGGCTCTCCATGAGCCCAGGTGTCATTCCTGAACATGTGGACTGACAGTTCCGAGTGTGTGTGCGTGTGTGTGTGTGTGTGTATGTGAAGAGACATGGGAGTACTGATCCTCAGAAGCCTTTATGAAGAACAGAACTAAGATCTCAAGCCCGCCCTCCCCCAGGCTGGCAGCAGAGTGAGTCAGGGCCACTGTGTTTCAGATGGCAGACAATGCAGCAAGAAGCAGAACTGTGGGGAGTGGGGACGCTGTGACAGCTGCGCGAGGGGTGGGGTCTGCATTCCTATGGAAGGCAGAGCCCACCTCTCCCCGGCTGCCCTGTGATGCCTCCCCAGTCAGGGCAGTTGGGCTGGCCTGGGTTCCAGGGACCCTCCCCGAGGCATCTCTCTCCTCCAGCACACCGAGACTAGGAGATACGGCAGCAGCCGTGGACCTTCTCCTCCATCTCCTCCATGGGGGCCTTGAACTTTAAGAGCGGGGGATCTCCACTGGTGACCGTGTAATACACGGAGGTCCCGTTGCTGCTGTAGGGTGAAGTTCTGCCTCCGATCAAGGGGGCCTTGCCTTCGTTGCTGCTCTCCCCGGTCCTGGCCATGCTGCTGCCCAGATGGGTGCTCAGGAAGGGGTGGCTGAGCAGCTTGGCTGCAGCCCGCTGGCGCTTTAGCTCCAGAAGCGTCTGGGGGCTCTGCTCCTTGTAGCCGCTCCAGGGTGGGGTGGCGTCGGCCACGCTGGGGCTGCTGTAGGCCATGCTGTAGTCAGGCACCTCGTGCACCTTCCAGACATCCCCGTTGGACAGTGCGTACTGGTAGGCACTGACTGGGCCCCGGAGGCCATTCTCAACAGGCCCATCCAGTTCACCCCGGGAGATCTTGGTAGAAAATTCTGAGAGCAGCACGGGCTTCTCCAGCCTGGGGTTCTGAGGGTGAGAAGAACAGCATTACCGACTGGCTAGAGGGGCTGCACCCACGACCCACTGCACCTCTACCGAGCGCACAGACATTCTGACGCATTCTCCATCTGTTTTCTCTACCTGGGTCATCGGGCCTCTGTGTTCCTCTAGGGCATCACACATCCACGTGTTCTGGAAGAGCTGAACAACCCCATCCTCACTCCAGGGGCTGGACCATGACCCCAGGCCTGGCTAGTGCACATATTTTTCTACAGGGATGGGTCCAGGAATGAGCCCTTGACTGAAGGTGATTCAGTGAAACTCTACCCCAGGACTTTTGCTAGAACAACTTGGAAGAAGAAGTTTCTGTAGGAACTGCAGGAGGCAAGAAAGGTGTAAAAGGGGGCTGTGGAGACGCCACGTTAAAAGTGCTTTCTCTGCTTGTGGGAGAAGCCACCATTAGGATAAAAGAAAAGAGAGAGAAAGAAAGAGACCGCATCCTCATGTTGTGCTTAGAGCTCTTAGGTCCAGTTAAGCTCAGACTTTCTCAGTTACAGGAGCCAACAAATTCCGCTGGTTGCATGAGTCAATTTCAGTTGGATTTGCCCATCACTAGTAATCCTTCCTCGCTATTCTCAGCAAAGCCCCACTGCACATGATGGAGATTCCTGTCCAGGGGTGCTGGATGGTCCTTGCATAACAAGAGCTTGAAAAGCAGCCACTGCCCAGAAACCAGACACCAACAAGGACATATAAGTGACAGTGGCAAGGATAGAAAGCACACTCCACAGAATGAACAGACACAGGAAAAACTGGAAACGTGACAAGAAGGGGCTAATTTTCCAAGTATATCAACAGCTCTTTAGAAGTCAATTTTAAAAGACCTAAGCACCCTTTTTTTTTTTTTTTTTTTTTTTGCTTTGTTTTTCAGTACTAAGAGTTGAACCCAGGGTCTCACACATGCTCAAAAAATATTTTTTAAAATAAGGATCTATTTTAATGCAATTCCAATCAAAATCCCAATGGCATTCCTCATAAAAATAGAAAAAGCAGTCATGAAATTCATCTGGAAAAATAAGAGACCCAGAATAGCTAAAGCAATCCTTAACAGGAAGAGTGAAGCAGGTGGTATCGCTATACCAGACCTTAAACTATACTACAGAACAATAGTTACAAAAACAGCATGGAATTGGCACCAAAACAGCCTGGTAGACCAATGGTACAGAATAGAGGACACAGAGACTAACCCACAAAAATCACAATTATCTTATATATATAGAAAAATATGTGTACTAGCCAGGTGCCAAAAACATGCACTGGAGAAAAGATAGCATCTTCAACAAATGGTGGAGAAAACTAGAAATCCATATGCAACAAAATGAAATTAAACCCCTATCTCTCACCATGCAAAAAACTTAATTCAAAATGGATCAAGGACCCAGGAATTAACCAGAGACTCTGCGTCTAATAGAAGAAAAAGTAGGCCCTAATCTTCATAATGTGGGATTAGGCCCCAACTTCATTAATAAGACTCCTATAGCGCAAGAATTAAAACCAAGAATCAATAAATGGGATGGAATCAAACTAAAAAGTTTTTTCTCAGCAAAAGAAACCATCTGTGATGTGAACAGAGAGCCTACATTCTGGAAGCAAATTTTTACCCTCACACATCAGATACAGCACTAATCTCTAGGGTATATAAAGAACTCAAAAAGCTAAACACCAAAAAAACAAATAACCCAATCAACAAATGGGCCAAAGACCTGAACAGACACTACACAGAAGAAGATATACAATCAATCAACAAATATATGAAAAAATGCTCATCATCTCTAGCAATCAGAGAAATGCAAATCAAAACTACTCTAAGATATCATCTCACTCCAATCAGAATGGCAGCTATTATGAAGAGTAACAACAGTAAGTGTTGGCGAGGATGTGGGGAAAAAGGTACACGCATACATTGCTGGTGGGACTGCAAATTGGTGCAGCCAATATCGAAAGCAGTATGGAGATTCCTTGGAAATCTGGGAATGAAACTGCCATTTGACCCAGTTATCCCTCTCCTCAGACTATACCCAAAGAATTTAAAAACAGCATACTACAGGGACACAGCCACATCAATGTTTAAAGCAGCACAGTTCACAATAGCTAAACTGTGGAGCCAACCTAGATGCTCTTCAGTGGATAAATGGATAAAAAAAATGTGGCATTTATACACAATGGAATTTTACTCAGTATTAAAAGAGAATAAAATCATGGCATTTTCAGGTAAATGGATGGCACTGGAGAAAATAATGCTAAGTGAATTTAGCCAATACCAAAAAACCAAATGCCGAATGTTTTCTCTGATATAAGGAGGCTGACTCATAGTGGGGTAGGGAGGGGAAGCATGGGAGGAATAGATGAATTCTGGATAGGGAAGAGGGGTAGGAGGGACAGGGAGGAGGCAGGGGATTAGCAAGGATGGTGGAATGTGATGGACATCATTATCCAAAGTACATGTATGAAGACACGAATTGGGTGTCAACCTACTTTATATACAAACAGATATCTGAAAAATTGTGGTATACATGTGTAGTAAGAACTGTAATGCAAAAAAATGTATAAAACATGAATTGGTGTGAACATTCTTTATATATAAATATATGAAAAATTGTGCTCTATATGTGTAATAAGAATTGTAATGCATTCCACTGTCATGTATTTAAAAAATAAAATCAATTAAATAAAAAAAATAAGGATCTAGGCTGTGCACCAGCAAGACTGTTTCTAGGACTTGTTTCACAGACAAACTCCCTCATGGGTACATAAAGGCCTGCACGTTATCTCTGGGAAAGCAAAAATCATGACCAGCCCCTGCATTGCAATGTTCTGCAACTGGTAAAGAGAATGAAGGAAGTCTCCACATGTTGGCATGGAAAGATGCCCAGGAAACATAAAATTAGGTTAAAATATAACATTGGGACAGACACTTTCCATAGTGTATTTATTTATTTATTTATTTATGGCTCCTTCTGAACCAAGCAGGCAGATCAATGCCATATCACAGAAAGCAGGGGACATGCACACAGAATTTTGATGGTACAACTCAGTGCTTCTCAAACCTTAATGTGCAAATGAGTCACCTGGGGATCTTATTAAAATACATATTTTGATTCAACAGATCTGGTTTGGGGCCTGACACAGCATTTGTAACACTTTGCTGCTGAGGCTTTGAGTAGCAAGGACCTAAGAAACTGGATACACATTGGAATCATCTGGAGAATCAAAAAGACATTTACAGTCAGCCCTTCCTATCTGCAGGTTCTGCACCTGCAGATTCTATCAACCTTGGATCGAAAAAAAATTAACACAAAACAAATTCTGTTTGTACTGAACATGTACAGACTTTTTTCTTAGGGTTATTCTTTAGACAAACACAGCATAACAATTTACATAGCATTTACATTGTATTAGGTATTATAAATCATCTTCCATAAGTAATGGGAAGACTGCCTGGTTATATGCATTTTATATAAAGGATTTGAACATCCACTGATTTGGGTATCAGTGGAGGTTCCTCTGGAACCAAGTCCCCATGGATACAAAGTGACAGATGTATATAATGACAATCTGAAAAGACTACATATTACATGATTCTAACCATATAACATACCAGGAAAGGCAAAACTATGCAGACAGTACAAGATCAGAGGTTGCCAGGGTTTGGGGAAGATGAATAGGTGGAGCACCATGGGTTTGGGGGGACACTGAAAGCACCCTGCATGGTATATGATAGATGCATGTGTGACACTCTGCATTTGTCAAAACTCACAGAATGTACAACCCATAGTGCACCTCCTGTGAACTGGAGGTGTTAGCTAATAATAAGTGTCCCAACAATGGCTCATCAGTGATACATATGTGCTACATTAGTACAAGGTGTTAATAAAAGGGGAATCTCAGGAGCATGAAGAAGGGAACATAAGAACTGTCTATATTTTCCACTAATTTTCCTGCAAACTTAAAATTCCTCAAAAAACATATTAATAAAAAAAAAGAAACTCATACATACAATGCCTGGGTCCCCAGCCCAGAGATTCTGGTTTCATAAGTCTGGGCCATGCCTCAACATTAAGAGTTTTTGTTTTTTAAGAAAGAAAGAAAAAAAATCTGTTCAGGTGATACACACACACACACACACACACACACACACACACACATTTGTTGTTGGATCTCTATTTTATTCATTTTTTATATGCAGTGCTGTGAATGGGACCCAGTGCCTCACACATGCTAGGCAAGCGCTCTACCACTGAACAACAATCCCAGGCCTCCTCAGATGATTTTTGTTGCACAGTTAAACCACAAGTTGAAGAGCCTACCGTGGTTGTGCCAGGGACTAGGGAGTTAGCTCTGCCAAAGAGTGAAGCAAAGCCAGGTGCAGTGGCACCCGCCTGTAATCCCAGAGGCTCAGGAGGCTGACTTTGATTGTGAGTTCAAAGTCAGCCTCAGCAAAAGGCAAGGTGCTAAGTGAGACCCTGTCTCTAAATAGGGCTGGGGATATGGCTCAGTGGCCGAGTGCCCCTAAGTTCAATCCCCAGTACCAAAAAACAAAACAAAAAAAAAACGGAGTGAAGCAAACTTGGCCTGGGGTGGGGGGCTCACAGGCCAGAGCCATGGTGGGAATCTAATGTTGGGGGCAAGCTAAACAAATACCCTCTCAGATAACAAGGCTCTCAAATTCTTGTGTCATTAGAATCTACACCTGAAGGCTGGTTAAGCACAGCTGGACCCCAGGCCAAGGCTGCTGATTCAGTATGGCTGGGGTGGGGCTGGACATCTGCTCTTCTCACAAGTTCCCAGGTGATGCTGATGCTGCTGGTCCAGGGGCCACACTTTGAGAATTCCCACCTTAGAGACTACCACATGCTAACGCCTGAAGCCTTGAAAGGAACAGGGATGGAAAAGGAACAAGCTTTGAACTCTGTTGCTGTGTCCTGTGGTCTCGTTTCCTCCAGGATCGGGGCTGGAGTTTGCATGGGGCGCTGGATGCTGAGAGCTGCCTGGAGGTGGGTTGCAAGGTGACTGTGGTCCTGCTCTGGCCATGCTTTCTCTGCACCTCCTCTTTTCCCCAGGCATGAAAAATCCATCCCCAGAGGCAAATGAACCCATCTATTTGCTTTATATAAAATCAAACAGGTTATAGTCTTGATTGGGAAGCCCAGAGATTCACAACAACAACAACAGAATCAGTCCTAAGTGTGGTTCCTAGTTCCAGAACCCCCTGTGGATCCCAAAATCTTCAGATGGTGAAATTCCTCATATAAAATGATGTCGCATTTGCATATAACTTACATACATCCTCTTGTATACTTTATATCTTCTCAATGCAATACATTTGCTATGTAAATAGCTGTCGTGCTACATTGTTTAGGGAATAATGACATTAAAAGCATCTGTACGTGTTCAGTATGGGCATAGTCTTTCAAAAAATATTTTCATTCCAAGGTCAGTTGCATCCGCAGATGCAGAACCCACAAATATGGAAGGCTGACTGTATTCCACGGAGCAAAGAAGAATGATCTGGTACTATATGCCACACACGGATGAATCTCAGACATAAAAGCAGCCAGACACAAAAGACAACATACTGCACGGATCCATTCATACATATACATATGCAAAACCAATCACAGCCCTCAAAATTAAATAGGGGGTAGGGGAAGGGATTGATTGGGAGAGGGACCACAGGATCCTTCAAGGGTGATAATGTTCTAGAGACTCATCTAAGCACACACATTTATTAAAAAAAAAAAAATGGAAAGGGCTGGGGTTGTGGCAGAGTGCTTGCCTGGCATGTGCGAGCACCACATATAAATAAGTAAATAAAATAAAGGTCCATCAACAACTGAAAAAAAAAATTGGAAAACTCACTTAAGATTTGAATACTATACCATACATAAGATACGCTTCAACCACAAAGAAAGAATAAAGCATAGCTGGGGGAAACTTGTGAATGTGATTTTTTGATCTACAATTCTTTCCTTCCCTCCCTTAAGCTTAGGGCTGGGCAGAACAGGGCTTGCCCTTGTACCCTTTCTGTGCCCAGCATTCCCTTGGCAGGTGCCTTCATTCATGATGAGCCAGCCTGAGAGTGACCTCCATGGGCATTCCAGGCAGCTTATCATTTTGCATCTCGTCCTAAACAATATCCTCTAGGAATGTTTCATCTGTTCACTGCCAGAAAGAACGATCCCTGAAAGTACAGCTAGCTTCTCCCTTCTGCTCGGCAATTCTGCTCTAGCCCTAAACTTGTCCTCTCCAATCAGTAAGACAGCTGCCACTCATAGACCTGATCATGTTATTACTGGGTTGATCAGAACCCAGGACCTCCGGATGTGATTATTTGGAATAGGGTCTTAATTAGTTAAATTAAGACATGGTCATACTGGACTGAGGTGAGCCCTAATCCAACAATGTCCTTAGAAGAAGAAACAAGAGACTCAGACACACAGGAAGAAGGCCTATGAAGACAGAGGTGGAGATTGAAGTCATGCTAACAAAAGTCAAGGAACACCTGAGCCACCATAATTTGTTACAGTAGCCACAGGAAATTAATATGCACCGTTACAGGAAAGCACTTCAAAGCCCAGGCCCACTAGCAGCTTCTGGAACAGGCTTCTTTGAGGTCCCTTAGCTCCTGGGATGACCAACCTACTGAACCTGTCTTCTGGAGAGTTCCAAACCAGATCTGCTGGAGAACAAGGAGGCACATAGTAGCCACCATCTCCCTCCTGCATCCCAAGCTCCCAGCTCTGACTAACACACCCGAGGGTCACCACATTAACTACAGAAGCCACCACAACTGGACGGGATCCAGCTGCTTACGGGCCAGCTAGCTCCCTCTGAAGGTTCTCATTAAAGGGAAAAACCAGGCCTGGCCCTATTCTCCCCATGCAATGGCTGACACTGGGCGGGGTGGGAGGTCACTCACTGGGTCCTTATTCTCTTGGTCTGTCCTGGTCTCCCTGATGTCCCCATTGTAGGTGGAGGTGCGCTGATCCTCGGCTGCGCTCCGCTGCTGCCACAGTATGGCCTCACCCTCGTACTCCTTTCTGTATAGGTTGGTCCTGTCCGAAAGGCTGGCTCGACGCACCACCTTCCTGGGGGGACAGAGCGGGTGTTGGAGGCTGTGCCCAGGCACCACAGGCAAGGGCATGCAGGCTGTCCTGCTCCTGACTCACCCACGGCTGCCCGCGCTGGATGTCCTCCGGCTCAGGGACGACTTGTGCCTCAGCTGTGACTTCATGATGACGTCATGCTTGTGCTTGAGCTCCAGCAGCAGGACCTTGAACTCCTCCTCCTCACACAGGTCTGGGGGGCAGAGAAAGCAGTTGTCAGGGGCAGAGCAGGGACCTGTGGCCCAAGAGGGTACCCCTGACAAGAGGAGCCACCACCCGAGCCCACTGAAAGCTGCAAAGCCTTTTGGGGCACGCAGGGAGTAAGAAAACAAGGCCAGGCGTATTTCCTGGGCTATAACCACATCCTTAGAAGAGGGCAAGAATGGGAACCCCCAGTGTCATGCACAGTCACAGCTCCCAAGGCTCCCAGATGGGACAGAGGGACTCCTACTCCTCTTTGATAGTTTCTGGGAGAGTCTCTTGAGAGAAATAGCATAACCTAATCCTTGTGGCTCAAGCAAAAAGTTATGCAAAGAAACTGAGAAACATACACAACCCAGTTTACCCTGATCCTTTATCCACCTATCTATCTACCTGTTGACCTGGTTATCTATCCTTAGGTTCATCCTCTGCCCACTAATTGATCCATCCAGCCAGCCAGCCATTCAGCTACATCTACCCATCAACATCATCCATCCATCCATCCATTCATTCATCTGTTCATTAATCTATCATTATTAATGCAGTCATCATCCATCTACCTAAATCCACACCAATCCCACACCATTCAGCCATATATCCATCCATTTATCCTTTCACTCATTGAAACGCCGTGCCTCTGTGCCTACCAGGTACTGCCTGGACTTACCTATTGGCATCTCATCCATGGAAGTCCTTGCACTGAGACTAGCTCCGTGGGACACCAGTAGCTCTGCCATCTGCATCTGAAACACGAGAAGAAGCCCTTGTTCCCTTGACCAGGCATCACAAAGCTTAGGAGGCAGAGGGTGCCCAAGCCTCTTAGTTGTATTTTTTTTATTGATAATGCTGGGGATCAAACCAGTGCTTTGTGGGATTTTTTTGTTTGTATGTTTGAGACAGGGCCTTGCTGTGTTTCCCAGGCTGGCCTTGAACTCATGATCTTCTTGCCTTAGCCTCGTGAGTAGCTGGGATTACAGGTATGAAAAGTATGGTGGATCTAAGTTGATTCCCAGGGAAGATCCTCAACCTGGAGCCATGGGGGAACCCGGGAAGATGCAATGGGGGTGGAAGCCCCTCCTCATGCCTTGGTCACACCAATGGGGAGAAGGAGGAGGAGCTGGCTGTGACTCAAGAGCTGTCAGGTATCTGAGGAGGGACTTTGTATGCTGCAATCCTCTCTGGGAAATAAATGGAGAAAATACTCAACGCAGAAACGATGGGAATTTTCTAATTGGGAAAATTTGATTATCATCTCATTAAGACACCACTGACTAAATGTCTTTACAACTCCCCGAGTCTTCATCCCACGTACCTCCTGTAGTCAACACCTTAAGTGGGTTTTCTGAACCAACTGCCAGCTCAAGGACTTGTTGACAGTAGGATGTCCTTGTGCTGGCCTCCCCCACATCCCTGTCAGTGTGAACTACCTGTCCCCAGAAGGCTGCTGCATGCAGGGGCTCCCAGCCATCCCAGTCCTTCACATCCACACGGACTCCGTGGTCCAGGAGGAGCTCAGCGGCACGCAGGTATCCATGGGCTCCAGCTATGTGCAGCTGGAAGAGAGGGAAAAGGTGAGCCTTCCCTGGGGGATGGCCCCACATTTGTAGGCAGGTATCCTTCACCCCCACCAACATCCCAGAGCATCTTTGGGGCCAGCAGAATGGAACAGAATGAGGTGGGAATATCAGCTATATTGCAGAGGGTTATTAAATCTGGAATACAGATCTAGAAGAGAAGGCAAAGAGAGTTCTACTCCTCTGTGGTTCCCATACAGAGTGCTGAGCCCTGGAGCTCAGTACTTGGCTGGGAATATAAGGCAGGAGTGGGATAGTGACGCTGTTAATAACGAGACTGATCGTTGCTAAGATCCGCTGAGTTTATAGACTTGGTGCTGAGATCCTATGTGCAGAATCTCACTTAACCTCTCAACATTCCTGTGAAGAAGATATATTATCTCAAGCTTTCTGGGAAGACCTGAGACCTAATATGTGCCTGGCCCCGGGTTGGAGGGCCTCCCTGAGGCCAGAAGCATTCAATCTCACTACGTGACCCTATTCTTAAGTTTTAGGCTGAGCAGATGATCCAAGCAGGTACGCAGTTGATAGAAATGAGTGTGAAGTAGGGGTCAGAGCTCTGAACCCAGGTAGGAGATGCCCAGTTATCTCTCCTGGCCCACCAGGTCATCCCTGAGGGGCCATGAAGGGAGCTTGGTACTATGGAGCTCTACCTGCTGAACTTGAGACCCCTGGATGCCCATGACCCACACAGAGCCTAAGCTCGGTGCAGTGCTCAGCCTTTGTGGGAGTGGGATTCCAAGTCCATGCCCCTGTTTTCAGTTTAGCGGCTGCAGAAGCCGACTCTCTCTCCATAGTAGTGCGCTTCAGGATGCTTGAGGGTCTTGGAGCAGAAGACAGGGATGTTTCCCTAAATCATTGACACTTGGCTGCAAGAAGTGGAGTTAAGCAGGCAAATGAGAGAGGGAAGAAGGTTCCATTGTTTTGTCTAGAAAGCATGTGATAGAAGAGGTGCTCCTAACTGTGAAGTGATAGGAGAGGTGCTCATAACTGTGGTGACTTATGGATAAAGGGTGGATGGAATGATGGATGGATGATTGGGGGTGTCTAGCTTCTGAAGACAGGGAGCCCAGAGGAGAGGCTATTGCTGCAGAATCAGGGAGAGCTGATGAGGGAAGGCAGTGGGGGAGGAGAGGAGACACTAAGGCAGGGGAATGGACAGTGCAAAGCAAGATGACACAGGTGAATGGGTGAATCATGGTATCAGTCCTTAAGAGAGGGACATCACTGGAGGAAGGGATTGCTCAAGAGGGGTGCCAGGAGGCTGCAGTGAAGAAGGATCTTGGAGACAGAACGTGTGCACAGAAGATCCAAGCCTAGCATCCAGGGCTCCTGACTCCCAGCCCTGACCACCAGGGGCTGGTCCACTCCAAGTCTATGAGGTCTTGGTTCTGTTACCTTTCCCCAGCCCAACCAGCCTGGCCCATCTTCTCACCAACGTGGCACCCTGGGCATCTATCCAGTCAAGGTCCTGGCCAGCTGCAATCATACAATGGATGTCCGCAATCATCTGCTGCTCAGGGGACGCCCGCATCTCGTTGATTTTCTCCTGGGTGATTCCTGCAGAGTGCAAAAGAGGACCTACTCAGCATCCTCATGCTGGGGCCACAAAGGGGGGGAAGGAAGGTGGGGAGGTGTGGTTCCCGACCCCAGGGTCTTCCAATCAAGGGGCACACAGACAACCCCACAAACCAATGTCCCCCAGGCCCAGTGAAATGAACACCACAAGTTGACCCACAGAGAAAGAGCCATTTTCGCCTGGCACTCAGTAGGCACAGTATTGATATTGGTCACTTTGCTGTTCCCTATCTAAAAGTCCCAACCCCCACCTACCTGCCTCCACCTGCTTAACTGCCTGGCCCTGTCTCTCTCTCCTCCCCTCACCCTCTCTGTCTCTCTGGTGCTAGAGATTGAACCCAGGGGTGTTTTTACCACTGAGCTACATCCAGTCCTTTTTATTTTGAGGCAGGCCTCACTAAGTTGCTGAAGCTGGCCTCAAACTTGTAATCCTCCAGCCTCAGCCTCCCAGTTTGCTGGGATCACAGGCAGGAGCCACTGCACTCAGCTCTCTCTTTCTTTAGGTCCCAGCCTGTATCACTTCCCCACTGCTAGTTTCCTTGGTCTGGCCCACGGTTGTGTTTGCAGCACCAGGTATACACGACTCAATATATTTTGGTTGCAGAAATGACTGAATTAATGAATCTATTACTTGAAGAGTTGAGTAAATAGAGACAGAAGGGCCCAGAAAGACACTTGATAGCCTAGACCACAGGCTAAAAAGTATAGCTGTTACTGGCAGCTACTAATGGTACTTAAGGAGAGGATGACATGCTCTATAAAAAGATTATTTGATTATTCGATCAAGCACCCTTGAATAAAATTCAAGAGGTCTACAAACTTGAAAAGATGAAATAAAATACATGCTTATTTTGGTTAAATTAAATTTAGAATTTCCTACATTAGAATAAAAGCAAACCCCACGGTAGTATTAGCAGTCAGTGCCTGTGAGTTTATCACGAACAGAAAGTAGGGGTTCCCTTATTGTTATATTATTGTTTAATGAATTAATGAAGTTTCTACCTAATGTATTTAAAAATATTTCGGTAGCTACGTGTAAGTATAATTTGACTTCCTTGACAATCCTATGATCTTTCAGCTACGTTGAGTGACGCTATTCTGAGAAGGAGTCTATAGAGTCACCAGACTGGCACAAACATCATTAAGAACCTCTGCAGAAGGTGAATGGAAGTTCTTAGGTGTCAGGGAACAAAGAGACCTAGTCGGTGGTAACTGCAGCGATCTGAGGAGACACACAAGGCCAGGGCCAGAGAGGACCTTGGGCTGTGGCTGAGGTCTGGACTGGAGGCCTGTCTACGGGGAGGCGCTTCAGAGGCAAGCATAGGGGGTGCTCAGGCAGGTGGCCTCTCCCATTGCTGAATTGTTTCCTCTCTGAGCCTCATTCGTGAGCCGAGAACAGCCCACATCTTGTTTATCCAGGCCCCTGGCAGCCAGCTTGGTGCCTGGCACAGAGCGGCACCCGCAAAATGTTCTTAACTTTTTATTATTTTCCCAAATGGAAATATATCTTTATGGTGACTGTTTACTGAATTGTCACAGCTGACGAAGAGGAGACAAGGCCAGCTGAGGCTGCCCGCGTGTGTGGGTGACAGGGATGAGAACAATATCTCCCTTCAGCATAGCACGCTTTTCAGGGTCCTTTCATGTCCTTATCTTGTTAATCACACAGATAACAATAATAATGAGCAACTATCACATTTACTGCAGCCTGAGCATAAGGAGGCAGGCATACAGCTAACACGTTCACTTGCATTAATCTAAGCGACACTCCTTGCAATACGGTGCCCAATTCATACCATGCCGTCCTCCCTTACCCTGGTACGCCATGCAGGTCTCAATGACATCCAGGGTGGGCTCATCCTCGCAGAGGTCATATGGCATGTTCCCATCAGAGTTGACAGCAAGCAAGTCAGCCCCACTGCAGAGAAAGGGTCAGAGTGAGGGCCAGGTGGGTGTGGCTACGGTTGGTCCGGAAGCCTCTGCCCTCTGGCCTCTCAGCCACACCCCCGGCATCCATGACTCCACCATGGGCACCCAGCAAAGTGATGCTCATGCTTCGGTGTCCCAGGGCCCCAGGTAGAATAGACCAAAGTCCTAGAAGACCTCTCTCTGCTTCCTGTTCTGTTGAAGCAGCAAGTGGGCACCCAGGGACAGATATTAAAATTCTCCCTGGTGACAATACTAAAAATATAAACAGCAATGGGACCAATCACCAGGTATCTGCTTGGAACTAAGTCTGCTCTAAGCCCTTTATACATGTCACCCTATTTAATCCTCATAATAGTCCCCATGGGGTGGTACTGTTGGCCTCATCTCACTCAGGAGGGAAAAAGACTCAAAAAACTCTGTCACATCCAATGTCAAATAGCTTGGATGAGGTAGGGCCAAGACTCAAACTCTGATCTCTCTTGTATTAGCTCTTTTCACTTCTTGTTCTATGTCAGTCTTTGTTGATATGTAGATACATACTCCTCTAAGTCCCCACCCAAAATGCTGGCCAGGACAGGGGCAGAACAAAGCTTTGGGACTCCCTGTCAGAATTCACCTTTTGGGCCAGCAGTGTCCAAGCACGGCTGTGTGGGGGCACCATACAGCAAAATTACCTGGGGACCATTGAAATAAGAGGCTTCGCTCCAGCCCTTCTGAAACAGTCTCTGGAGGCGAGGCCTGGGAATATGTATTTTAAATCCAGGCCTCAGGTGATTCTGATACAGATCAGCATAGAGGACCCACTGAATCGGACCAGTACCACTCCCTTTGTCTTCTGAGCATCATTGCAGATCCAGGATGTGGCTACCTGATGCTCCTAGCAGACTTAGCCATACTCAGCCCTCTGCTGTGACCTCCCTGAACTCTTGTGTGCCCTTGAGCAAGCTAATCCATCTCTCTGAACTGGGGAAGCAGTACTGTCACCGTCCACTCCACCTCTGGGAGCCACCTGATGGGCTCCTGCTGCTTGCCAAGCCTTGTGCAAAATGTTCCCCGCCCTCAGCTACTCTCCCTGGCTCCCCGCACTCAGACGCTGTCTTTGGTCACAGGGAGGCCACTTACACTTACTCCCGTTGGTCTTGCTCTGTCCCTGCCCTGATATTCTGCATGACTTCACAGGACTTTTGCAGCCTCTATGTGCCCAATGCCTAGCACAGGATCTAGCCCAGTTTAGAAGCTCACCAGCTAGATTCAAATGAATACATTTAAAATTGAAAGTGCTTTCTCTGGATTATAGAATCTGAGAAGTCTAGGAAGAATTTCAGGGTCAGAAAAGACCTTCATAGTGGTATAGAAATAAATGGTCTTACTCCTGGGAAAGACACTGCTGTATGGTGCCTCCTATACAAAAAACACAAAACAAGTTCTGCCTTAAAGAAAAGCATGTGGACAGGCTTTGAAGGTAAGACCAAGGAGGTGTGTGTGTGTGTGTGTGTGTGTGGGTGTTTGCACATATTTTTTAATAAATAGCAAGACAAACAAAATAGCAACAATGCTTTAAGAAAGTAAAGGAGATAAAGGTAGATTTATGAAGAAAGAGAAAAGGAGACAATAAAAATATGATGGTATCCTGATCCTAAAGCCGGGCAAAAGCAATATAAGAAAATTATAGACTAATTTCCCTAATAAATGACGATGCAAATCCTCAACAAAATACTAGCAAACCAAATTTGGCAAAATATTCAAAGGATGCATATCAAAGGATCCCACCACAAACAAGTGGTATTTATCCCTGGGGCACAAGGATGATTCAACATGCAAAAGTCAATCGATGTAAAACACCACATTAACAGAAGGAAGAAGAGAACCACACAATCATCTCAATTGATGCTGAAAAAAACATTTGACAAAATTTAATACCATTTCATGACAAAAATACTCAACCAACTAGAAACAGAATAAAACTACCTCAACATAATAAAAGCCATATGCAAAAAACCCACAGCAGACATCACACTCAATAGTGGAAGACTGAGGACTTTTCCTCAAAGACCAAGAACAAGGCAAAGATGCCCACTTTTGCCACTTCTACTGAACACAGGAGGTTCTAGCCACAGCCATTATGCAGGAAAAATAAAAAGCATCCAAACTGGAAAGGAAGATATAAAATATATAGAATTATACTTGTTACAAATGATACAGTCTTATATGCAGAAAACCCTAAAAATTCTACACACACACACCAAAAAAAAAAAAAAACTGTTGGAATTAATAATCAAATTCAACAAACTGGCAAGATAAAAAGTCATCGCACAAAATCAATTGCATTTCTATAAGTTAGCAATGAAAAATCTGAAAAAAAATTAAGAAAACAATTCCATTTACAATAGCATCAAAAAGTCTGAAATACTTAGAAATTAATTTAATCCACGAGATTAGAAATTTGGACAATGAAATTGGAAAAAAAATTCTGAAAAAATTTTAAAAGACAGAAGTAAATGGAAAGACATCCCATGTTCATGGATTGGAAGATTTAAATATTGTTAAGATGTCAATACTACACAAAGCAATCTGTGCATTTAATGCAATCCCTATCAAAATTTCAAGAATGCTTTTTGCAGAATAGAAAACTTATCTTAAAATTTATGTGAAATATCAAGGGACCACAAATAGCCAAGATAATCCTAATAAAATAAAATAAGAACAAAGCTGGAGAACTCAAACTTCCTGATTTCAGAACTTACAAAGCTACAGTAATGAAAACACTGGGATGCTAGTCATTGTGGTACATTCCTATAACCCCAGCAACTCGGGTTGAGGCAGGAGGATTGCAAATTTGAGACCAGCCTCAGCAACTTGGTGAAACCCTGTCCAAAATAAAAACCAAAAAGAGTTAGGGATGTAGCTTAGTGTAGAACATCCCTGAGTTCAATTCCCAGTACTGGAAAAAATAAAAAAGAGTGGTACTAGTTTAAAGACAGAGAAATAGGTCAATGGGAGTAAATGGAATCCAGAAACAAAATTTCACTTAAATATTAATTTTCTATGGGATGCCAAATTGTTCCATGGAGAAACACAATATTTATAATATTTGCTAAGAAAATTAAGCATCTACATACAAAAGAAATAAGTGGGATCCTTACCTAATAATACACAAAAAAATTAAATTCAAAATGGATTCATGACCTAAATGTAGAACCTAAAACTATAAAATGCTTGGAAGAAAAACTTCACAACATTGGATTTGGTGATGATTTCTTGGATATGAAACCAAAGGACAGATAACAGTAACAACAATAAAAAATAGACAAATTGGATTTCATGAAAATTTGAGATTTTGTGCATCAAACAACACCATCAATAGAGTTAAAAAGGTGACCCATAGAATGAAAGAAAATGTTTGCAAATATGATATATTTGCAAGTATTTGATAAGGGATTCATTTTCAGAATATATAAAGAACTCCTAAATCTCAACAACAAAAAGAACCTGATTCAAAAATGAGCAAAGGACTTGAATAGAAATCTCTCCAAAAGAAGATTTACAGGCAATAAGCAATGAAAAGATGCTCAAGATTACTAATTATTAGTGAAATGCAAATCAAAATCACCATGAGATACCACCTCACACACATAATGATGACTATGTAGCACCCAATGAAAAGTAAACCATCAACATCCAGAAAATAGTAAGTGTTAGCAGAGATGTAAGGGAACTGGAACCCTTGAGCACATCTGATGGGAATGTAAAATGGCACAGCCATGGTGGAAAACAGCGTGGCATTTCCTCAACAAAATTGAAAACAGAATTATCATAGGGTCCATTATCATAGGTATATACCTCTGGGTATATACCCAAATAAACAGAAAGCAGAGTCTCTGAGAGAGATATTTGTACGTTCACATTCAAAGCAACATTATTCACAATAGCTAGAATACAGAAGCAACAGAGTGTCAATTAAAAGACAAACAGACAAGCAATGGAACATACATACACAATGGAATGTGGTGTGAGTATACCCATGCGTGCACACACACACTCAATGAAATACTAAACAGTTTTAAATGGGAAGAAAATTTTTATACATGTAACAACATGGATGACCTTGAGGACATTATGCCAAATGATATAAACCAGGTGCAAAAAGGCAAATAGTATATGATTCCATTTCAAAGAGATTCTTAGAAGAATTAAATTCATAAATACAGAAAGTCGAAGGGGTGGCCAGGCATTTGGGGGGTAGGCATGGAATGGGAGGGGTCATGGTTTAACAGATACAGTGTTTCTGTTTTGCTAGATAAAAAGAGTTCTGGTGTGGATGGTGGTGGTGTTTGCACAATAGTGTGAATATAATTAACACCACTGACTTGCACGCACGCATCATGGTCAAGATGGTGAGTTGTATGTCATTGGCATTTTGCCACAATAAAACAAAAGGGGGAAAATGATGAAGGAGGTGAGAAAGAATGAAGTGAGACAAAGAGCAGAGAAGATGAGAGGGACCAAGAGTGAAGGAGAGAGAGAGGTAGAGAGAGAGAAAGAGAAAGACACACAGACGTGGACAGAGAAAAGGGGAGAGAGAGAGAGTGGCAGAGAGAGAGTGTCAGGCACCAACAGAGACCAAGAAAGAGCGGCAGGAAGTAGAGATGGAAGGAAGGGAAGGGGGGAAGGGGAAAGGAGGAAGGGAGGGAGGAGAATGAATGAACTCGGGGTGAATAAAGCGAGAGAGAGAGGGGTCTCTCTTGGGGAGAGCCGGGCACGTACTACTGAACGAGGATCTTCACCAGGTTGATGTGGCCGCAGGTGGCCGCCGCATGCAGGGGTGTCCACAGCTCATTGTCCTTGGCGTTCACGTTCGCACCATGGGAAAGGAGCAACTTGACAATTTCCTCAAAGTTGTCGATGCAGCACTGGGAGGAACAGAGGCAGGGTGAGTCCCTGGCAGGGCCCCAGGACTTGGTGGGGACACATCATGTGCCCCTCAAGATGTCACTGGGGGAGAAGAGCAGCGGGGCCAGACTACCTGGGTTTGGATCCAGCTCCGTTATTTTTATGCTGTAAGCATTGCCCGTGACCTTGGGCCGGCCACTTCACCTGTTGGAGCCTCAGTTTCCTTGTGAGTCAAAATGAAGTTAAGGTATAAGACAAAAGCATAAAGGTTAAAGAAAACAAGCAAACAAACAACTGTCTGCTCTGAAGTGTTTTGTGAATGTTGTTGGAACGGGAACTGATACGCAAGTGAGGTTTTAAAATCCCAGAAGGCTTTCTCCAAACAACATTCTACAGGGAGCTCGGAGATAACCGGTCAACTCAAGCAGGAGTGCCCAGGTTGAAGCAGGGGTGTGTGTTGGGGAGGGGTGGACCCTCCCAGCTGTGGCCTTCAAGGTGTGGCTGCCAGATCATGGTTTAGAATCTCTGATTTAGAAGCTTCTGACCCAGGAATCAGATTTGGAAAAGCCCCCAAATACCCAAGTCTCCTCCAAAGAACCCAGCTCCATGTGCAGGTTCTAATCCTGAAACCATCTCTGCAAGGAGACCGCTTACTTGGGCGCCCACCTGTGTGGAACAGTGACCACACATGGCTGAGCCCAGCAGGGGGAAGGCCCAGGAGCCTGCAGCTCCGCAGAGAGAACACAGTGCTCCAGGAGCCTCCAGACTCCAGGGGAGTGAGAGGCTCCAAAGGGGACAGAGGGACTTCAGCCAGGGCTATGCAGGAGAGGGGGCAGAGAGAGGAGGATGTCAGGGGCTGCTTTGCAGAGTGAAGACTGGAGGGTCTCCCTAGCAGTGAATTCTAGAGGTGCCAGTAGGGGATATAGCAGGGGACTTGAGCTCAGCCCTGCCCATCCAGGTGTGGGCTTGGTCCTCAGTGCAGTCAGAGACGTTGGAGAACTCTACTCAGAAAAATAGAGCAGACTTGTTTAAAAAAAAAAGGTCACTCTGCTGGTTCCATGTGGGGAACAGATTGTGTGTGTGTGTGTGTGTGTGTGTGTGTTTACACCCACATTAGGAGGGGACTGTGAGAAGCCATGTCGAAGTTGGCAGTTAAGGATGATGGTGGACTGGCCTACAGAAGTGACAGTGGGAATGAGAGAGGATACTGGAAGCAGAAGGAGGAGCAGGGGCACCTGTGTGAGGTGGGTACCATGTGGATGTAGTATGGGTAGCACCTCAGGACCCCCCGTCCCCAGAAAGCCAGGGCTCAGTGCCAGAGGGACATGTGAGAAAGGAGCAACCATTTGCGCAGATGTTGTTAGAGACCCAGGTTCTTTCTGAGCCAGCCACTGTGGACAGGTGGAGAAAGATGTGACCCTGTGGGTCTAGGTGTTGCCCGAGGTGGGCAGGAGAACCATGCAGTGATGTGGAATGGCCAGCAGAGGGCGCCAAAGACATCAGAGTGAGGCATGGGAGCAGGGGTGGGTCCCCAGGCTATCACTGGAAGATGTGTTTGGGGAGCCCGGGAGTCAGGAGACAGAAGGATCAGAGGTCTCACCCTTTGATACTGCAGAAAGCATGGGGGTGGGGTGAAGCCCCAGGAGGAAGGGACAGGGGATTGCACATCCAGAACTACAGTCTTCTGAGCCTTCTGCCCAGGGGTTGGGGCAGTATGAACCTGCGAAGCAGGGCTGAGTTGGGGCTGAGTGCAGGGGTGCACGTGGAGAGGGTAGTAGGTGGCGGGGTGGGCAGGCCCTGCATTCACCAATACGGGAAATGATAAGGGGCTTTCCACCAATTGCCTCTGCTTCCTCACTTCCCACATCCAATCTGTCCCCAGCTTGGATTCATCTTGTCCATCATGGCCCCATTCCCACGGCCCGGGGTGAGGCTCATCTCCCCCTGTCTCTCTTTGGCGCCTTCCAAACACCCTCAACCAGAAAGAGCTGCCGGGTTCATCTCATCTCGCTGCTCTCGGTTTGCAAACATCAGAAGGTTCCCTGTTGTCAAGACAAGCGAATCCCCACTCCTTGGCCAGGTCTGTGGAGTTCTCCATATGCCCTGGTCTCCTCTGCTGTACTGGAGCAGCAGTGACACTAACAATGACAACAGGAGCAACAGCCCTGGCAGCAATGGTAACGACAACACGCCACGTCACATTATCTATATTAGTCAAGGCTTTTGAGAGCTGATTCGGGCCAGGCACCTTGCTAAGCTCTGGCCACCCTCTGCCACATTTAATCCTCAAAGTGAGCCTGTGAGGACCCTCTCATCCTGTTTTATAGATGGGGAAACTGGTTCAAAGAGGTCTGGGTGCATGATCCCACGCACAGTAAGAAATGGATTAAATCCAAGATTAAAATCCACCTACAGAAATGGGTTGAAATCCAAACAGCCTGACGCCACGGCCCTGTTCCCAGCCTTCCTGCCATCTCCCTGAGGCTCCCTGCATTCTACTTGTGCCACAATCAACCCCCCCCCCACTCCAGACTTGAAATGCTGGGCCCCTCCTCATGCCTCCATCCAAGCTGTTCCCTCTGAGATCCGTTCTTCCTCTTCTCTCTAGCGAACTCCTACTCAGCCTTCAAGACCCAGCCCAGAGCTCCTTCCTCTTGGAAGCCTTTCACAGTTTGCCTTTGAGACAGGTCATCAGCTCCCAGCTTCAAACTGCCACAGAGCCTTCTGCTTACTCCACGCGAGGACAGAACACCCCGTGCTGCCTGTGCTGTTATTTATGTGCCTGAGGTCGCATCACACCATGAACTCGGAGCGCGCCAACATGCCTCACTCACCTCGGGAGCCCCATCCCTAGCAGAGTGCCCGGCACAGAGTCGATGCCCAGTATGAACTTGTTGAACAAATGAATCGGAGTCTGCGGAGCGATGGGGGGCAGATGCCTCCTGAGAGGGAACTGGGAATGGGACTCAAGGCTAGCATGATGGTGGAGGTGGGGGCTGGGGTGAGTTTCACTGGCCAGCCATGAGCTCCAGACAGTTAAACTCGGAGCCCAATAAGTTAGGTTCAGGAATCTACAGGAGGAATGGGTGCTGGGGAAGCCACGGGATCAGCAGGAAAGAAGCGAGGGCATGATGTAAGAGTGACGGGAGCCCCAAGACAAAGGCAGGACACCACTGGATAGTTGCTAAGCCTGGGATGGTGCCTCCAGGTGGGAGGCCCAGCCTCTACAGAGCAGCTAAGACCCCTTGTTTTAATCCCGCCTCTGTCACAATTCACGTGTGACCTTGGAAAAGAGACCTCACCTCCCCAAGCTGCAGTGTCTAATATGGCGGACACGACTCACTCACATTCACTAAAATTAAACTCAGAATCTAGCTTCTGGGCCACAGAGTCACACTGTGAGAGCTCTGTGGCCACCTGTGGCTGGTGCCGATGATACTATTCAGGGCAGATACACAGAACCTTCTCATCAGCGTAGAAAGTCATGTGAAAGTCCCTGGTCCTCAGTCTCCTGAATCAGAGAATGGGAATAATAACATTTCTGAGGTTTGTCGTGAGGACTGCAATGAAATACAACAGTGAAGTGCTTTGTAGAGAAGTGGTCACATGACAAATTTTAATAATGACCGACTAACATCTCTCCAGTGTCCAGGGTATTCATTTAATCCTCACAACAACCCAGTGAAATGGGTACTGGTTATTCCTTTGTCAAATGAGGAAACCGAGGCACAGTGAGCTTCAGGAACTCGTCCAAGGTCACACAGCTGGCCAGCGGGGGCTCCAGGCCTTGATGAAGTCTGTTCTCTAAGAAAACAGACTCAACGTCCAGAACATACCAGGGAGCAGCCCGTATATTTTATCATCACACCCCTGGCTGATGAGCACCTCCTGGCTTGGGGAGCTGCCATTTGGATGCTCGATCCAGGGTAAGCTGGGGCAGCCACTGCCCTCCACTCCGGCCCAATCCCAGGCACCCTGGAGGTACAGGAGCTGGGGGTTGGGGAGAGTTTCCATGAGCATGATTCAGTGGGATACCAAGGCAGCTGCCCATGAGTGGGCACCTGAGGCCCTCGAGGACAGGAAGAGGAGCCAAGAGGAGTATACAGAGAACCCCTGGGCTGCAGGCCTGAGGGCAAGACTCTGCCTGATGGGTACAGCATGGCCAGTCTCTGTCCATCCCACCCCCACCCAGGGCCCCAGGTGCCTGGCCTCTCTCTCAGGTCGCACTCAAGTCCATCTGCTCAGAAACTTGGGCCAGAGCCCAGGGAAGCTTCGTTCATTAGTTCAGCACTCTCATATTGAGCATCTACTGTATGCCAACATGGAGAAAGAAGCTGGGACACACCAATGAGCAAGAGGCACGGGCTGTGTCCTTGTGAGGCTCGGGATCTGGGTGGGGGAAGGGCAACATTGAAAGGTCACACTGGTGGTGGCTGAATCACTAATTAGGAAGGGGGTGCTGAGAAGGTAAAGGGCACTCTTGTCACGGCACACCCTCAGGCTCCTGCTGTGGACAGAAGCTAAGAGGAACCCGGAAAATACTCCAGGGTACAAGCCTGGAGAGGCAGGGGGCCGAGGGCTGGGCAGGGGCTCGTGGGCTCCGAGCAGAATGGCAAGAGTTACTCTCAGTTTATTCTTTGCCCCCAGTGTTACAAGAAGACATCAAAGAGCTTTAAGAAAACTCAGGTAGATTATTAACCCGAGCATCCCTGTGGCTGCTGCATGGATAAAGAATTATAGCAGGACCAGACTGAATTCTGGGGACTTATTAAGGGAATATGGAGGAGATGGAGGTGGCAGACAGAGCAGCCTGTCCCCAGGCAGAGAGGGCTGGACCTACTATGCTCCCTTGCAGAGGGTGTGTGTTATGACAGCACTTGGCTTGTGGTTACAGTTCTTGGACCAGGTCACTTAATGCCTATTAATCATCTTTATCACCCTGGGAGGTAGGACATCCTGGTGGGTATGAGTGTCCTTTGTCAAATGTCAAGCTCCAAACATACTTGCTTTGCTGGGGAGTGAGCATGCAGTGAACAAAAGCTCCCTGTGCTCTGAGCCCATCTCCGCACGCACGTGCGTGTGTGTGCACATGGGCTCTGTGGGCATGTCTGTGACAGGCACATACATCTCCAAAGCAGATAGGCACCTTGCAGATGGGCTGCCTGTGGCTCTCCCTCCTTCTGCCCCTCTTCCTTGAGGATTCTGGACCAGAAAGTGCAGGGAAATGGGGCACCTGTCCAGGTGGGGAGCAGGGAGCTAGGGAACCCCAGTGAGCCCAGCTTACCTGGTGCAGGGCTGTGAGTCCATCCTCATTGCACAAATCGGGGCTAACCTTATTCTTCAAGAAGTAGCGCACTGTAACAGAAGGGACAGGAGTGAGATCCCCAATGCACACGGGTGTGCATGCACGAAGGTAAGACCCAGTCTCCCCCAGATCCCGACACAAATGGCCTTGCTCATTCCCGACAAAAGGCTTATGGGATAAATTAATCCCTTCCATATTCTACACATAAGGAAACTAAAGCCCAGAGTATAGGTCTTTGGCCCAGGATTTCCAACAGGTGGAAAATCTCACCAAAGGTGAGACTAACAAGTGCTAATCACTGTCAAGCCCTTCCTCTGTGTCTCTGGTTGTCCGGAGAGAGCACTTTCTCATCCTTGAAACCTCCCCTGGGAGTCCAATGGGTTGGGTTCAAATTCAGCACCATCCAAACACTTCCCTTCCTCTGCCTCATTTTCCTCATCTGTCAAATGCAGCTGGTGCTAATCTTATCTCACATGGGTGTTGTCAGGTCGGATGGAGGTGAGTCATGTCAGGCATTCTGCACAGTGATGGGTGCGTGGTTTGCAGGTGACTGGCTTTGGCAGCTATAACCATCTTTATTTTTGGTGGTACCGGGGATCCAACCCAGGGCTTGACGCATGCCAGGCAAGAGCTCCACCACTGAGCCACACTCAGCCCTATAACCATTTTTATTCACACGGGGTCCCTGCACCAGATTGTTCATCTATGAGTGCCAGACACCCCATCTTTGGCCCCATCGAACCACAGAGAGTGGAGGTTCCAACCATCCCCCATCTCTGGACTTGAGCCATGCCCCAGCCCCTACCCCTGTGCATGTGTTTGTGTGTGTGTGTGTGTGCACGCACTTGTGTGTGTGTTCAGAGATGGTGGATAGATGGGATAGGCCAGAGTGAAGGCCACTGGCAGCTGGAATCCCTCTTACTTAGGACGACCCTTCTCCCCTTACCATTATGACCTTCCTTCCTACCCGGCCCTAATGCTCACCTAGGACTCAAGTGCACAGGGAAAGATGGGAGGAGCTGGTCCAGCAGCCCTGCAGGTTCCTTCCCAGTCTGGGCCACTGAGTCCTTCCCTTGCTCTGGTCCTTGAGTTTTAGCAGAACCACTTCTGGCCACCAGCTATGCCTCTCCCCATGGAGTGAGGTAGCCATGGGACCAATAGGCGGAGTCCACTGGAGCCTATGGTTCTTCTGGGCCACCTCTCTACCCTTCCTGTTTAAATGGCTCTGAGCCTGCATGCAAGCTCAAACTAGGCTCCCACCTAGATTGAGCTTCCCAAAGGTGGACTGGGCAGTGAGTGGGCAATTAAACCCCTAGGCCAAAGGATGAATAGGGCTGGCTGACTCTGGGGCAAGTAGATGGACTTGGACACGGGCTGGCTTGTGTGTGAGGCCCTGGCTGAGGGTGCGATGAAGCAGGGCTAGAGGTTCAGGCCCTGCAAATGGGAGGAGCAGGCTGGTGCAGGCCCCTGTGAGTTCCTCCCACCCCCACCAACCTGGTTCCCCTAAACCATGAGCCAAATCCACATCCTCGAAAGCCCACTGTGGTCACAATCTTCACACTATGGCTCACTGTGCTATGGTTACCCCACTGAACTGTCTCTGCTGTAGCAAAAAAATGAGAAGTGAGCTCTGAAGGGTGGGGAGATGGCCAGCCACCTTGCAGGACAAAATGTCAGCAACCCCAGCAGGTGCCAAGGAAAAGATGACGATAGGTAAGCACTGGGGGGAGTCCAGATCAGTGGGCATGGGGGCGCCCCTTGGCTCCATCCTTATTAGGCACAGCTCCCAGACCACAGCTCTAGTTGCACCCAGGGTCTCAGCGCGAACAGAGGCCCTGTGTGCAGGGGAGATTGAGGCCTCCACCCAGCAAAATGTGAGGTCTTCCTCAGACTCGCCCAAGATGCATAGCTGCAGGGGGTTAGATGTGACAGGTCTTTATCCAGTAAGACACAGATCCATGGGGTGGCACTACCTAATATGGAGCTTCTAGCGACATTTAGCTGTTGTGGCTCTTTAATCAACATCTAAAATTCACTTTCTCAGTCACTGTGTACTCAACAGCTGCATGTGGCTACCATATTGGAAAGTGTGGAAATAGAACATTTTTATCATCATGGAAAGTTGCATTGGATAATTCTGCTTCATAAATGGAAATTAGCGCCATAAAAAACTACTAACACCCTCTCCCAGCCCCCAACTGCTCTGGGAACAATGCCCAAAATCCTTACTATGGCATACAAGGCCTGCATGAAGTGAGTCCTGCCTACCGACCAACTTTTTGTATCTATCCAGGGCCACCATTCACATGGTGCTTTGTTGACGGGCAGCTCCCAGAGCCCTGCAACAGATAACTCACTCAACTACACACAGCGATCCCAGCTGCCTGCCTCGCCAGTCTCATTTCTTAAGTTCCAAACATTTCCCACAACAGTTTTTTTGTCAGCCACAATCACTACCCTTCCTCTGAGCTTTTGCATAGTCTATTCGCATCGCCTAGAAGAATCAGTCATCCACCTATCCATGAATCAGTCCATCTATTTATCCATCCATCCATCCTTCACCTGTCCACACATTCACTCATTCATCCATGTGGCCATTCATCCACCCACCCATCCATCCATGCACCACCATCTATGTACTCGTTTCTAACACATATCTGAACACACACACACTTGCCTCATTCCCCAGCCTTTGGGTCTCAGCTCAAACTCCCCAGACTCCTCCCATTGTATACCCTCATTGCTCTTATTCATCACAAATATAATTACATGACTATTTGAGTAATTATGAGCATTGGATCTGTCTGCCCACTGGACACTGAGCACCAAGAAGGCAGGACTGTGACCTGGTATTTATGGCTCTGTCCGTAAGACCTAGCATACACTAAGTCCTTACGAACTCTTCCACGATCTTGACCGAATTGGCAGCCCCCTCGTTTAGTCCAAGGACACAGACTCGCTATCTCTAAGCAAACAGACCACCCTCCAGTGCTGACCCCCGCAGACCCCTGTCTATAGTGTGCAGCTCTTTCTACAGGTCCCTCCTGCGTGTAGGTGAGCTGTGGGGACCTGCTCCTAGCCTCAGGGCTACACTGAGAGATTCAGGAAAAACCACTGAGCACCCAGACCTAGCCACAGGAGGTTGCTCAAAGCCTGACAGAGAGCTTTGGGGAGAGTAGAAGTGTCCATTTTGACCCTGTCCCAGAAGGGTTTCTGGAAGGTTCTGTACATATGAGGCAGATTTAAGTTGCCTGAGGTGGGTGGTAAAACAGGCTTCCTGTCCAGGAGACTCTCTTTGAAGCAGAAAATAAACATCAGCTGCCAAAAGCAGAGTCTGTGCACAGTAATTATTGGGGTGCTCTCTGTGCTGCGCGGGAGTCCAAGCCATGTAATTACCCTGATGTCGGACAGTTATTTTCAGCCCAAGAATTGGGACAAATCATCACCATCTCTAAGAAACCCTTAATATTCATGAGCCAAGGCCGCCTCGGCAGCCCCACTTTCCACTCTAGCTGGGCATCTGGAGCCTGGCACTGGGCCCAGCTCACTGGAGCAAAGTCCCTGGTACCCAGTGCACCAGACTTGCTTGCATCTGGAGTTGATCAAGAAAAAGGACTCCTCTATCAAGAATCCCCTTACTGAACCTCTCCTAGACACCCAGCTCAGTGTGGAACCATTTTCTTTCATGGATGCACATCTATAATCATTCCAAGAGGAGCCAGGCGTTAGGAAGGGATAGCTCACAGGCACACACGCCAAGCAGAAGACCTGGAATTGGGCAGCAGACTTCCTTGATTTCCAAGTCCAGATTATTGCCCAGTGCCTCTGTGCTTCCCCTGAGGTCAAGTGGGGAACCAGCATTTGGAGAGCCCTGCTGAGCTGAGAGCTGGTGTGTGGTGGGGCAGGGCTGGAGGGGTGCATAGTCTCGGCCTCTGATTCCAAGACATGCAAACATCAGAAACCCTCGGATCCCAGGCCAACCCTCTTCTTGCAGATAGAAGGGCTCTGGGAACTGCAAAGAAGACCGAATGTTCATTCCTGCGCTGGTGAGGGGTGGGGGACACAGTAGGATCCATCAGAGCCATTGTCAACGGGAGCTGGCCTCTCTTTACTCTTGCCTAAAACCCTTTCATGGCTCCAAGTTACTCTTAGAAGGAGAATCAAACTCCTTCCATGGCCTTCACTGGGATTGGCAAACTGGCCCATGGGCCAAATCTGTTAGGCAGCCTATTTCTGTAAATAAAGTTTGACTTGGAGCACATGCACACTCATCATTTACATATCGCCTTCGACTGCTGTCACCCCACAGAGCTCAGGAGTTATAACAGCAACTGTGTGACCTGCACAGTCTGAAAGATTTACATTCTGGCCCTTTACCAAAAGGTTTGCAGACCCTGGTCTTCCAGGTCCTAGGCTGGGGGCTTGCCCACAGGGCTCCCTCCATGCCCAGTCCAAGGGCACCAAACTCATTCTAGTCTGTCAGGATGGGATGTCCTGATGTCCTCAGCCATACTCAAGTCCCATCTCCCTACTTCTCTGGGCTCATCTCTTGCTCTGGGAGCACTTCAAACAATGGAAGAAACTGGCTTGGGTCTAAGGGTTGATCGGGTCTCAGAAAACACAAAACAAGAAGGCCATGGTCTTCCCTCCAGCCAGGAGTGCCCACCACTTCTCCTGGCCCACACTCGAGTCTGTCCCCTACTCACAAGGCCCCCACTCCCAGTGCTGGTCATCAGCTTATCAGAGTGAGGCGTCTGAACTCAAGCATTTTTTAGCTGTGACTTTCGGCAAGTTATTCTTCCTCTCTGTGCCTTCACATACTCATCTGTAAAGTGGGGATCACAACAGCACCTCCTCTGTAGGGTTGCTGTGAGGATAAGACAATGCCCAAGAGCTACTATTATCATTAATTAAGAAAATAAAAATGGAAAACAAACATGGCGCTCCTGCCCGGGCTGGGTGCTGGGTGCTGGGCGGTATGCACCCAGACCTCACGCCTCTCCAGAGTTCTTAGGCTTGTTGTAAATGACAGAGGGGGGTCTCTCCAGGGAGCTCCGATGGCACTGGTTTGAGGGTCACCATGTGCACTGGTTCAAGGGTCACCATGAGGCCAGAGTCATTGTCCCCTGCACTCCCACCATGGGCAGGACCCCACTAAAGGCAAAGAGGTGGCTCCCACCCTCCTCACTCCTGTATCCTGCTGCTGGCGCTGGCCCCGCCGCTCCACCCACACCTCCCTGGCAATCTGGCTGGAATCTGGGCCAAGCTGGGCCATCTGCTTCCCTCCATCTCCAGCTGTAGCAAGTGAGGCTGCACTGGTCCCCCTCGGCAGGAAGCTGGTGGCGGCTGCCTGTGCAGGGAGAAATCAGCACTGACAAGCCTGTGTTTTCTCTGGCATCTGACCTACCCCCTCCCACAGAGCACAGCCTGACCTGGACCTGAAGGCAGTATGCAACCACAGGTGCTATTCCTGCTCCTTTCCTGGAGGAAGGGGCACTGAGAGCCCGAGGGGTCTGTCCATGGGAGGTAGATCTGGGCAATCTACATCCCCCAGGTGTCCCGGGGCTTAGCTGCTGCCATCTGGCCATGTGCCATGCACAGTCATGTTCATGGGGGCTCTGACCACTGAGCTCTCCTCCCTTCCCAACTCCTTTCCTTTCCTGCCTGGTGCCCAATCAGGAGGCCTCATCCTCCCACTGCCTCTAAGGCATGATCTAGTCCCTGCCCCCTTTGGACCCTACCTCACCAAATCCTGTCTCCCTCCCCAAATCGCTCACTGATCCTGCACAACTGGCTTCTTTTCATTTCTGAAAACAAAACAAAACAAGAACTTAGCTCCCAGTCTCCCAGCATCTCTCCTGCACCTGCAGCCCTCTCTCTTCTCAACTTGGACCGGCAAACTCCTCTTCATCCTTCAGATTCCAACCAAAATGTCCCCTCCTCAAGGGGCCCTCCCTGATAACCCCAGTCTCCATTGCAGCTCTCTGCATTTCTGCATTTGTACTTCACAGCAGCACCCACTTCATTACCCATGGAGCTACTTGCACCCGGGACCATTTCTTAGTGTCATCCTGCAGACATGGTGCACCACAAGAAGGTTACTCAAGGACTGCACAGATTATGGGTTTTATAGAAACGAGAGAACAAATGCCCTTCCCTGAGCCTCCCTCACCAATGCATCCAGGCCTGGGGCTGACCGTAGAGTCTTCAGCCCCACCCCGCACTGTCCCTCTCCCCGGGCTGAGCACAGGCACTAATCCCTTCCCTCCTGCCCTGTATCCCAGTCCTCACTCTGTGCCCTGTGCCCTTACTTGTTCCTTGTATAACCCAGCTTCGACTGTGTGCTCAACATTGTGTTAGTTAAGCATTTTGCATTAGGTCAACTAGTCTTCATAATGGGTTATTGTTGATGGCTCACTACTCCTCACCTATTGTGCAATTTACCAATGGGAAAACTGAAGGTCAGGTATGAACATGTCCCAAGGGCATGTGGCTGGGAATAGTAGACCCAGGCCTGGCCAGCTTCAAAGACCGAACACTAAATAAATCACTTTGCTACAAGAATACCATGCAGAAACCACAGAAAGAGAGCAAAGAGTATAACCAAAATTAGGTGTTCTAGAACATCTCATGATAAAGAAGACAATAACCATAATAGTTATGGCAGCAGCCTCAATATTACGTTTTCAAATGAGGTCCTTGGGGCACAGAGGTGGACCTATAGCCTGAGGTCATGTGTCAATCAGGTGGCAGCTCTGAGCCCAAGCTCCCCCATGCCCTCCATTTGTCTTCTTGCTGCGTCTTTGTCATAGGCAGACCCCTGTCCCACCCCTGATTCAGAGCACCCTGGTGGCCTGCCTCCAGCTGCCATGCCCCACCCACAGGGGCTGCACCTCCTCCAAGGAAAATCCACAACTGACCCCACCCCTCCTCGAGGGCTGTCACAGCTGCAGTAGACCCAAAACTCTCGGAAAACAGGCCCCTTCTCTCTCAGGTCAAAGTCCTGGGTCCTCAAAGCACCAGGCTCCAAAATCACCGCACTGAGCCATTTCAACCTTTCTACCCACTGCTCCTCCCGGGAGCAGAAATAGCCAGAAATAGCTGCGGAAGCCCCGCTGCCTAGGGCTAGGGTAGAGAATCAAGCCGAATAGTGGCTTCTGAGATGACAAGTGCAGCCTGCCCCTCTGTCACACGGTTTACCAAGATTCCGGGCCGTGACTCAGCCATGGTGGAGGGGTGGCCCCAGGAAGACATGGCTTTTCTCACTGTCATATCCCTGGGCTCCCAGCGGCCAGCCCTTCCTCTCCCCCCAGAGTCTCATTCCAGGACCCGATCAAGAAGAAGAGAGAGTCCCACAGTAACAAGTGTTGGTGAGGAGGTGGGGAAACTGGAAGCTTCTTTCAGTTCTGGTAGGAATTAAAATAGTGCAACTGCTTTGGAAAACTGTCTGGCAGCCTCTCAGACATTAAACACAGAGGTAGCCTGTGATCCACAATCCCACTCCCAGAGCATACACACAGGAATGGACACATATGTCCCCACAAAAACATACATACGAGGATTTATAGCAGCATTATTCATAATAACCACCAAGGGC
Organism: Marmota flaviventris; assembly: GCF_047511675.1. Classification (NCBI taxonomy): domain Eukaryota; kingdom Metazoa; phylum Chordata; class Mammalia; order Rodentia; family Sciuridae; genus Marmota; species Marmota flaviventris. The sequence continues at coordinate 183,902,060 of NC_092499.1, read as the reverse complement.
AAGTAATCCAAATTTCCATCAACTGATGACTAGAGAAACCAAATTCCATGCAATGGAACATTATCCTGCCATAAAAAGAAATGAAGTGCTGATACTTGTCACAGCATGCTGAACTTTCAGAGCATCATGTGAAGCAAAAAATCAAAAAACAAAAACAACAACAACAACAAAACCAGACAAAAAGGGCTACGTATCATATTATCCCATTTCAAGGGGAAGAGGCAGATCCACAGAAACCCAAGACAGGTGGGTGGCTGCAGGGTCCCCAAGCACACAGCTATAACCTTTGGCTTTCCAGAACCTGGACACCCAGGACACGAGGCTGTGCTGGACGGAAGGGGTTGGCAGATTTGCATCCACTGCCCAGAGGCCTCTCTGCATGTGTGACTTACACCTAGCATCAGGTGTGTGCAGAAGTGAATGCAGATCCTTTAGGTGGGCACACCTTGTCTGTCTTCTTATCTGGGCTACTAAGTCTCTAGAGTTAAGTGCTCAATAAATACCTGTTGAGCAAATGAACAAATTAATTTTTTTTTCTTCTATGAAAACAAAATTTAAAATTTCAGGGAAGCTGATGTCAAAATAAGTTGGGAGTTAATTCTCTTGGAAAATGTAGACTTTTTGAATCGTGGAGGCCGGGGTGGGATGAGGAATCCCTTGCTCATGTGTGAGTGGACATCTACACACTAGATTTCCTTAAAAGGAGGGAGAGGAGCATTGAACTCAATGGGCATGAAGCGATGTGGACCTGTAGGGTTTCTCTACCAAAGACTGCCTATAATGCTTCCCTCTCTTCCTTTTTCCTTCTTCTCCGTTTCATCCCCCACCCCATGGGTATCTTGACCCCCTAGGGTGCTTAAACTCAAGGACTCAAGCAAAGGGACTGCTTGCCTTGAAACACGATCCTGGAACTTCCCCATTCCATTTGGGTACACACCAGACCCCAGCTGTGCCAGGTCTCGGATGCTCACTGAGTCTGTCTCCAGAGTTCTCCCAGCACCTCCCTTCACATCTGCACGGCAGACCCAGGAACCCAATCTCTCTTCTGTCCCTCAGAGCCTGGCTTGCTCCAGTGTGGGCGGGCAGCCAGGGAGCTCTCCAAGGTACCTACCATCATTCCCATTCCCCTTTCTCCCCAAATGCCCTCCACATCTCTTTCTGACTTTCTCTTGCTCTCCCAACCCCATTTCTCTCACCCCACTTTTCTTTCCACCTATCTCTCCTGAATTTTTTTAAAATAACCCAATTATTTCATATCTCCAGGCAAGTAATAGGTAAAAATATTCCCAGCCCTCCAGGTAGGAGATGCATACACACAAAGTGTTAATGGCTTCACAGTCATAATAATATCTAACATTTATTGACTATTTTCCAACCATGAGGGGTCGTGGTAAGATGTGACGTGTCATATCCCAGGCAATCCCCATGACTTAGGGTTATGATCAACCCATTCCACACAGAACTTGAATGACTTGTGCAAGCTCTTTATCTTTTCTTCTTTTTCATTTTAATCCTGGGGGTTGAACCCAGGGATGCTCTACCACTGATCTACATCCTCAATCCTTTTTATTTTTATTTGGAGACAGGACCTTGCTAAGTTGTTGAAACTGGCCTCAGAACTGGCAATCCTCCTGCCTCAGCCTCCCAAGTAGCTTGAATTATAGGCATGCACCACTGTGCCCAGCCCAAGCTCATTTTGTTAATAAGTATTGAGACTCAATTCTCCTCTGGTCTATTCCCTGTGTAACTGGTGTTTTAGGCATAACTAGTGCCAAGAGACCCTCAACCAAATAAAGCCAAGAAGAAAAAGTTCATGTCTATTAATATTTAGGCAGAGAAAAACAGTTGTCTATAAAAGGGAAAGTTCCTCCAGCTCCCACCAGTCCACTTGGAAACAATCTTGCATCTCTACCTCAGTACTGTGATTCCAACAAATTCCATTCAGGTATTCCATTTGTCTGGGGAAATCAGACAAGATTTCTGAAAAGTTTAAAGGTAACCACATGAGAAACTGAAGTCAAGATTTGTATCTCTCTTCTTACCTATGAAAAAAGATAAAAGCAAATAAACACAGAACGCATGAAAGTCACAAAATGTAGGAAATAGCAACAACAAAAATCAATGCCACAAAGCGTGACACTAGATGAACCAAGACCAAACTCCCCCATAAGCATAAACGAAATCCCTTGTCCTCCTCTACACCCTATATAGCAGAAAAGATGTGGATGCCAAAAAGGAAAAAAAAAAAATCAACTGTGTGCTGCTTACAAGAGAAAGATCCCAAACAAAATAACAGAGAGACTAAAAATAAAGGAATGTTCAAATATAAAACAGGCAAATGCAAACAACAAAGAAAGTGGGCTGGCACCATTACTATAATGCAGAATGGAATTCTGGGCAAATACGGAGGCAACCCACTGTAGGTCCATCAGAGAGAGAGAGAGAGAGAGAGAGAGAGAGAGAGAGAGAGACTTTGAAATGAAATCAGAAACAGAAATCAGACCCATGGTTGCCTGGGCTCGTGCCTGGGTGGGGTGGGGAAAATGAAGTCACAGCAGCAAGGAAAACTTAGGAATTGCATGATCAGTAGAGCAAAATCCAGTAAAGCAAAAATTGTTATTCTTTAAGTCAGAAGCACAATTATCCTGGGAATCTTTAGTGCACACACCCCCTAAGAAAAGAGCAGAGGGTAGACAAAAATTTCCAGATAAGGACATTGTTTAGTACATGGTTTACATGTACTTTCTTGGTTTACAACCAAGAAATCCTGGAAGCAACTGAAATGTCTAAACAAGGGGGCATTGATAGAGTCAGTTATGGAACATTCCCATAGTGGAACACTTTGCAGTTGGTTTTGGAATTTTTAACAACCTAGGAAAGTTTTGATAAATGATATAGAATAGGAAAACAAGGAAGCAAAAGAATATGCAGTCTCAACTGGAAAGGAAAAAATGTATTCCACGCATCCCAATACTTTTCATTGGAAAAAAAATCAAGATGTTAACTGTACTTATCAGCGATTTTTATTTTATGGTTGTAGTATTTTCCAAACATTTAAAAATCTGTATGTATTATCTTGATAATCAGATTTTTTTTTTCAATTTTACTAAAAAACAAAAACCCTTCACAGAATGATGGCCAAATGGTAAAAACTATGTTTCTGCTCCAAGCGAATAGTACAGAAATGAAATCTCAAGCTGGCTGACCCTAAGAAAGAACTAGCACAGCTGAGATTCCTATGTTGGGTAGGAAGTTAAACCACAATGATAATCAGGGCACAGTGGCACACACCTGTAATCTGAGTAACTCAGGAGGCTGAGGCAGGAGGATCGCAAGTTTAAGGCCAGCCTTAGCAATTTAGTAAGGCCCTAAGCAACTTAGTGAGAACCTGTCTCAAAATAAAACAATAAAAAGGGCTGGGGATGGAACCCAATGGTGAAGCACCTCTAAGTTTCATCCCCACTACCAATAAATAAATAACTTTAAATAGATTGTAATAATAATAATAATAATAATAAAATATGTTCAGGGCTGGGGTTCTGGTTCAGCAGTAAAGCAGCCACCTAAAATGTGTGAGACACTGGGTTCGATCCTCAGCATCACATAAAGAAGGAAAGAAAGAAAGAAAGGTAGGTATTGTGTCCAAATACAACTAAAAATGTTAAAAAATAATAAATAAATATGTCCATACAATGTAGGGGCCAGCAAAGTTGGGTCCACAGGCCAAAATCGGGCCTGCCACTTACTTTTGTACTGTATGAACATTAAGAATAATTTCTATTTTTCCTATGGTTGAAAAATATCAAAGAAGAATAGCACTTTATGATACACGAATGTTCTGGGGAACTCAGATATCGGGGTCCACAGTTCACTGGAGCAGGCTCATGGGTCTCTTGTCCACAGCTGCCTTCTGCCCCTGCCGCAGGGCTGAGCAGGGAGACAGACAGCAGGACCCGAAACATTTCTTATCTGGCCCTTTTCAGAAAAACTGCTGATCCCTGGGGTAGTTCTCTTTGGCTATCAAAACACATTCAAAACAACAGTTCCAGGCTCCAGGTAGGAGAGGAGGAGGTAAATGTATGTCCAAGGTGGGCCCCGGCACCGAGGCCAAGTGGGCACAGGCCGAGGGGCCCAGCTTCTTCACCTGCCAAGGAATGAAGGGGGCACAGGTCTCCTGCTGTTGCCCCCAGCCTCCAAGTCGAGTCGCTGCTGCTTCTCCCCTCTGCAAGCAGCCGCATTTCCTGTCAAGAGCGTGACCTTCTGCAACCTGGATGGCGGAGGCTGCAGCTGCAAAGAGCTGGTATTTTTATCCAGCCCCTGCTTCCTGTTTGCTGGCTGGGGGTGGGGGGCGGGTTTGCTGATGTTTGGTTCTGCCGGTTATGATACAGAAATGGTACAGACTGGGCTCCCTTGTCACATCAGAACAGAGGAGTCTGTCCCCTGATAGGGGATGCTGCTTGTCCCCAGGCCCGCCTACCGGGGACCCAGGTCTGCACATCTCCCCTGGTGCCGCTCCATCTCCTGTGCCTGCAGATCCCCTTCTCTGCCTGCGCAGGAGCCGAAACCAGGGCAGCTGGTGGGCAGAGGGGAATCGGAGCATCTCTACTGCAGGAAATGGAAAAATCCACTCTCTTATCAGAGACAGCAGCTAGCGAGGAGCTGGCTGGGCCTGGAGGGGAGCGAGCAGGTTGCCCAGAGCTCCTGGAACGCACTGTTCCCAGCAAGCCCTGGCCGGAGAGGACCAGGGCAGGACGGAGGTGGAGGTGAGCAAGGGACTTGGAAGTCATTTGCCGAGAAGGTCCTGAGCTCGGACCTGGGGAATCACTTGTTGATACTCCCAGCAATAGATCAACGTGTCCCTGTCCTCAACTTTCCTGTCCTCACTGTTCACACAGCAGAGACATCAGCATCTAACAAGCTGGTGACAGCAAAAGCTGGCTTCTGTGGAGCGCCAGCCTCACTGCCTGCACCGAGCATGTGTCGGGAGGAGGTCACTCAATCCTCACCACAGCCCCGGGCAGACCAAGGCAGGCTCTGGGATGGGACCCGAGTTACAAACAGGGAATCAGAGGCACCGTGAGTTTGCTTGACTCGTCCCAATCTACTCAGCTGGTGGGGACTCCAGGACCCCCACACTTGAGGATTTCAAGGCATGTCCCAGAGCCAACCCCGTCCCCAGGTTTTAAGGGCCAGGGATCCGCATCTCAGGGCCTTCCTGTTTCCTGTTCTCAAGTGTGCCCAGTGCCAGGCTGGAAGCCAGAGGGACAAAAGGATCTTTGCTACACTCATTTCCATGCTGGAGAGATGCCACCAAGTGTACTGTTGGGAACACGCCATCCCCCCAAGCACAGCACCTGGCATGAAAACACAGGGGCAGTGGCTGGGAATTCAGAACATTGGTTTCCCAGAGATTCCATCTCAGGCACATCATCTACCCTACCTGAGTCTCAGTTACTTTCACCTGTAAAATGGGGACAATGGTCCTACCAGGTGTGGCTCAGTCTTCAGACTCCAACCAAACAGCAGCTCCAGATAGCAAGCATCTTTGGAGATCTTGGGGGCCGACCATAAGATGGGGCTAAAGGACAGCCGTGGCATGGTGGCCACTCCCCAAGACACCAGCCAAGCATCCCAGCCTCCCAGGGATACTTTCCCACGCACTTGGGCTGGTGTGTGCCACCACAAAGGTGGAGGGTGACTTCTGAGACTGGGTCATAAAAGACATTTCCGTTTCCAGCTTGCCCCTTGGATCACTCACTCTGGGGAAAGACAGCTGTTTATGAAGACCCAAGTAACCCTCAGGGGAGACCACATGTGAGGAACTGAGACCTCCTGCCCACAGCTAAACGGGCGCCATCTTGGAAGCAAATCCTCCAGCCCCAGTCCAGCCTGCAGATGTTACAAACCCTGGATAACATTGACTGCACCCTCCAGAGATGAACACCCAGCTATCCCCAGGTTCCTGACACACAGAAATTGAGATTAAAAAAAAAATGTTCATTATTATTACTTAAGTCACCATATTTGGGGGGAAATTTGTTATGCAGCAGACACAACTATTACACCAGAGAAGAGTTCCAACCAGAGGTAAAGAGTTCAAGCCTGGGGACATTACACTAATGGGGCACCCCCTCACCCACAGTCAGCCAAATTCCCCTTACCCAGGGAAATTCTTGACTGAACCCTACAGCTGACTCAGGGTTTCTATTTCCACTCACAGAGCCCGGAACTGCCCGCACACGTCACTCAGCACCTGGAGTCTTTCTGGCTCTAGTAGCGCCGCCCAGACTTCCCTACTACAAGAGGATGGGCCCCTCCTGAGCTCAGGGTCCACTGACCTGCGGTAGAGAGGCAGGGAAGGAGACGCATGTCCCCTGCCCCTCAGCAGCCACCTGAATGACCCTCTGTCCTGTTCCGGCACCTCCCAGCTCCCCTTCCCACTGCCCAGGAGCTAGCGCAGCAGCTCTGCAGATGTGGTTCCTGGATCAGCAGCCGCACCTGGAGATTCCTTAGAAATACAAATCCTGCGTATAGCCCAGGAGAGGGACAGCTGGGTCGAATGGTGGTTCCATTCCCAGCTTTCCAGGAATCTCCACACTGCTTTCCCTATTGGCTGCACCAATTTGCAGTCCCACCAGCAATGTATGAGTGAGCCTTCTTCCCCACATCCTCGCCAGCACTTACTGTTGTCTTCATAATAGCTGCCATTCAGACTGGAGTGAGATGAAGTCTTAGAGTGGTTTTGATGTGCATTTCTCTGATTGCTAGAGGTGATGAACATTTTTTCATCTATTTGTTGATTGATTGTATATCCTCTTCTAAGAAGTGTCTGCTCAGTTCCTTGGCCCATTTATTGATTGTGTTATTTGTTTTCTTAGTGTGTAGCTTTTTGAGTTCTTTATGTAACCTAGAGGTTAGGGCTCTATCTGATGTGTGAGGGGTAAAAATTTGCTCCCACAATGTAGGCTCTCTGTTCACCTCACACATTGTTTCTTTTGCTGAGAAGACAGTTTTTAGATTGAATCCACTCCATTTATAGATTCTTGATTTTAATTCTTGCATTATAGGAGTCTTATTAAGGAAGTTGGGGCCTAATCCAACATGTGAAGATTAGGGCCTACTTAAAAACAGCATACCTCAGGGACACAGCCACATCAATGTTTATAGCAACACAATTCACAATAGCTAAACTGTGGAACCAACCTAGATGCCCTTCAGTAGATGAATGGATAAAAAAATGTGGCATATCTACACAATGGAATATTACTCAGCAATAAAAGAGAATAAAATCATGTCATTTGCAGGTAAATTAATAGAGTTGGAGAAGATAATGCTAAGTGAAGTTAGCCAGTCCCAAAAAAACCAAATGCCAAATGTTTTCTCTGATATAAGGAGACTGATTCATAGTGGGGTAGGGAGGGGGAGCATGGGAGGAATAGACAAACTCTAGATAGGGCAGAGGGGTGGCAGGGGAAGGGAGGGGGCAGGGTTTAGAAATGATAGTGGAATGTGATGGACATCATTATCCAAAGTACATGTATGAAGACACAAATTGGTGTGAATATACTTTGTATACAACTAGAGACATGAAAAATTTGTGTTCTACATGTCTAATATGAATTGTAATGCATTCTGCTGTCATATATATATATATATATATATATATATATATATATATATATATATATATATATATGAAAAAAGAAGGAAGTACAAATCCTGCAGCCAGGAGCAGTGGTGCACACCTTAATCCCAGTGGCTTGGGAGGCTGAGGCAGGAGGATCTCAAGTTCAAAGCCAGCCTCAGCAAAAGTGAGGCCCTAAACCAACTCAGTGAGAACTTGTCTCTAAATTAAAAAAAAAAATAGGGCTGGGGTGTGGCTCAGTGGCCGAGTGTCCCTGAGTTCAATCCCCAGTACCCTGCACCCCGCAAAAAAAAGAGAAAAAAAAAGAAATACAAATCCTGGGGCCCTACCCCAACCACTGAATCAGGAACTCTGGGGAGCGGGTCCAATTTATGGTTAACAATTCCTCCCAGTGTTTTTGTTGTTGTTGTTGTTTTGTTTTTTAGAACTGAACCCAGGGGTGCTTTACCACTGAGCTACACCCCCAAGCCCTTTTTCATTTTTTATTTTGAGACAGGGTCTTGCTATGTTGCTTTGAGGGCCTCACTTACTTACTGAGGCTGGCCTTGAACTTGTCATCCTCCTACCTCAGCCTCCAGAGTCACTGAGATTACAAGGGGGTTATGTCACTTGCACCCGGTCCTCTCAGTGATTCTGCTCCACCCAGCATGAGCCTCTGCACTGAACAGTCCCTCTGCGGTTCCTTGCCCTAGCAACACCCTCCTTCTCTCTCTCCTTCCACTCCACAAATAGTCACCAGTAGTGAAGGAGATACACACGGGTTTGCCACCTCCAAGTTTGCCATCTGCAAACTTCTGCAGATCTTCCCGGTCTGGTGTCCCTTCTTCCCCCAGGAAAACCCCTGCCCAGCTCCCACCCAGTGCAGGAGGCATTCGATAAGCATGAGCGGAACATTAAATAAGTCGGTCAGCACCTGTCCCCCCACAGTGTCCTAGAAGGCTCCACGGGGCTGGGAAAAGCTAGAAATGTGCACTGTGCAGACTGAGGTACCCAGAGCATTTAATGCCCCCCAGGCTGTGGAGCATTTGTACGGAAAAAAAGAAACATAAAATATGTCATTGATCATCTTTATACAGGTTCATGTTGAGATATCTTGAGTTCATTACTTGGATTAATTTCTCCTGTTCCCTTCCTACCACCATGCAACTATTAGAAAATGTAAAGTCACTTTGGTGGCATGATTTTTCTATTGATCAGAGCCGAGTTAGACTGTAAATATTTAGTCAGGTGACTTCAGGCACAGCTGCGAGCTCTGGGAAGGTATTTCTACCCCTTCCTCCTTCTTTTTGCTTCTCTCTTTCTTCCTACACTAACTGAACATCTGTTCTTGAACCCCCTACCCTGAGGCTTGGCACCAAGTCTACACCAACAGGGTTTGTTGAGTGAATAAACTAACGCCCAGAATGCAGCCTGACCCAGGGGCCCCCCGGAGGGTTCTCCCTCCCCTTCAGTTCCCAGGCCTGCTTGCTGGCAGGTGGTTTCCCCCGTTTCACTTCAAAAGGAGCCAAATTCCAAAGACGTCCTTATGTAACCGGGGGCTGGGGTCAGTTTTCCTCCTGCATGCCGGGCTCAGGTGCACTCAGGTCCCGGGACAGGACTCGCTGTGCAGAACACCTTCTTAAAGTTCCAGGAAGCTGATCAGGGCATGAACTTGAGCTTGGGGCTGTGGGGCCAAGCTCCTGAGTGAGGGGAGGTACCAGGCTTAGCCACGCACTGCCCTGTCTGCCCCACAGGGCCAGGGAGGGTGAGGGGGATGCGGGGACGAAAGGGTGCTCCAGGAACAGTGGAGGTGCATTGGGGCCTGGACCTTGGAGATCCCCTGGGCCTGGGATGAGCCATACATCTGGCTGAGCTGCCCCGTGGAGCTGATAGGACAACAAAGAAGTTACCCTGAAGCCCTCACATCCTGGGCGTGGCCCCTGCAGCACACGCCATCAGCCAGCCTTCACTTCCCTCGTCCTCTCCCTCTACTTTCACCTTCCCAACTTGGACCTGAACCACCAGAGTCTTTTCCTGCCCCAGGACCCTTGCTTATGCTATTTTGGTCTGCCTAGAATGCTCTCCTCTATCTTTCTGCACGGCTGTATCATCCTCATCCTCCAGGTCACCTAAACATCACCTATTCCGAGAGGCCTACCCTGACAGGCGTCCCTACATATATCACGTCCCTTTGTGCCCTCTCAAAGTACCCTGCCTATGCCTTCAAGTCATTTTCTCATGTGGTGATGAGGACTGACCCAAACCCTTGTGAGTGCCAGGAGGGTATTCTACCACTGAGTACCACCCCAGCCCTGGTCATATCTTTTAAATTGAAAGTTTGTCAATTTGTCAGTTTCTCCCTATGGATTATAAGCCCCACCAAGGCAGGGGTTCTGTCTGTTACTCACTGAGTCTTGACATCTTGCACAAGGCCTAGCACACAGTAGGTGCTCAATTAATCTCTGCTCTATGAAGGAAGGCAGCCAGGCCTTCCTTCTATATATAGGGGAACAGGGATTTGCAGGGGAGGAAGGAAGGGAGGGAAGGACAGAGATACCATCTTTACCTTAAAGAATTTTATCTCCCTCTTTAATATATTCCACGGGTTATGATAGGATTTTTACTGGCTTCACAACATCTGCCTCAAAAATCTTCACTCTATGCTCAGTAAAAGAAGCCTCATGCTATGTGGTTCCACTCGCACAACTTCCTAAACAAGCAAGACTGACCACATACTCTACACCGGCTAGGACCCCTATAATATAACAATTTTTAAAAAAAACAATCGCGAGTGCTGGCAAGATCATGGGGAAATCAGAACCCATGAGGATCGCTGGTGGGATGCAAAGTGGCACAGCCATTTTGGAAAATGGTTGGGCGGGTCCCCCAAAAGTTAGTCACAATGTTAGCAGAAGACCCGGCAACCCCGCTCCAGAGCACCCACCATGATAGCAGGTTTGCATTAATATCCATTTTACACACAGTCACCCAAAGCTGGAAGCAGCCCACACGTTCACCAGCAGATGGGCAGATGAACAAGTGGGAGGCGCCCTGTATGCAGACCTCTGTAAGATGGGACATTGTGGGCCATAGAGAAGAGTGAAGCCCGATCCGCGCTCCACCCGGACCAGCCTGCCAACGCGGTGCTGAGTGAAAGAAGCCACACAAGAAGGCTCAGCCACGGCCGAGTCCACGCATCTGAGGTCGCCAGAGCAGACCGATCCCTAGACACAGAGCAGCTGGGTGGCTGCCAGGGCTGTGGGAGAAGGTGAGGAGTGACAGCTTCGTGGACACGGGGTTTCCTTTGGGGATGATGAAAACATTTTGGAACCCGATAGAAGGGTCTGGCCAACAGCGTGCATGTGCCAAATGCCACTCTTCCCTTTAAAAATGGCTCGTTGCATGTGTATTTTGCCTCAAACATAAACAAATAACTTCTAGTGGATTAAAAAAAACACACACCAAAAACATCCAAACAGTGGTTGCCTGGGAGCAGGTAGAAGAGGGACGGAGAAGGGGCGTGAGGGCACCTTCTGGACTCACAGAAGTGACCAGCACTGCCCAATAAAGCATATTGTGGGCTGCGTATGTCATTTTAAATGTTCCTGTTAGGGTTTGGCTGTGGGGCGTCCCCCAAAGCTCACAGTGCGAGACAGTGCAAGGTTTAGAAGAGAGATGATTGGCTTAGAGTCTTAACCAATCAGTGACTCGAGCCCCTGATTGGGATTGACTGATTGGTAGCTGAAGTGGAAGGTGTGGCTGGAGGAGGCGTGGCCTTGGGGGCGTGGCCTTGGGTATATATTTGCAGCTGGAGAGCAGAGTCTCTCTGCTTCCTCATCACTACGGGAGCTGCTTCCCGCCGCCACCCTCTTCTGCCATGATGTCCTGCGTCCCCTGCAGCCCCCAGCAATGGAGCTGGCCTTCTATGGACTAAGACCTCTGAAACCGTGAGCCCCTCTATAGTTGTGCTTTTTGGGTCCTTTAGTCACAGCAGCAATAAAGCTGACTAACACAGTTCTGGTAGCAACATCCAAGAAGAAACAGATGACATTTTAATAACATTTGATTTCACGCAGTATTTCCAAAGTATTCTTCACTTTTTCATGTAATCAATATTTTAAATTCTGCACCGTGACGTGGTAGTGGTCCCCCACATCTACACGTGTGATAAGAGATTTCCTGGCACTAAACACACATGTGTGCAAATGAGTGCATGTGAAACTGACGAAGCCTGGACAGAGTCTGCAGATTGCATCCATGTCAACCTCGTGGCCATGACATTGTATTATAGCTTCCTGCAACTGTGCAAACTGGATGGAGGGTAGAGGGGCCTCTCAGTGATATCGGTTAACCTGCACAGGAATCTACAATTCTCTCAAAATGACAAAGCATGGACTGGGCTCCCTGGGGTGGACCGGGCTCCTGAAGTCAAAGGTGTCAGAGGCACAGATGTGCAGCTGTGTCACATGGGCCGTGCCAGGTGCGCAGAACTGAGCCAAACCAGGCCCTGCCTTTGCCTTGAGGGGCTCCTGGGATACACAGCAGCCACCACTCAGACAGGAAACACCCATATGAGGACCACTGAGGAAGAGGCAAGCCATGCCCCAAGGGTGCAGAGCAGGGACCAGGCGCAGTCAGTGGCTCACCCAGTCACAGCGCTGCAAGTTGAGGGGGAAATGCCCACTGCCAGCATCAGATGATGACATATGTTCTGACACTTTCTGGAAACTTCCTCTGTGCCAGGCCCTGAGCGGCACATTGAGTCCCAGGATAACTCTTTAACATGGGCATTATTCCCACTGAACCAAACAGACACTGAACCATCTTCCCAGAGCCACCCAACAGAGCTGGGCTTTGTGTCCAGGTGGTCTTGCTCCAGAGCCCAGGGTCTGAACCATGCACCTCTGTGATTCCTGGCAGGACCCACAGGAGGCTGATCTGTGCCTGGTGGAGCTTTAATGATCCCCATTCCCTGGGGTCACTCCCCGGTGCTCCCTCATGAGCACCAGGTTGAATGTTTGGGCGTTCATGGCTGATGAGGCCAGCAGAGCCATGCCCACAGTGGCCTTTCGGAGCATCACCTCACTCTGACCACTGCTGTGGGGTGTGTGTGTGTGTGTGTGTATGTGTGTGTGTGTGTGTGTGTACATGCACATGCATGCATGTTTTACCCAAACTTGGAATATTATTTGGCCCTAAAAAGGAATTGAGTACTGACCCAGGCTGCCACAGGATGGACCTTGAAAACGTGCTAAGTGAAAAGCCAACACAGAAGGCCATGTGTCGCCGGACCCATGGATGTAAATATCCAGAACAGGTGAATCCAGAGATCCAGAAAGAGCTTGGTAGTGGCCGCTGGAGGTGGGGGAGGCTGGGAGTGACTGCCAGCGAGCAGAGAGTTTCCTTTGGGGGTCTGCAGAGGAATTAGGAAGAGGTGCTGTTTGCACCACCAGGCGAGGGTGCTGAAGCCCACGGACTGGGGCATTGAAACAGTTAACATCGTGAACTCACCTTCAGTTTTAAAGAAAACAGCAGTCGCCACACCATGGGGGCACTTCAGCTGAACAGGAAGGCCATGCTCAGGTGGGGAGGCCCACCTCCACCCCAGCTGTCCCCTGCACGCTCTACTGGTGCCCTCTGCACGGTAAACACCTGCCCTGCCCCCCATGTCCCCAACACCCATGGTGCAAGAAAAAGTAAGCAGCCACCCTCATGCCAGTACCCAGGAGGCCAAGCACACTGGGCCCAGGAGGTGTGGCCAGCAGTGTCAGCACTCACTGTGTGCCAGAGCACCTGCTCGGCTGTCCTCTTTAATCCTCACAACAACACTGAGGACTGTGCTGCTAGGGTCCCACTTTTACAGAACAGGGAAGGAGGCTCAGAGAGATCAAGTCAATTGCTGAAGGTCACATAGCAAGTAAATGGTAAAGTCCACAGGTTCTTCCTCTTCCCTCTGCACACACAACCAATCCACAAAGGATGGCACACTCAGATTTGGGGGCGGGGGGTTCCTCTGTTCCTCGGGAGCCCATAGACAGCAATCAACCTCCCTCCAACACCAAAAACAGGAATCAAACCTCATGGGCTTTGAAACCCAGGTAAGGCATGGGGCCTTCAAACAAGATGAAGGTAGAGATTCTGCCAGAGGTCAGGAGACCCAGGGTCAGGATCCTGCTCTGCTACTTCTGCTGTGGGAGAGTTCTGTAGGTGGCAATCTCTCTGGGCCTCGGTTTCCTCGTCTGTGAAATGGATCCCACCCATGCAGGCCCACGGAGAAAGGGAGCCAGCAAGAAGGCTGCAGCAGCAGGTCATAGGGCAGGTGCCCTGGGAGAAGCTGGGGAGGGACCTCTGCTTCCCCTCGATGTCCCCTGGAAGCCCAGGGCCAACCCCCACTGCCGTCTTCCAGTTAGGAGTTTCCGTGGGCTGGGACGCAGTGGGACTCATCTCATGCTCCAGATTGGAAACTCGGGCCAATCTGAATTTCAGTCTGGTAAGGGGACAGAGCCCGAGAGACAGACAGACCTGGGGGACTGGGACCGAGGCCACCGGCGTGATTTCAGGCCAGCCCAGCCCATTCAACAGTGTTTTCCCAGCCAGAAGGAGGCCACACTAATTAGGTGGAAACCGCTCTGGTGCAAATCTGTGTCCGTGGCTGCGACTCCAGGAGGGGCCAGGAGCTCTCAAAGTGGGTCAGAGACGCATTGGTCCCTTGGAGTCACCTCCTTGTCTGCTTTCCAGAACATGGCCCTGCAGGCGTCCCTACAGGCTCTCCAGCCTCCCCACCCCTGGCCTGGAAGATCCTCTGTGAAAGGCAGGGGACCCCAGCAGTCTGGGGGCCGAGGAGACCCCGTAGCCCCTCAGTTCTGCACAGTCTGGCCGTGGGTTGCTGCAGTGGGGGCCGCTCAGCATGTAGCATGTGCTAAGCCCGATTCCCTGCTCAGATTCTATGTCTGTGGCTCTCCAGCTGTGTGACTTTGGGCATGTTGCTTTACCTCTCTGTGCTTTTGTCTGCCCAACTGCAAATATGGGGTCATAATAGGACCTCTCAAGAGGCCTTCAGAAGGATAAAATAGGTGAATATTTATGTGGCTTTTTTTTTTTTTTTTGGCAGCCTTGGGAATTGAACCCAGACCCTTGTGCATGCTGGGTAAGCACCCTACTACTGAGCTACAGCCCCAGCATGGAGAAAGCAATTTCAGTCAGTGATTAGCAAGTGCTGGTTAGAAAGTTTCTTTTTTAATTCCTACCTTTTTCATTTTTAATAGCTTTATTGAGAATATAATTCAGATAGTGTACATTTTACCTATTTAAAGTATAAAATTCAGCAGGTTTATTATTATTATTATTATTATTATTATTATTATTATTATTTTGTACTATATTCACAGAGCTCTACAACCACTTCCTCCTGAGTAGCTGGGATTACAAGCCTGCATCATGGTACCCAGCCCTGAATCAACTTAAAACATTTTATTATCCCCCCAAAAAAATCCATACTCCCCATTTCTCTCCCTCTGCTCTCTCCCTAGGTAACTATTAATTTGCTTTTTCTGTCTGTCTATATTTTCCTGTTTAGAAAATATCATATAAATGGAACCAGTACTGTGTGGCCTTTTGTGTCTGGCTTCTTACACTTAGCCAGGTCTTGTCATTCCTTTACATGGCAGAATAATATTCCACTGTGTGGCTATACCAGGTTTAATGTATCCATTCATCAGTTGATGGGCATTTGAGCCATTTCCACTGATGAGCTAGTATGAAAACCATGGTGATAAACATCCATGGATGAGTTTTGTGTGAACATATTGTTTTTATCTCTCTCAGGGGAAATGCCTAGGAATGGATTTTATGTAAGTAGTTGTTAAATAAAACATCTTCATCTCATCTGGGGCCACCCAGCAGAGAAGATGGGAATTGATGGGTCCCGAGGACTTCGCTATAAACATGACAGTGGCTGTGCTAGGCTTGCTGACACACACATTTGCACGGTTCCATTGAAGTGGCTATAATTGTCACCATCACTGTCTACTTGAAAAAGCTGAGGCACAGACAGGCAAAGCAATCTTTTCCAGGTCGCACAGCTGATGCGCAGAGGAGCTGAGACATGAACCTGGAAAGGACCTACTTCCTCCTGTCATCTCCGCTGGAGTCTAAGGGGCGGGGGGCGTGGCCAGGGAGCCGCAGAGGGAAATGTGGAAAGTCAACACCCCCGTCCTCTGCTCACGGAGGGTGGCTCTGCGGATGGTCACGGTCACGTTCACGGTCACGGTCACGCAGGGAGTTACACCTGTCAAGGGGCCGAGCGAGTCCAGGCACGAGGGACGAGGGCTGTGCTTTATGGACGGGGAGGCAGGACGTGCTTGGGTCTCTGTGGGAGACTGGGACTGGGGGACAGCAATAGGGACAGAAAGACATAGACGAGGAAGGGTAGAGAGTCGGGAGGACAGTCACAAAACAGGGCGGGAGCACTCCCAGTGAGGAAGGTCAGGAGCAAGAATGTCCAGAGGGGCTGGGCTGTGGCCAGGGGTGGAGCGTCCGCCTCGCACCTCATAAAACAAATAAATAAAATAAAGGCACTGTGTCCATCTACAACTAAAAATATATATTAAAAAAAAGACTGTCCAGATGGGATCCTTGGACCCCCTGGACAGGGGGTGAAGCTGCATGGAGGACCCTGGGTGCCGCCTTAAGGAGAATGCACCATGAGCCAATTGAAACCCGTCTAGAAAGCAAAACGTCTTTCCCTATTGAAGACCTAGGCGAAGCCATCCATCAGGCCACCTGGGACATGGCAGGTAGACAGGAAATCGAGTGAGTTTGGCTACACTGTGTGAGTTTGCAGCTGGGACAGAATCCACGTTCACCAGCCGTTTCCTTCTCCTCCAGGCACGTGGGGTGAGAATCCGCACCACTGTCTCTGGCAAAGGTCTGGCCCCAGTCGGCGACCCGATCAGGGACGGTAGCCATGAAGGGACTCAGAGTCCAGAGCTGTACTCCCCACAGTGACTGCTGGCCACAGGGGACCATGGCGTTTGAAATGTGGTCAGTCTGAGTTGGCAGGGGGAACCTCGGGGTACCCAGATTTCAAAGACAGACAAAAACAAAACCCAGAACCAATCAAATATAAATAAACAGATGATCAAAGGAAGTCTCTCAGGGCAGAGGAAGGGGACAGGGTGGGAGGGAGGGAGGAAGGAAGAGGAGGGGAAGGGGGGGACGTGAACTGAAGTCAAATTCCATGTGTCATGATGCTGCTACCTTTGGGACACTGCCACATCCGCCTTTGTGCCTGTCTACGGTTACCTTTGAGACCCAGCAAATCTGCATAGATACATGTCTCCAGTGGCACTAGGGACACAGGCACATCTCCCGTTGTATATGTCGGAGGTGACTCTGAGACACAGGCATCTTCACTGGTACCTCGTGGGCTCAGCACATCTGCATGGCTACATGTCTAGGGGTTCCTGAAGGGGACAGTCACACATCCGCTTTGGTACACCTGCAGTTACCTTTGTGACACAGGCTCCTGGGCCTTGGTATATGTCCATAGCTCCCTTTTGAACAGTGACTCATCTGCACTGATATTTGGCTAGAGCTTTTTTTTTTTTTCAAAAAAATGTCACACGTGGCTTGTGTTATGTTTTAGGTTTTTATATTTTCTACATCTTTATTTTTATACATCTACCTCCCCCTTTTGAACAGACGTGTCTGCATTGGTGTCTGTCTACGGCTCCCTTTGGGACACGCCCACGTCTGCATTGGTAAATGTAAACAGTGACGTTTGGGACGCAGTCACCTGTGCTCTGGTGGTTGGCTACGACTCCCTTTGGACACTTACACACCTGTACTGGTATTATCTACACTTACGTTTGGGACACAGTCACATCTACATCTTGACGTATCTTCAGTGGGCTTGGGAACACAGACCCTCCTACGTCAGTCCACATCTGCAGGCACACCTGCACTGGTAATATGGACATCTACCTTTTGGACCAAGATACACCTACATAGATGGTGTCTGTTGGGATGAATCCGACTACTCTATGTAACTATAAAGCTCTCATTTAAAAATAAAAACAAAACCCAGAATGCAACCTATTCATACATTTTTTATTGGCTGGATGTTGAAATAGTATCTTGGATATATTTTATTTAAAAATATATCATTCAAATTAATTTATACTGTTTATTTTTACTTTTTTTAATGTGGTTGCTAATGCAGGTAAAAATGTCACATGGGGCTTGTGTTGTTTTTGGTTTTTATATTTTCTAGAGGGCAGAGTCACAAGATGGAAGGAACCTTGGGAAGGGGTCATTGTGTGGGGCACAGCCACCTAGGAGGGAGGGCCCCCCCAGAGGTGTGTGACCATCACCACGATCAATTTTAGAACATTTTACTACCCGCAAGAGAAACCCTGTACACGCCCATTAATCGTCACTTCCCATTCCCCAGCGTCACCTCCAACCCTGGGTAAGTCACAGATACCCACAGATAAACTTCAGAGTGACACAGCAGTTGGCAACCTGTGGCAGAGTAAAGATGGCTATCAACTGTGACTATCAAGTTTCTGACATCAGGAGGTGGGGTCTTGGTCCCGATCCCTTAGATCTGGGTGTGCTGTGTGACAGTACCAGGAGATGGGGAGTTTCCAGGGTCCACTTGCTCTTGGAGTGCCAAGCCGTCACCCAAGAAGTTGGACTATGCCTCAACCATCATGCTAGAGATGACACGGCAAGTCGCCCCTGAACCACAGGAAGAGGAAGTGAGATGCCCAGTCAGTGCAGGTGTCCTCTCCTGAAGAAGGATGACTGTTTAAGTCACCCCACCTGGGACTCCAGACAGTCTGTGGCAGAGATGAAGCACCCCTTCTGGGCTCCACCTGAACTCCTGACCCACGGGAGAAACCAGGATTCTCCCCACAAAAAATGACACCTCCTGAGTTCTGCTGAGACCAAGCAGCCATGAGCGCTCCTTCAATGGGGGCCTCTGGGGCACTGTCCTAGCCCACTGAGGCCTCTGGGCTCCCCCTTGAAGAGTCCCTACTAGTCTCCTCCACCTTGCAGGGACACCCCCCCCCCAGGGGCATCAAAGAAGCCAGCCCTCTGGCTCACAGCACAAGGTACCTGCTGTGAACTGAATTGTGTCCTCCCAGAATTGAATCCCTAACCCCCAAGGTGACAGTATTTGGAGATGGAGTCCTTGGGAAATAATTAGGTTTAGATGAGGTCATGAGTCTGGGGCCCCCATGAAGAGATTTGTGCCCTTAGAAGAAGAGACAATGGGGAACTCTCTTTCTCCTGTCTCTAGAGCATAGAGCAAGATGGTGGTGTGCCAGGAAGAGTCCTCACCGGAAACGAAGCACCCTGAAACCTTGACCTTGGACTTCCAGCCTCCGGAGATGTAAGGAAACAAGTGTCTACTGGTGAAGCCACCCAGTGATGGCAGCCCGAGCTAAGACAGTGCTCCAGTGCCCGGATGAGGTCTTCAAGCCACGTACACCAAGAAGGAGTGATGGGCTCAGAGCCCTTCGGGAACACGGACCTCCGGCAGTGGTGCCCTGAGAGGCATCTGGGTCAAGGCAAGGATCAGTGACGGAGCACCATGAGTCAGAAGCAGTTCATAAGCCAGAACACACCAAGACCGGAATATCCTTGCCAAAAATGGAACTTTAAGAAATCTACAGAGTTGTGTGGGCTTGAAGAATATATTTTCAGCTGCAGAGACAAAGATGGTGCGTTTGACACGTCCCCAAACCTACCTACTGATCTATCTATATAAAATCCAACCCCCTTCCATTAGCTGGTGCTTAACCTCAAGATTCTTTAAGTGGAAAACAATTTTATCAATCAAGAATCCCCTGATGTGGCACCCGCAGGTTATTAAATGGGTACCCCATCACCTCGGAGGCCATGATTGCTTTGCTTTCATGAAATAAGAAGTACAGCTGGCTCCGCAAGCCCCAAATGGAATTTTTTTCTAATTTTTTTTAAAAACCTGGAATTATTGCCATACAATATTTTCCAAGCATTCCATATCAGAAGATGCTGTTGAACGTGTCAGCTAGGTCTGACCTTTGATGTGGCATCTGTCTCAGGACCTGATGAAAGGAGGTGATCAGAAGGAGGTGGTCGTCCCCACATGCACCAGTCCGTCTCCACGTCTCACCCTATACACATGCCGGAAATTCACCCTGGAAGCCTGATTCTAAACCCTGGCTAACCTGACTGACCCCCTTGGAAATGGGTCTAGAACGTGGCGGTCAGGTGGCAGCAGCCACGTGGAGGTGAGGGTGAGGCCCTGAGCAGCTGGCCTGCTTCTCAAGCTCCTTGCTCAAGCAGGTGCTCAGCCTCAGCCCCCCCACCCAGCCCAGCCTTGCTGGCTGTGGTTAAATGCTGAATGGGGATGGCTGGGGTTTTGAAAAGGGACAAATGCTCTACGTAGGTTTGACTATGACTGCAATACGGGGCTTGGTGTACAGATCCTGAGGTCAGGCAGTCCTGGCTTTGCCTCTAGGAAAAGGGACAAGTCACTAAAGCCTCAGGTCATCCATCTTTAAATTTTTTTTTTTTTTTTTTGGTGGTGGTACTAGGGATCTAACCCAGGGCTTTACACATACCAGGCAAGCCCTCTACCACTGAGCTACACCCCCAACCCTTTTTCTCTTTTTTTATTTTGAGACAGGGTCTCACTAAATTGCCCAGGCTGGCCTCAAACTTGCCACCTTCCTGCCTCAGCCTCCTGCGAAGCTGGGATCACAGGCACATGCTGCGGTGCCAGGGTACCCCGGGGTTGTTCATGGCACTGGCTTCAAAGAGTAGTTGGGAGGATGCAGCGAGCTGATGCGTGGAAAGACTCTCAGCACTGCCTGGACCTCGAGTGTCCAATGGGAACTGAAGACGGAACGAGGAAAAGGAGGGCGGGAGGTGGTGGCTCGGCTGTGGGTGGGGCCAGAACCTCTGGCTGGCAGCCTGACCTGTCCTCCTGAAGCCAGATTTAAAGTTAGGTAGTCAGTGTAGTTAGGAAAATCGGGTCTAATATCAAGTAAGATCTAAAATGGAGGCCATGCGGGGGACGCAGGACAACTTATGGAATGTTAATGAAGTCCCAAGAAAAGCCCTAGGCCCAAAGTCCATCCCAAAGGAATGTTAATGAACAGCCTCAGCAGATTTGAAGATAGCCCATCCCAAAGAAGTGTTAATGAAGTCCTTCCTGCACAGACCACTTCTTTGGCCCACCTGTGTCCCACCCCTGGGCCTTCCCACCTACATTCCATCACTGAAAGAACTATAAAATGGAGAGACAACCACACTTTCACGGATTCCATCTCTTGGGTCCCCTTCTTCCTCCGGGAGAAGTCTTTTCTGCTGTCCTTTAATAAACTTCTAATTTCTACTCTGACCTTGCCTCGGCGTGCTCTCTGGTGTTATTCTTCAACATTGGGGAAGCAAGGACTCATCACCGGTCAACAGCGGTAACACTTCTAGAGGCCCAGAAAGCGGGAGGCCCTCTAAAGAGCAGAGACTCACCCAGCCACACCGTGCCCGCCTAACACTGCCTCAGTGCAGCCTGTCCCCAGGTGTTGTGCCCCACAGCTCACAGCAGCCCGCTCCAGCTGACTGGCACAGACTGGGACCCCGCGGGACCTAAGATGGTGGGATGGTGGCCCAATGGAGGCAACTAGAGAGGACAGAACAGGCTCCACCCAGCCCTGGGGCCGTCCTCACTGCTGTGCCCGGCCTCTTACCCAGTCACTTCCCCCCCAGCTGCTCCCTCTCTCCCCAGCCCTTCCCCATCAGCCTCCCTGCTCCTTCATTAGCCGCCTCTGTCCCACCTGGAGGATAGATGGCTGCCCCTTCCTGCCTCTTCTCTAGAGTTGTTACCCTCCTGGAGATTTTCTTTGTTTGGGTTTTTCTTTTGTGGTATGGGGAATTGAACCCAGGGGCACTTCACCACTGTGCTGCATCTGCAGCCCTTTATTTAGTTATTTAGTTATATATTATTTTTAGTTATTTATTTATTCTGAAACAGAGTGTCACTAAGTAGCCAGACTGGCCTTGAGTTTGCCATCCTCCTGCCTCAGCCTCCCAAGTTGCTGGGATTGCAGGCACGTGCCACCACACCCAGCCTGCGTGGTTATCTTCTGACCTAACAGTTTGGGCTGGGCGCTGTGTGTGGCAACACGTACCTGTAATCCCAGCTATTTGGGAAGCTGAGGCAGGAGGACTGCAATTTTGAGGCCAGCCTGAGCAATTTAACAAGACCCTGTCTCAATATTTTAAAAAATGAAAAAAAAAATTAAAGGGCTGGGAATATAGCTCAGCAATGGAGCATTGCCTAGGAAGTGTGAGGCCCCGGGTTCCATATCGAGTACTGCAAACAAAAACAAAGAACCCCACCAGTTTGGAATCATTGAGTGAACCCTGGCCCTTGCCAGAGCTGACCAGTCCTTGAGAAGTCCTCTAGACAAGGTAGGAAAGCGTCTCTTCCTAGACAAGCAGCTGATGTGCGGGATGAACGGTACTGCCGATTATCTCTGAGGCCTTTGGTCTACGCAACAGGGGACCTGAAGGCACAGCCCACACAGCACATGCCATGCAACAGTGCCAGGCCGAACCAGAGCCCAGCCGCGGGGGAGGCCCCAGGGAGTGGCTCAGGTGGGCCGCTCAGGCACGGAGCCCCTCCCTCTCCAGGGCCCTGCCCCAGAGCCCTGCGGTTCAGGATGTTTTCTCCTGAAAGCCAGGAGAAGTTCATTATGGATCTGATTAAATCAGAAAGAATCTCATTTCAGGCCTGCCAGAAAACAAGCTATTTTCAGCATCCGTGGGCAGCAATGGAGGAGAAAGTCAAGAGCCGGAAGGTATGACTCTGGGAATCGGAGCCCATGCAGGGGCAAGGCTGGCCACCGTGTCTCCTTGAAGGAATGCTAAGTGTCAAGTACCCTGGAAGAAGTTTTTATAAAATAGTCTAGAGTGAGTTCTTTTAATAACAAGGGAGCAGATTACATTAACTCTGAAAGGTTAGAGGAAGTAATTTACAGAAACTAATTAGGGTCCCTCCAAAGAGCTTTTATAATTAATATGGGTTTTAGACTACTCAAAGGGTTCAGGACAACCCAAACCGATTTTTGTGGCTACCTTAAGAGCTGATACAAGGAACCCAGGAAATCCTGGGCACTGTCTCTGTCAGAATCCATGGTCTCTGTCAGAAATTCTTCAGGGGCTGATTCTTTTATTTTAGGGACTGTCAAAGAGTTCCCTAATGCAAGCAGGCTTTAAGTCATACCTTACGTGGGCCGGCCAAAACTTTCCAAGTTCTCCTGATTTACAATGAAAACTGTTGCAAAAAAGGTGTGGACACTTTTATACTAAGGTGTAAATGACTATAATAAGAATACTCTCACGTGAGTGACTGATAGGAGCCGGCACTGAGCAAACAGCAGTAGAGAAAAGTCGGGTAGTTACAGTGATACAGATGAGCAGCAGAAGGGTTTGGAAGAAAAAAAGAGATATTGACCTTGCCTCTGGCCACCCCCTCCCTGCCACATACACGTCATTCTCTCTCATTTTACAGATGAGGAATCCAAGTCCAAAAGAGTTTAAGTAATTTGCCCAAGATCATAAAATAGAAATTAAAATTTAGTTTTGCCTGATTCCAGGTTTTGTGGCGCTGGGGATCGAACCCAGGGCCATGTACCTGTAAGGCAAGTGCTCTACCTCTGCACCACATGTCCAGTCCTGAGTCCACGCTCTTAACCTTCAAAGTCTACCTCATCTCCCCCTCTCCACTGAGGGCCCCTTCGTATTCCTTCCCCTCTGTCGTCCACGTCTTGAAAGATTTTCTCCCCGAGCACACTGCATTTTCAAACTAATCATTTGTCCCATCTGGCTGATGATTATTTTTCCATTCCTGTTTCTGTTTCAACATCGATCCAGACTTTAACCCCAATTATTGAGAGTTCAAAATAATATTATGAAATCCTATAAATCACTGTTGTGGCTATGCAGCTAATAAGCAATACAATTAAATAAACATAAGCACCACTCTCCAACACTACACTCTGACTGCCACAGTGTTAGAGTCAGTGCCAATCATATTTGCAACGTTCTCAACCCAGGGTCCAGAGCTCCCAGAGAGAGGACTCCAGTAGCAGTATGTAGTCCACTCAGTATATCCCAGACATTCAAGGGACATCAACAGTAGATCATCGTGTCCCATCAACGTGACATGCTCAGGGTTATCACACTGTATTGTGAGAAATCCAGTCTCAAGCAAAGCAAAGTCTAGAATGTGTGGTCCATCGTAACATTAATGGTCCCCAGGGAATCTTGCCTTCACTACCTGTGCGCTTGTGTAGACCCCCCTCGTCGGCCATAGGACCCTGTGCCCAAGGAGACATCAGCAATCATGATGCAGACAAAGGCTTGGTAAGTGCCTGTACCTTGGGGTTGGTTACCGTCTTGGAGCCCTGAGACCACCGTGCTGGATAATGGACCACACGGAGAGAGAAGCCAAGTCATCCTGCTGAGCCTGGACACGGGCTGACCCTGCTGTTAGCTACAGCCTCCTGCGTAAGCCCAGGCAAGACCAGCAGCCGCACTGCCCCCTCACGCCAAAGACTCACTGAGAAACAGTAAGTTGTTGGAGCCACAAAGTGTTTTGGGGGGATTTGTCATGCAACGAGCGGATAATAATACAGTGAAGCTCTTGAGGGTGACTCACTAGAGAATTGTTATAAGGACCTGTGTGATATACCCAGGGAACTTGGGGTTCCCAACCAAAAAGCCTGTGTCTAGAGTTTCCCTTCCAGGACTGGAAGCCCTGACTTCTCCATTGGAGTTAGCTTAGCTGTTTCTCTGTTAGTGACAAAGGAAGCATTTCAGGTTTCATGTTTCCCCTTTCTTAGTCTCCACCTCGGCTCTGGATGTAGCTTCTCTAGCCTAATATGGCAGACAGAGGACAAGGTGGCCCCAACATGAATGAGTATGCCAAACAATGCAATACCCAGAGAAGATTCTGGAACATTCTTCTGTTTTTAAAACCCTAGCCTTCCTCTCTATGGTTATTTGATGAGTTGGCTTTCAAAGGTAAGAATTATCTGGATTCCAGTGAGCAGTTGACAAGCCTCTCATGTGTTCCTTATTAGCACCCTGGGGAAGTGCTGGTTGAGAGTGATGTGGTTGGAGTCTGGGGCCATTTCAAGGGAGTTCTTTTTTTTTTTTGGGGGGGGGGTAGTGGTGATTGAACTCAGGGGCACTCAACCACTCAGCCACATCCCCAGCCCTATTTTATATTTTATTTAGAGACAGGGTCTCACTGAGTTGCTTAGCACCTCGTTTTTGCTGAGGCTGGCTTTGAACTCTCGATTCTCCTGCCTCAGCCTCCCGAGCTGCTGGGATTACAGGCATGTGCCACCACACCCAGCCTCAGTGTAGTTCTGATTGGCTGAATCTCCACAAGACTCCCAGGATGGCATCACCTTGGTGACTGATCATGGCTGACCAGCCTACCAGAAGAGGTTTCTTCTCCCAAGAGAAGTCTCATACTACCCAAGACTGTGAGGCTGCTACTCCAACACAACACCGGGATCACAGGAGAATGGAAATGGCCTTGGGGCCAGAAATGTATATGAGCTGGTCAGCTCGTTCTGTGTTTGCAGGCAGACCTGGCAGGAATGTTAAATGAAACCAGAGGCTTCAGGGAGGTTCGTCATCATCATGTTCGCTGGCATTAGGCCAAGACAGGCTGAAGCATCCTTTGTCCATAATCAGATTGTGCTTAGCAACAGGATGGCAATCTTTGAAGTTGTTGGTCATAGTGCCCTCTCCTGAGGCAAGCATTTAAACAGCTTTGCTCCCACATGACCTCCTGGCTTTCTTTTTCCGGGCATCTGTTCTTGGCCAGGCCCTCTCCAGGATGTCTCTACCTAGTGGTAAGCACATTACTGCTGTGCTGTCTTCCAAGTGCCTCTGCTAGACTTGACGCTCCAACGTGGCCTGGCCCAGCCTGTCCTGTTCACTGCTCCAGCCCAATGATGCCCAGGTGTGCCCGCGCATGTCCATGCCTGAATCCCTAGTCACATCTCACATGTTTTGTTGTGCTTTAACCCTCAGAGAGAAGCCTGCTGAGTTTTCGAGGCAAGGAAGGCTCTTTTTCTATAGCAGAAACTCTTGCTGTGTCCCACATGCTAACTACAAATGCCAATAGAGTGAAGTTCATGTTGATTGCATAACTACTTCCAGTGAATGATGACTGACTTTGAAACATTAATCTGAAGAGGATCTTTAGCAGTGGGCCCCAGGCTCTCTTTTATTCAATATATTTTTTTTTAAATCAGGGATTTGGATAATGGAAAAAGGACTGTTTTTCTGATAGAGTAGCCTCTAGCCCAGCACAGCTGCCTACTCCAATTACTTCAAATTAAATAAAATCGAAACTTCAGTGCCTCCACCTTGCTAACCATATTTTAAGTGCTCAGTAACCAGTAGCTAGCAGCTATCACCTTGGGCAGCACATTTTCATCCACGGGAAAAGTTCTATTGGACAACTCGAATCTGGAAGACAAATGCTCATGGCATTCGTGATCAACAAGTAGAAAGTTCTGGTGAACATTTCTTTTGCAGTGGAAATATTCAGTTATGGCCTGGTCAGCATCCCCCCCCTCCCTCTCCCCCTGGAAATAGCATCCCTTTTCCTTGGTGAAGTTATAATATATTCCTTAGTCCACCCGTGTGGAAAGGAGCTGATTCCAGGTGTGGGCACGTGGCTGAGGTAGCACCAAGCACCACACTGCTTCCCTAATCTAGCTGTTCTGATTGACTCAGAGACAGGCATAAAGCCAATCTGAGCCAATGAGATTCAATTCTGAGATGCAATGAATCTAGAGCACTACTGGGAAGAAAAACTGATCCTGTTGGGGAAGCTGAAAGGACGGGGCCTGCATCGCAAGCTGGTGATGGTCATCTAGCTACTCGCGGTTACCTTTTGGTGATCCCTGAACCCGCCTATGCCTGCAGCAGTGAGTTCCTTGAGCTTTTCAGTTACGTGAACCCTGTTTTGCTTAAGCCAGTTTGAGTTTCTGTCACTGATGACACACAAGTCCTAATTTATCATTCAAGAATCCAAAATTATCTGAGCAGGTGGATAATGGGCTCTGAACTTAACAAGATAAATTTAGAGCCTTGACTTCAATGTCAGAAATCAACTACGTATCCAGGAAGGCTTCTGGGTATTGGCGATGTTGATTCTGATCTGAGTGCTGGTTATATGGCGTGCTCGGTGTAGGAAAGTATGGCTAATTTTGCCCTTTTTCTATAGGAAGAATATAGTTCAACAAATAGGTTTCTAGAACATCAAGATGGGGAAGATGCTTTTCTGGTGGGAAACCAACTTGGAGGCTTATTTTCTTATAAGCTCAATATGAGTCAATAGTAGCTATTCAAAAAGCTGATGGGTATTTGAACCATACTAACAGACAGACTCAACCAAAATAAAGGTGACCATTCTGTTCACTCCAGGAAGCCAGATCAGACTCTGGGGGTGGATACAGACAAAGTAGAACATGTTCATAAATCTCAAAATCATGTGTCATGAACAAACATGGTAGAAGCAACAGGAGTAGTTTGCTGGAGGAGATGAGAAGATAGATAGAATATGGACAGGACTACCCTCAGGCTCATGGAAACATGATCTAACCTCCTTATCATCTGCAAACACGCACAGAACCCCAAGAGAACCCACTGAAAAACCAAGACTACGATGAAGTGACTTGATAGAACATTAATATACAAAATCGAAAAGCAAAAGAAGCAAACAGGACTTACTTATATGGAGAAGATATGTAAGGAACCTTACAGCTTTCCTGAAAGGCATGAGAGAATACTTTCCCAATGAAGACACATACCATTTGCCTGCTTAGAAAATGCACCATGATATGGTGGCACATGATTGTAATTCCAGTGGCTCTGAAAGCTGAGATAGGAGGATCACAAGTTCAAAGTCAGCCTCAGCAACTTAATGAGACCCTTCCTCTAAATAAATATAAAAAGGGCTGGGGATGTGGCTCATGGTTAAGTGTCCCTGGGTTCAATCCCAGTTACAAAAAAAAAAAAAAAAGAGGGGCTGTGGCTGTGGCTCAGCGGCAGCACACTTGCCTGGCATGTGTGAGGCACTGGGTTCAATTCTCAGCACCACAAATAAATAAAATAAAGGTCTATCAACAATATATATATATATATATATATATATATATATATGAAAAAGAAAGAAAGAAAACTCACTGTGATAAACATCAGTTTGGTACAAATTAATATATTAGTTTTTATACTACCAATCGATACTTCCAAATTATTTAGGTTTGAGGAAAACAACTAGTAGTCCTGAATATTGTGGGAACAGCTGAAAATAACCCAGGACTTTTGGAAAAGAGGAGCAACATGCAGAAGGACTTGTTGCATCATATGTTAAGCCACAATCCAAGGCTTCAGAGCTGAAGGGGTGTGTGACGGGCACACAGACACACTGTTCAAACAGGATGAACAGCTTGGCAAGTCACCCTTCCTATGGATGATGCTTCAGAGTAGGAGGGTGGCATCACAAATCTGTGGGAAAGCAAAGGATGCTGGGACGATTGATAACTCTTTGGAAACAAAATATAGACAGATTTTTATTTACCAGTTCCTACTCAGATGAATTCCAGAAGAATGTTTAATTGATTTAAATAAGGCCAAAAGAGACTCGGAGAAAATACAAGTGAATAGACACTCCTAGAAAAAAAAGAAAACATTCTAGAACAAGAATCCATGAACTTTTTTCTATAAAGGGCAAGAGAGTCATTATTTTCATCTTTGCAGGCCATATGATTTCTGTTACCCAAATTCAACTCCGCCATCATAGTGTGGAAGCCGCCATAGTCCACCGAGAACTAAAAAATAAATATTTAAAAAAAATTCTCTCTCTCTCACTCTCTCTTTTAAAAAAAAGAGAGAATATGTAAATGAGTTGCTATACCTGTGTTCCAATAAAACTTTATTTACAAAAATTCAAGGCGGGAGGATTTGGTCTTCAAGTCATAGTTTTCTGACTCTTGCTTTAAAGAAAAACCAATAAAGAAATGATGTAGGGAGGGAAGCAAGTATCATTAGGTTTGTTTACATAAAATTAAAAGCTCCAAGACATAAAGAAAGTCTTTGATAAAAAAAATCATTAAAGCAAATACACGCTATAGAAAATATGGGTACCATACACAACAACGAAGGATTGACATCTCTCAGTCTATTGTGAGTCCCTCTCTCCTCTTCCACAAACATGCACAATGATTAAACTTAGAAAAATAAACAGGTGAGTAGAAAAATAGACAACTCAAAGAAAAGAGATGAATGACCAGTAAGCTTGTGAGTAAGTCATCCAACCTTAAACACCTCAATTCTATGCAAATTAAGACCATAAGACTACTCACATATCCAAGAATCAAAATTGTATTTGGGTGCCATCATCCGGTGCTGATAGAGAGGGCAATGGTGAGGCCTGGCACACGCTGTGGACGCAAGCTTTCTAAAGACCACATGAGCCTTTTATGTCAAGACCTTATAGGTGTTTATATCCTCAGGCCTAATAAACCTCTAAGAATCTACCCTAAATAAATACTAAATAAATAAAACCTACCCTAAATAAATAAAACTGTGGCCAAACATGTATATACATTGATACTCACCACAGCATGATTTATAGCAGCAAAAAATCAGGAAGAACCTCAAAATACAATAATAGAGAGGATATATAAATGACGGTGCATCTAGATGGGTATATCAGGTCATC